>NC_139237.1:54090143-54463433 GCF_977018435.1 Lepisma saccharinum | reverse complement strand
CAATTATATCCAATTATACTTATGGCTACAACGAGCATTGAGATTTTTTTTGCTATGTAAACAAAATGGCTGACATGCCAAATATGAACAGGCTATATAGATTTGAGAGAGAGATGGATAAAAAAAAAGTTAATTAAAATTAATTTCATGATTGCAACACGGAACTTAATGATTGATTTAGTTTATTTTATTTTATGTTTTGTACTTCTTGGCTAATTGCGAAGATTGGGGATGAGTGATGAAAATGGATATTTACAAACAACCAAGCCCGACCAGGATTCGAACCCGGGACTCTTGGCGTCGCAGCGCGATGTGCTAACCACTCGGCCACAGGGTCGGGCAAGTGTTGGTATATACATAGACCAAAGTTACATGGTTCTAGGCCCCATAGGAGCCGAGAAAATCAATGTCTTGGAAAACATCTAAGACAAATATCTCAATCTTTAAGAAAGTCGACTTCCGGTATCTCAAGATGTTACTTCCGGTCTGTCAAGAAAATTTTCTTAAGACAAAAATCTTAAGACGTTTTCCAAGATATTGATTTTCTCGGCTCCTAATTGAGCTAGGATGATGATTTTAGGTTTGTTGGATAGGATTCGACGTGAACTATTCGACTAGCAAATAAAATCGATTCCCACCCCCTCAAGTTTCGGAAATACAGACAATTTTTTATTTTTTTGAGAAACTTGATTTGCAGGCTTAGTTTTTGCCCTAATTCGAAAATTTTAATAGCATTCGATACAAAATTAGAAGTACTCTACAACTTATTGGAGGGATGATGACTACTGCCTACTGTTTTCGAGTTATTTTGGATTAAATTTCAAGATGTAATTTCTAAGATGTTTTGTAATTCATCAACTATGGGTTGCAGGAAAACGATTCTTGCTCTATCTGCTATCGCTCGACGAATACTATAAACATAAATAATGCTTATGGTTTGATTTTTAAAAATGGCGAGCGGAAAATAACTATGTTTTCTGAAATTATAATTTATACTTCATATGCCAAGAGGGCTGAGGGTTAGAAAAAAAAAATTGTTTGGTAGAATTATGCACACATAAATATTTTTGTGTTTTCTATACTCAAGCTTAATTATTTTTTTTCAATTATTTACAGGATTTATTAAGAAGCAAGAAGTAGCATAAATAGCACACTCCCACCAAACCCAACACTATTGTATATTATTGCACAGTATTTATTTTGTGGCACTCCACTATATATATAATAACATACCCCACAAATATTTTCAACAAGATGCAATCTGAGAAAAGTTGCCCTGTGTGCAAGATAACCATATCAAGCGCACATTTTGCAAGACACTGTCGTACCTGCGCACCTGGTAAGCGTGTAACCGCTAAAAAACCATGTCCCAGGTGCGGTATACATATTACTATTAATAATTTGAAGAGGCATATAACATCATGCAAAGTTGTCGTCGGAGCACCTGTTCCACAACCGTCGACCAGCTCGGACCAAGAGGAAAGCGGAAGCCGACTCGCCACCATCCGCCAAACGCGTCAAGCCTGTGGCGAAAGCTAACCAGTCTGCTTTTGAGCGGTTGTTAGAAGATTTTGTCATCACTTCGGAGGGCTCATGCGACGTGCGTAGCTTTTTGGAGAACGTGCGAGCTGAAATTATTTCCATCCTCGACGATGCGCTTGCAATACACTCCACCAAATTCTACGCATCGCTACGTTGCCAGTACAAGAAGCCGTCTGACGAAATTTACAGCTTCTGCCACAACACCAAGGCGAAGACGCTGCATCCGGCGGATGTCGACAACCTCGAGGTCATCTACAACCAGTTTGCCGATGAGCTGGTGGCAAAACAGGAGGAACATCAAGCTAAAGGCTCGTGAGGCTCGCCACACAGCGAACCCCCCGAGCCTTTAGCTTGATGTTCCTCCTGTTTTGCCACCAGCTCATCGGCAAACTGGTTGTAGATGACCTCGAGGTTGTCGACATCCGCCGGATGCAGCGTCTTCGCCTTGGTGTTGTGGCAGAAGCTGTAAATTTCGTCAGACGGCTTCTTGTACTGGCAACGTAGCGGCGATGCGTAGAATTTGGTGGAGTGTATTGCAAGCGCATCGTCGAGGATGGAAATAATTTCAGCTCGCACGTTCTCCAAAAAGCTACGCACGTCGCATGAGCCCTCCGAAGTGATGACAAAATCTTCTAACAACCGCTCAAAAGCAGACTGGTTAGCTTTCGCCACAGGCTTGACGCGTTTGGCGGATGGTGGCGAGTCGGCTTCCGCTTTCCTCTTGGTCGAGCTGGTCGACGGTTGTGGAACAGGTGCTCCGACGACAACTTTGCATGATGTTATATGCCTCTTCAAATTATTAATAGTAATATGTATACCGCACCTGGGACATGGTTTTTTAGCGGTTACACGCTTACCAGGTGCGCAGGTACGACAGTGTCTTGCAAAATGTGCGCTTGATATGGTTATCTTGCACACAGGGCAACTTTTCTCAGATTGCATCTTGTTGAAAATATTTGTGGGGTATGTTATTATATATATAGTGGAGTGCCACAAAATAAATACTGTGCAATAATATACAATAGTGTTGGGTTTGGTGGGAGTGTGCTATTTATGCTACTTCTTGCTTCTTAATAAATCCTGTAAATAATTGAAAAAAAATAATTAAGCTTGAGTATAGAAAACACAAAAATATTTATGTGTGCATAATTCTACCAAACAATTTTTTTTTTCTAACCCTCAGCCCTCTTGGCATATGAAGTATAAATTATAATTTCAGAAAACATAGTTATTTTCCGCTCGCCATTTTTAAAAATCAAACCATAAGCATTATTTATGTTTATAGTATTCGTCGAGCGATAGCAGATAGAGCAAGAATCGTTTTCCTGCAACCCATAGTTGATGAATTACAAAACATCTTAGAAATTACATCTTGAAATTTTAATCCAAAATAACTCGAAAACAGTAGGCAGTAGTCATCATCCCTCCAATAAGTTGTAGAGTACTTCTAATTTTGTATCGAATGCTATTAAAATTTTCGAATTAGGGCAAAAACTAAGCCTGCAAATCAAGTTTCTCAAAAAAATAAAAAATTGTCTGTATTTCCGAAACTTGAGGGGGTGGAATCGATTTTATTTGCTAGTCGAATAGTTCACGTCGAATCCTATCCAACAAACCTAAAATCATCATCCTAGCTCAATTAGGAGCCGAGAAAATCAATATCTTGGAAAACGTCTTAAGATTTTTGTCTTAAGAAAATTTTCTTGACAGACCGGAAGTAACATCTTGAGATACCGGAAGTCGACTTTCTTAAAGATTGAGATATTTGTCTTAAGATGTTTTCCAAGACATTGATTTTCTCGGCTCCTATGGGGCCTAGAACCATGTAACTTTGGTCTATGTATATACCAACACTTGCCCGACCCTGTGGCCGAGTGGTTAGCACATCGCGCTGCGACGCCAAGAGTCCCGGGTTCGAATCCTGGTCGGGCTTGGTTGTTTGTAAATATCCATTTCATCACTCATCCCCAATCTTCGCAAATTAGCCAAGAAGTACAAAACATAAAATAAAATAAACTAAATCAATCATTAAGTTCCGTGTTGCAATCATGAAATTAAATTTTAATTAACTTTTTTTTTATCCATCTCTCTCTCAAATCTATATAGCCTGTTCATATTTGGCATGTCAGCCATTTTGTTTACATAGCAAAAAAAATCTCAATGCTCGTTGTAGCCATAAGTATAATTGGATATAATTGCTAGATTTTATTTAATTTTAGGTTTAAAATCAATAAGCGTGCATAAAAAAAAACTAAATATTTTAAATAAATAAGATTCGAATAACTATGTACTTCCACTAGCCTCTGCGTTAGCACAGCGGTAGGCTTGTAATCAAGGGTTCGATACCCGTACAAGTGG
This sequence comes from Lepisma saccharinum, assembly GCF_977018435.1. Lineage (NCBI taxonomy): Eukaryota > Metazoa > Arthropoda > Insecta > Zygentoma > Lepismatidae > Lepisma > Lepisma saccharinum. The sequence continues at coordinate 54,459,533 of NC_139237.1, read as the reverse complement.
TTCTTAAAACTGTAGGTCCAGTCCCGATTAGTTTTACTGTGCATAAAATAGACTTAAAACATCAAATCAATCAGTACTTCCACTAGCCTCTGCGTTAGCACAGCGATAGCCTTGTATTCAAGGGTTCGATACCCGCACACGTGGTTCTTGAAACTGTAGGTCCAGTCCCGATTAGTTTTACTGTGCATAAAATAGACTTAAAACATCAAATCAATCAGTACTTCCACTAGCCTCTGCGATGACGTAGCGATAACATCGTTGTCTTGTAATTAGGGGTTTGATACCCGGTGAGTAGTTCTTGAAACTGTAGGTCTAGTCCAGATTAGTTTTACTGTGCATAAAATAGACTTAAAAAAAAACGCCAACTCAATCAATCAATCAGTACTTCCATTAGATATTAAAAACACTTAATTCTCCTCTATTTTTCCTGTCTTCCTCTAACAATTTAACACATTTATTTTTTTGAAATATGCCCCCGCACACATATTTCCTACCTACCAACAACGGCACACGGAAGAAAAAAGTTATTCCAGCTACCAAGATGCTTGCTTCAAATATATAAAAACAGAGAGAGACGTGAAACACCTTCTATATTCTCTCTCTTTTTGCATGTTTTGTGAGTATATTTTCTTTCACAAACAAAAAAAAAAAAAAAACCAACTTATGCGAGCTAAGAAACAAAGTTACTTACTTTTAGAAATTCTCCAGAAATGCTCTTCACTAACGTTGAAACTAAAACAAAACTTTATACACTAGCGCTTTAAGTTTTTATACGGTTTTCTAATTTTTAGAAATTCTCCAGAAATGCTCTTCACTAACGTTGAAACTAAAACAGAACTTTATACACCAGCGCTTTAAGTTTTATACGGTTTTCTAATAACGTCAAAAATAATATGTTAGCCAACGCAACGTGGACCAATAGAAATCCAAGAACCAAATTCTCTAGAACATTCTCCCCCTCCCCATCTCTTTTTTTTTCTCTCTCTCTCTCTCTCTCTCTCCCCTATATTTCAGTCACGTTATTTTGCGAGTTCAAAAATTCACGAGTCATGACATCGCATCATTGTTACCTATGCTGTTAACTGGCATCACTAAAAACAGGAAGTATAACTTCCGTCGTCCCAAGGCCTACGGCAAATAGCAATCTGTGACGCACGCGATGACTATCAGAGCTATGAAATAAATAACCGGAAAATTCATTGTATTTTTTCTCTGCCACCAGACTACATATTTGTTGAATTTGTGTTATTGTGTCAACGTTGATAGTATATGCAGAGAGAGGGGACGAAATTGTCGTTTTTCTAGATATCCACAGGCAAAAGCATAATATTTTTTCAAATACAATATGACAGTCGCTTTTCGATACCGAAAAACTAAATACAATATATATATTTACAATATTAATATTTATTTAACAATATCTACCTACGAATTTGCTTCGAACGAAAACATGTCATAGAAAAACATTTTTCCAGCCGTAAATTCAAAAATTTTGGTCCCCGCGCGCGCGTGCGTGCGTGCGCGTGTGCGTGCGTGCGTGCGTGTGTGCGTGTGCGCGGCACGTCGTTCCCCAGAGAGAGAGAGGTTTACAAAAGTCGCGATATACAGAGTTGGAAAATTACAATGTGGTGCATTCGCTCATTACCGTTCCCAGCTATAAGTTTTTCTCTCTCTCTCTCTCTCTCTCTCTCTCTCTAGCCCTTGCCAACTAAAAAAAATGTAGGTAGGAGTTGGTAACACTGCGAGAAAATAGAAATCATGCCTTACAAGAAAAAAACCATTAAGGCGATTTTTATTTGATGACGTTAAACCCGTGCAGTGTTCCCATCCATCCATCTCTCTCTTTTACGGCAGTGCCGGCTCTCTTTGTTTAGTATATGCGGGTTGGCAAAAATTGCTTTATGCACTGTAAAGCAAACCTCAAGCAAAGTTGCCAGCCCCTTGCTTTAGGTTAGGTTAGACAAAAAAAAAAAGCTGTAGGTAGGCTGCCGGCTGTTTAACTCTTCCCCTCCCTCTCTTCTCTCTCTTTTTTTTTGTAAAAGGCTATGGCAAAAGTACCAGTAGGTTGGCAACCTTGCTTTAGGTTACGTTAGACCAAAAACCTTGGTGATTTTTTTTGAGTAAGATGTTGGTAATACTGTGTCCGAAAATAGGGGGGGGGGTTATGCCTTACAAGAGCAAACCATTAAAGCAAGCCCCACCGAGCTTTACTTTCGGGTGTAGTGTTGCCAACACTGCGAGAAAAAAAATTGCCTGCTCCTTGCTTTAGGTTAGGTTACCCCAAAAACCTTGGTGATTTTTTCGAGTGAGAAGCTGGTAACACTGCGAGAAAAAGGTTGCCAGCTCCTTGTTTTAGGTTAGGTTACCCCAAAAACCTTGGTGATTTTTTCAAGTAAGAAGCTAGCAACACTGCGCCATCAAATAGAGCTCATGCCTTACAAGAAAAATCCATTAAGGCAAGCTCACCACTTCAGCTCACCACAAGAGGGCGTTCAACTGTCCAAATACATCTACTATGGCCCCTCTGTCCCCCCTTGGGTGCGGGCCTGCAGACATTCGTGATTTAAATCAAATGCAGATGTAACGAACACTACTACGTGGTGGATATTTACTTGCAAACGACAAATAAATTGGCCGCAAAGATGGCAGCTGTGCGCATCCTGACGTCACATGAAACTCAACTACAGTGTAAAAAAAAGAAAGAAAAAGCATTTTCAAGCCGATGAAAATTCCAAGCAACGAATAGTCCATTATTTTTTTATGTAGTTGGATTATCCTACTTCGTTAGCTAGATAACGCAAGTTGCACGTGAATGAAATGCTGTTAAGTGTCAGAGAGAACTTGTGCAAGCTTGTGACGACGAAGCACCTCAATATCCAACAGTGGTTGAGTGGTTCTCCATGCTGATTCACCAAACCGCAAAAGTTCCAACTAGCACCCAGCAACATTATAGTGATGTCGTTTCGTCTTATCACACAGTACCGAAGGATGATAGTCACCGTGAACAGTGAGTATCTAAAGTAACTTCCTGGAGAATCGCTTTCGTCCAGCTATTCGTCGGAAACGACCAACGTGTCTGACGAGACATCAGATGGTGCTGCACCGCAACTCAATGCGCCATGTTGCAAATACAATGGACCAACTGCTTGAGACGTGGGACTGGGGGAGTGCTAATGCATCCCTCAATAGTCTGGACATGAGTTCTTGCGAGTATGCCTTGTTTCGGAAGCTAAAAGATCATCTATGAAGACGTCGCTTCAAGACCATCGATGACATAGTACAGGACAAAGACGGTCCCCCGGTGACATACCGAAAAACGATTCCCCAGATCTCGTGAGAAAATTGCCAGAAATTTGGCAACATGTGCTGTACTCGACCGGAGACTGTTACGAAGGAATATAGTAACCTTGTCCTCCACAATAATATACGTAAGTAGGCAGTTATGGGCATGAAATCACTTTTTTTAAAAATGATCCTCGTAATTAGTCATCAACTGTAATATTAAGGCAAATTCATGACTGTCAAAGTTGCGAAAAATATTGAAATTACAAATTGAGGTTTAATACCTATTTTGACTTTTCATTTTATAAAATAAAATATATTCCATAATTTTTGGTTCTTATTTGCTTGACTATTTTCGAGGTTTTATGTGCCGATAAATCCGTCCCCTAGTAATCAGGTAGCCTTTTGTGTCTTCAACAATAAAACAGTATATTTTCCGGAATTATTTAATTCGAAAATGATTTACTTTTAACGTCACTCGGTTGGCACCATAGGTGATTAGCGTATTAATAAACATGCAAAAAGATAATTCTGAGTTTCATTCGTCTATCGCTTGCAATTACGGAGTTACCTTTTCTCGAATCTTATGTGACATTGCATAAGCTTACCAATGTTGCAAACTACATTTTTCTTTTCTGAAAGGAATATATAACGTTATTGCACTGACATGCAAGGAAATATTTCATAGGTTAGGATCAACGTTCACCAGCAACAATTAAATTTGTCATTAGGCTTCAATGCATTCAAACAGGAGAGAGGGTTGCTACATGTCTGCCCTCAGGGTGGAACCGCCACTGACCATGCCGCTACATGGGTGACTGAACATGTTCACATCTTGATAAACAATTCCGTGTGTTTCAGAGCGCTTATACGACTGAGTGCCAGTATAGGGAGGGTCAGGGAGACTTCATCACAAATGGCCCCAAAGCGAAGTTCCTGTGCTCTCTTTACACAGAGACGTAGAACCTAAATCGTACATGTAATTAGTGACTAACATTGAATGTGGACTTGGATAAAGCCCGTGGAGCTTCCATTTCTTAATATTTTAATACTTTATGCGACTTGACGGTAACTGGCAAATGGCAATGGTAATAGCTCCAAGCATGTTTGTATTTCACGGGCAAATCGTCCGCGGAGCGACGGCAAGCGCACCTGGCAGGGAGAGCGCGTCTGTCGGCATCCGCGTAACTTGGCTATGTAATGAAATAAGGTTGTACAATTACATAAACAGTTACAATTAGAATAAACACAAGAGGCGTTGGAAGTGTTCTCCTCCTGCGTCCACACACTTCCGGCATTTTTCAAAAGAAATTTTCACGAACACGTATCAGTTCCTCTTCCGAAATTGCTTCAATTACTCTCCTGATATTTTCTTTCAGTTCTTCTAAAGTATGGCTTCAAGTTTAAAAGCTTGGTAGCTCGCCACGCAGACGACTTAAATGTATCTGTTTCTTGTGAAAGGCGCCTGGGGGATTTTTAAGGATTATGTTTCAATCGTGCTCTAACGTCGTCTACTTTCTCCTCAATAGGCACAAGTCGTTTCACCCTTCGCTTCTTATAATCAACAAACTCTGTTTCCCTAAAATTGTTCACAAGTTTTCGAACACTGTCTCTGTGTGGAACAGAAACATCTGGGAATTCTGCTGCGAAACACCTTTTAACTTCCTTCCCTACAAGAATTCGTAATGACGTAAGAGTCGTATATAAAAATTCGTTGTTTAAAATTGTACGGATAGCGTGGCATTATTAGACTGCAGACAAGCACCAGTATATAATACGTAATGTAAAACAAGACAATATAAAACACTTTTAAACACCTTAATACAAGGTGGTGTCATCTGATTTTCTTAGCCTATAGCTTGGGTTTTAAGTTTAACAAAGTAGGCTTTTTTGTGCTAAACTCTTATTGATACTTGTAAGTTTTATGTCCTCAATTTTTAAAGATAACATCCAATAAATGACCACCATTCGAATTGATGCAAATTTGGGCTCTTTTTATTGCGTTTTCCATGTTGGAAATCAACCGGGAAATGTTTTCAAAATCATGCTAAATATTGTCTTTTAGTTGCTGTAACGTCTCTGGCTTATTCACATAAATCAATAACTTCAAATATCCCCAAAGGAAATAAATTTGGAGCGGTCAAATCGTGGGACCTAGCCGGCCACGGCAAATCACCAAAACGGGATATTACTCTGTCCGGAATAGTGTCACGCAAAGTTGTCACACTTTATCCACGTTCTTGTATGGTATACTTATTCATTTTCGCACACAATAAATTTCGTGAGTATCTTCTATTTAACTGACAAGACACTAGCCTACTGATATAAACAACAAGATGTTAAAATAAAGGTCAGTTCAAATAGGATGATGACTTTTGCGCCACCCTTTACTTCACATAGACGTGCAAACTGGACACCAGTAATCTGAATACTGAAGCACTGACGCGTCCAGTACCAAGGTCAGCGTACAGCTGTGGATCTAAATGGCGGCAGACGCGCTCCCAACTCCCCGGCGAGCTGGCCGCCGCTTCTCGGACAACTCGACCGTGAAAACTACCACGATCGAACAGTAAATATGGGAAGCGAATTTTTAAAGAAAGATTTGAGTAAGGAACAATTGGGTTTGAAATGTATTTCATAAAGTATTACTTTTTTTAATCACAGCCAAATTTCTTTGTCGATATGCTCTTCTTTTTAGATCCAAACCGCTCGATGTTTTTTCTTTTATTTTCTTTAATTTTCCTTCTGACAACAATTAATCACTCCTTCAGCTGACCTCCGTTACGGAATGGTTAGTACAGCGTCACGTCGCCAGGGGTCCCGGGTTCGAATCCCACCTGGGCATGTGTATTCTTTGTGAGTGTCCCTTCATCAGTTCCATCACTCATCCTCGCGAATGGTAACAGAAACAAAAACCTCGTGAATGTACATTTGAAAATATAACTCGCCCTGAAATACAAAAATATTTATTGTAGTTGTATGAATGTTGGTGACAGTGTTTCTTTCTTAACATGTAATTTCAGTTGGACATATCCATGATCTTGTTTACCATTACCTATTCTAACAAGACGTTTCAAGATAACACATTTGCCCTTGTTTTCAGGCCAACTGTTCTGTTACCGATGTTTTCAGTTTCTATCGATATAGTGCCATTACCACTACTTTACCACGCACGGGTGTTATATGTGTGCGTGTGTGTCTAACTTAATATTGCCTATAATTTATACCAAGTTACAGTGGCTTCCATGCCACATATGGTAGGTAACATGTCATTTTCATTACACACATTGGTTGTTAACATAGCTAAACAAGTGACACACACAATGTGTAATCATGAATTCTCTTACATTCCTATAGCAGGAAAAGTTAGACCCCGGAACTATAAACTTAAAATTTGCTCATAAAATTACATATCGACCATTGAGAATGCAAATGTTTTATCTCCAAATTGTAAACAATTCGAGACATTTTGATTGTGGTCTATTTAGGATGCAATTGTTACATATATGCTATCGTCTGCTGCCTACATACAAACAATATTGATATATTGAGAGTCTTTTTGTCCATATGCAGAATTTGGAAGCATCTATGAGAATGCAAACTCCAACAGCCAATTAAGCCTAACGACAATTTCCTCAACCAACCACAATTTCCATCCGAGTATGAGATAAACCACTTGCATTCTAACCTCAATCACTTGTGGGAGCTGCTTAGCAATAGTAGTGGTCTTCGGTTTTTACTTTTGTTGTTAACACAAAAAAATGAATAATAGTGGAATCAAAGTAGTTTATTGATTTCCCAAAGTATGAATTATAGTTTCATCTTCATCTCGTTTCCAGATTGCAGTGTTCTATCTGGTAGAACACTGGCACTCTCAAATCAAAGCTAGTGTTGCGTGCAATTGTTCCATCTCAAATTTCAATTATTAATTACAGCATAAGTACCTAACAAAACAACTACTTTTTCTTAGAGAGGCTTCAATATATCAGTCTTTGCAATGACACAAATTTTCAGCGCAATGGTGACAAAGGCTCAATAAATATATCATGTCAAACTTTATAGGACTATCCTGAAGAAATGAAAACTTGGACATAGAACATTTACATTCTCAATGGACGATATCTTGTCGTATTTATGCATTCGAGTAAAATACAATTACCTTAGCTTTTATAGCTACACAGAAGTGACACACTACGACGCCAGGGGTTCTGGGTTCGAATCCTGGCCTGGGCATGGATGTTTGTGGGTGTCCATTCACCAACTTCATCATATACCCATCATTTATTCCCATCTTCGCAAATTTGCCAAAACTGGCACAATAAGCGAAGTAAAATAAAGCAAATAAATAAATCAATCAATAAATAAAAGAAGTGATACAATGAATGACCATGTATTCTTTAACATGTTAGGAACTCTGAGCCATTTCTATCATATCCTATGCTTTGGTTTAAACATTCGTATTAGCAAGAACATTTACATGTCTTTACATGTTTGTGTGTTCCTTAATTGAATAAAAACAAATGAAGTTGTAGATTTGTAGTTGAAGACTTCCACACCACGAAAGTGTGGTGAAAATAAGTTAATTTCATTAAAAATCACTAAAAAAGAAAGTGAGTTTCAAATACTCGTCCTAACTTTTAAATTGACACTAGTCGTAATGAGCGAAGTGCATCTGCAATTACATAGTAGATTTTATAAATATTGCTCTACATTTATACCCAAGACGACAATTTATTTTCTGCTTATAGCACAATACGACTTTACGAGGTGGTAATTTTACATCGACACGCTTGTAAGAAAATTTGGAAAAATGGTTTAGCAACTGATTTAGCAATTGACTCGTTCTCCAAGTGCTAAATCGTGTGTTTGGTTTCCTGAGAATTCCCCGCGTCTTCCCCTGACAGCATTTAATTATTTTTTCATCATCCACTTAAATTCACGGCAGACGTCCTCAACTTTCGGAGTTGCTCCTCGCCAAAACTTAATCCCGCTGCTGTCCATGCATTTTAAATGTCTCATAATCGTGTCAGGAATGGGACCGAGGAAAATATTGTCGTCATTTTTTGCTGAGTTACTCACGAACTTGGGGTCCGTAATTAGTCTCTTGAGATTTTCTTCCACGAGGCAAAGGGTAATATAATGAATATTTTCAAAATATGCAAAGTTTTTAAGATCTTAGAAGTTAAATCAATGCTTTCCACTTGTTGGGAATATGTATAGCATATCTTTCCGATGACAATGGCTTTAAGATGGTACAGCTGTCCCCTGTACATTGCATATTTTCGATCTGAGTCGTAAGAAGTGTTGTGATCAGCACCGAGTTATAGCCAGTCCACTAGGGTTCATTAGAGGCCCGCCCGCTTTATGCAAGAACATCGTCAGAAAACATCTCACCCATGTCTCCCGCGTAACATTCAGACTGCAGCTAATGTTAGTCAACCTCTGTGAAAGAATTGTTAGCACAGCGCGCTACGACTCCAGGGGTCTCGAGTTCGAATCCGGTCCTGGTCACGGGTGTCCTTTGTCAATGTCCCTTCACCAATTTTATAAAATCATCACTTATTCGTGACGTCGCGATTAGCCAAAAAGTGGCATAAAAGACTCTAAGTAACAAAAATAAACCAACCAATCAACCAATGCAGATAACGTTTGAAATACTTCTATGAAACGAGAAACGTGAGAGCGGGCCTCCCTGACGGCGTAGATGTAACGTGGTCGCCTTGAAATAAAGGGGCCCCGGGTTCGATATCCGGTGGACACACATTGGGCAGCGGTTCGGATCCCAATTTAAACTGTAGGTCCAGTCTCGATTAGACTGTGCATAAAGTGGACTTAAACAACGAGTCAAACAAACAAACGTGATGGATTATGTGATCAGTGTAAAATTTTACGAAACAACGAAGTTTCTAGAATCGTACCACTATTAAATTGATCAAATTGTGCCGGTAATGATGTTTCGAAAAATTTAAAATATACAAATTCAAGAGCTGAGAGAAAAAAAGTACTTGTTCACAATGGATGTTAACAACACGCCACGTCGACAAAACAAAGATGTAGATCAGGTGAAATCGAAATTTTCTTCAAGACTACTTTCGAAAGAGTTCTTTAAAATGGCAGTGTAGTCCATCTCGGGAATCTCCCGCATTCGCTTATTGTAAAATACGAATCCCCGTGGAGAAATAAAAATCTTTACTTTGAGACGTCGCTTGGCTCGTAATATATTTCGACCCTTCAATATCAAATTAACTACCATATCACGTTAACTCATGGCTTATTTAGGTCTCATGATAGAACATTATTCAAGACATACACGAGACGAGATTTGCGAGCACTGGCGTGCGCAGGGGGCAGCTGATGGGACTACAACTCCTTTCCAAATTTGAGAATATTCAACATTTACAAATGAAAGCATAGTAAAGAACATTTTAAAACCGTTAGTAATCTCGAGGAAGGCCCAAACACTTCATCGTGTTATTCTGTTCTGTTATTCAGTGGTGGGGTCACCGACTAATGTAAACTATGGTTAGAATGTGAATGTTGAAAATCTAACTACTGTTCGTCACTATATGTCACTGGCTCCAGTGATGGTTCAGATCGTGGTCCTGATTCTTGGCTAAAATAACTTGTCCCAGGGTTTTTGCCATACTTTTCAATATTGCGGAGTGTAAAGGTAAATTTTGAGCACAAATGGACATAAATTTGATCAAAATTTGCTGAATAGAAACTTGCTGGATGTTGACACAATAGAGTACGAGCTAGTGGATACATTGCATTCAGCATGATACTTTCAGGCTACAGATGTTCTAAAGAAATTTTAGAGGAACAATGTGTAAATATTGCAAAATTGGTTAAACAAAAAGTATGATTTATCCGGAGCTTCAAATCCATAATACCTTCATTTAATCGCACTACGATACTTAAACATCAGTTTAATCTTACTTTGCTCTCTACTTATTTTAAGCAGCATTTTGCCTCTTTAGGCTATATTTGACGAATCAGTTTAAGCTACATGATGTTTAACTTCCATTGCTAATTTCTGCTAACAACAACATTTTTCTTTACAAACAGCCTGCCTTTTCTTTTATCTATAAGGAAGAATTTCACTGACAAAAGTTCAGGTAGCTAATTTACATAGTCATGACCACACTTGAAAAATTAAAGAATGATCAAATAACATGCTAATTTCCTCTCTTCGTTGGAAATACCCTGAAGTTAAATACAACGCTTTCTAATGTCAGAAAGAGTCCTTGAGTAACAAGTGCCTTGTCTTGTATAGGAATAAAGAATAGACTTTTAATATATTCACATGATCAATTATATGCAGCCACTTCATACAGTAGATGTTTGAAATAGCTACCTAAGATAGCATTACGTGTTCCTTTGTTTGTTATGCTTTGTCACTGTCCTTAGTGTTTTGTTTCAGAGATATCTTCGATACGAAGTCTCTGTTTATCTTTTCATGATAAGACTAGCACTGAAGTAACAGAATATAAGCCGTAAAACGAACAATGGAAGTTTTTATGCTTTTGTGAAGATACACAAGAAGCACTTCTCGTTCGAAGCCACTGAATCTCTCAGTTATTTAAAAAGTTAAAACCTTTGAACATTTAGGTATGAGGATAAATTATAGGGACATTATGTGTATGTTGTTTCGTGCATTAATAACTTCTTCATCGTTTACAGGATAAATTAACGCTTGCCTGATAAAACTGTTGTATTGCAGGAAAATGGATAAAGACGTGATGCTTTCCACAACGATATTTCCGGCGGAAAGCCAGTCTATAGCCACTACGTCGTCTTCTCACCAGAATCCAGACCTTGGACTCGGATTGGGCAAGATTATCTACATGGATGGAGGAGTCGGTAAGAATGAAAATCTAACTCGATAGAATGTATTCGTTTTTCACGCAATCGGTTATCTAAGGAAATATACTGTGACATTCGTGGTACTCGAATTACGTGAGGAATTCACATCCATTTTGCATTGTAAAGATATTTTGTAGGTTAACGTGGAGATGTGTTGGGAAAGCCTCGGTTATTAAACTGAGAAACTGTGTTAGTTCGTGTTAAGCATGCTGCAATTCGTATCGTGATTAAAATTAAAAAAAGTGCAATAAGGGTGAACCATAAGAAATTAAAACTTACTCTAGTACATAGACAGTGAATCAGTGTTGTTGAAGGAAGGGTAGTATTATAAGGAAGCTAGGGTAGAACAAACGAGTAAAAGAGGAAAATAAATATAAAACAATCCAACATGTCAGAGCCAATGCTGTCGCCACAGGATTTTGTTCATTGCCCATTTAATCCATCAACTCTTTCCAGTTTCTGTCCTTGTATCACTTACTCTTTGTTTTTGTCATTCTTTATATCTTGTATGTCTCTCTCTCTCTCTCTCACCTATGTCTCTCATCTCCTTTTTTACAATTTCTTTTTTCCTATATTTCCCTTTTTCTCTCTCCGTTCATTTATCTCTTCACCTGTTACTTTTCCTGTTTCTCTCTATGTATCACTTATTCCTGTTGTTTCTGCCATTCCTCATATCTTCTCTCTCTCTCTCTTTGTATTCCGCTGCCCATTTCTTCCTTCGTATTTTTTCATGTTTCTTTCTGCTTTTTTCTCTCTTTGTATCACTTCCTCTTTGTTTCTGTCATTCATTATATCTTCTCTCTCTCTCTCTCTGTCGTACCTTTTTCTTTTTCCTTTTTCTCTTATAATCTTTCTGTCTTCCTCCTGTTTTTCTCTTTCTTTGTTCACTTATCTTTTCAACTGTTTCCTTCCCTGTTTCTCTCTTTTTCTCTGCCAATCCTCACATCTTCTCTCTATCTATCAATCTAATATATCTATCCATCTGTCTGTGTGTCTTTATCTCCGTGCGTGCGTGTATCTGTGTGTTGCTTGCTTTATCATTACCATAAATGATTCTATAAATATAAAAAAAACCCTTGGCGTTCCGAAACGCCATGTGGAGAGGAACTTTGGAGGGGAATGAACATGCCCCCCTTCCAAGTTGGTGCCTATGATAAGTAACAATTGTTTCAAGACACAAAGTCACGTGCAGTAAAACAATAGGGTTTATTATTTTACCTTCAGCGCTAACAAGTGATAAAACGATAACAAACAATGCCTTGTTTCAGTTCGGGGCAAAAATAGCTTTGTATACTGTGAAAGAAAAAGTTGATAACGCCATTACTAACACGAGATCTTAAAAACAGCTTATTGACCTTGTTGCTACCTATCACTATTCAAAATCTCCTCAATGATTCACTACTCTGTTGGATGAAAGGGAAAACTTTCATGTTTAACAAGTTGCCTTGTAATCAAGGGATCATGGGGTCGATTCCCAATGGAAGTACATTATGGAGTGGTTATGATCCTACTTAAAACTGTAGGTCCAGTCCCGATTAGCCTATCTGAACATAAAGTGGCATCAAACAGACTTTGACATTTTTAATATATAAACAAGGCCAATTTATATCTAGCATATTAGTTTTGATTAGCAAATTGTTAAACATTCTAACGGAGCTAAGATATGGTGTCAAATTATTCTTGGGAAAGGTAAGTAAATGTTTTTGCTCGAACCTAGTATTAAGCTTCGATCGAATGTTGCAAATAGCTTGACTACCGCTTGAAGAAGTTGCTTAACAAGGTGGGTTGAAAGTATAGAAAGGATTTTGTTATTAAAACGATGTTCGGACAATGTTGTTGTTTTCCTTGTTTATATATTCTTCCAAGTGGTAGGCACAATATGATGGGAATGAATGGTGAGATTAGTGCCATAGATGAAAATACACTTAATTATACGGAGTGCATAGGGGTAGAGATTCTCCTCTGACAGTAGTCCTCCCGAATGGCGCAGTGGTGGCGTCGTCGCCTTGTAATCAAGGGGTCCCGGGTTCGATTCCCGGTGGAGGCACAAAGTTGTTCGGATCCCACTTTAAAATGTTGGTCCAGTCCCGAATATCCTTACTGTGCATAAAGTGGACTTCAAACATCAAATCAATCCAATCCAATATCCTCTAAGAGCAAAGTTTTAGCTTTGAAGCAGACTGTATGTACTAATATATTTTGATATGATTTTGATTTGTGTTATTTAGCATTGCTATTCTGTCACTTTTGGTTAATCGCAACAAGGACGATGAGTGATGTTTATGATGTGTTTATGATGAAAATGATTGAAGGGCACTCACAAAGAAAATCCGTGCCGAGGTCGGAACTCTTGACGTCGTAGCTAACCACTCTGCCAACACGAAGGTCGGTTATACTAATCTCCATATATATATATATATCGAAAGAAGCTACTGGAATTTACCGCCACTGAAAATATTTTACATATACACACTTAAACTACCCAATCACATGGATAGTACTCCCTTCTGTATTGGTTGTACTGCGGAAATGAGTCAGACGATAATACTCGAAGCGAGGAAAACCATACTTGGAACGCAACTCAGAACAAGGGTTATTGATTTGAAATAACTGTAGTTGTCGCATTAACTTCCAACAATACCTAAACTGAAAGTATACTACATAGTAGTAAGTTACTTTGATGGTAATCCTACCAGAACAAAGAAATATGTTTTATGAGTGTATCTTGATCAATTTAATCTAATCGTCTTTCATCTTCATTGCCGCGAATAAGCAAAAAGCAGCAGAAAAAGCAACACCAAATAACAAAAATCAAATAATGAAGTATTAGTACATAGATTTCGATTCAATGCTAAAAGTTTACAGTCAAAGGGGAATCCCTACCCCTATGCACTCTGCATAATTGAGTGCCTTTTCATCTATGGCACCACTACCACCATTTAATATAAATGAAATAAAAATTAATAATTATTTTACAATCTTTAACAGTTTGATGAACTTTCTTGTTTTGCAAAACAAGTACAAAGTAACCGTACTCGCTTCTGTATTGGTTGTACTGTGGAAATGAGGCAGACGAGCATACTCGAAGCGAGGAAAACCCTACTTGGAACGCAACTCAGAACAAGGGTCATTTGTAACTGTCGAATATTATGAAGCTGGGAAGAGAAGAACGGTGAAGAGAAGACCCAAATACGTCAAATCTTTCCTCCATTAAAGGGCGAAAAACAAGAGCACGAGAAGAAGCGACTTCCGTTAAGCTCTTCGGAGAAAATTGTCATTTTTTCGCATTAAGCTGCAAATTGCGGAGAGCAGCAGTGAAGCGATGCTGTCGCTCCCTTTTATGGATTGCGATGAATTATTCAGCCGCTCCCTGGGGAAACATTAAGAAGGGCCAATTTACAAGAGAGCATTGCATTGTAAGTTGGGGAACAGTTTTTTTCCATCGTTTCCTGTCCGAACTACAAACAGGACTTCATAATGCAGAGCTTCTATAAACACATTAAGAGCAAACCGAGAGCCGTTGTTGTTAAACAGAAAGGGCTCTTTTCCGCCCATTTTCTAAATGCCCAAATGCCCTTAACTTGTACTGGAGTACTTAACCCTGTATTTTAAATTCTGACATAACCCGCTCCGTTATTCATGAAACTCCCATGCGGATCGCTGACAGGACTAAGCTGGGTGAATAATAACAGGTGGGTCAATAAAATGTAATAAACGAGGATTGGCTCGCAAGAGCAGACGTCATGCCGGTTTGGATTTTTTTTAAACAAGAACAAGCACGCTATCAGTCTTTGTTATTAATATTTAATATAGAGATTCGAAGTGGCAAAAAATATCAGTACATTTAAGACTAAGAAATCACACTTTGAAAATATAATTTAGTTCATGCACACAAAAAATCGCACAGAATATAATGTTTTGGAATATGCCTCCTAATAAATTTTATTTCACTTTTAAAATATTACTCGTTCATGGCTCTTTTCTTTACTTCTTGTTAGCAAACACAATGGTACGATTTCAAAGGAATGATTTTTTAAGAGAAGTTTTTTAAATACTTCCAAATAAGTACAGCTAATGAACATGTTCTGAAACCTTTCCTCTGATTCTTCATTTCTTCGTAATCCAAACGATCCCATCTGTCTTAACTTGTTAGAGTATCTTATCATCTTGAAAATGTGCTACAAGATTTGAAATGATAATGTTACAGGATCATACAATAATCGAACGTTAGAAATGTATTAATTTTTAACTTTAATATATCAGAAAATAATTACACAACAAATGTAAAGTTTGGCGAGTTCAGAGAACAGTGCATTTTTAACATGACAGGATGACTACCTTGTCGATTGAACAGTTCAAATATCTATTTTTGTCAACAATCGAACTCCATCGATACCTAACAATTACTCACAAACTAAGAGATAAAAAGATAAAATTTATTGTACTGAAAGATCTATTTAACACTATCTTATTGCGATATAAATAATGACTGTCAGTAGATCCGTCTGTCTATTGGACCCAAGTAATCAAGAGTGAACTTGCAATATCGCAGAATGAACCTAAGTTACAAACATGTAATTTTATGTACTGAGAGACATGAAATAACTACTTCATTTGTTAAAATGCTTTCTATTGGACAGCTAGAC
This sequence comes from Lepisma saccharinum, assembly GCF_977018435.1. Taxonomy (NCBI): domain Eukaryota; kingdom Metazoa; phylum Arthropoda; class Insecta; order Zygentoma; family Lepismatidae; genus Lepisma; species Lepisma saccharinum. The sequence goes on along the minus strand of NC_139237.1, from coordinate 54,443,739 downwards.
TCACCAATTCAACCATTCGATACCACTTGATAACAAATAATGAATGAATGAATGATTTTTTTTTTTTTTTTTTTTTTTTTTTTTTGCACTCTTGAAAGTATACGAGGAAAAATCCCTTTACCTAAAACCCTTACTTTAAAGTTTAAAGTGCCCCTTCAGAAAGATTAAATGTACATGGTTGTAAAGGGGCCTGCACAGGACAAACCCAACACGTTAAAAAGGTAAGAGGAAACTAAAATCTTCCTTAGAAACAGTGTAACTTAAAGGTAACAGCTTAAGCTCTTCTCAACAAGTTTAAAACATTTGTTAAAACGCTGTTATCATGTCCCAACATGGATGATAAATAGTTAGTAAGGTTATTAAATTGATTAGTACCTATGGAGTATATCGCGATTACACAGTAAACTCAGCTACAACTTGTTTACATTCATTTTGGTTAAGTTCAGCCGATATCTGGGGCGGCGCCAGAGGGGGAACTTGCGAAAAACACCGCTTAATTTTCTTCCGCGTCCCCTTCCGCACTCCTCTGCACAGAAAACTCTTGCAATTTATTCTTACGTTATGACTTATTAAACAACATGTCGTTATTTTGAGCCTAAAATTTTGGCTGCCATTATTGAACACAGCAGGCAAGCCATTGATCTTAGTCTGAAAGAGAAGTCGCATTTACTCTCCTGTACATGTGCTTGTTGCGGTAAAAACAAGCAAAAATGAAGAAAGTCATTAGTAGTCTTCAGTTTTCTTGGCACATTTTCAAAGAAGCATCTAAAAGTTGATTGCTATTTGGTGTAGTTATATTGTCTGTATTTTCAATACCGCACCCCCTCAGCACCCTTAAGAGTGGGCTGGAGGTTGGCATGAAAGTAGTTTCCTGGCCCGATGCGATACAGACACCTAGCGACATATCAGTGAACTAGCAATTTTTCTCTGTTGTCCTAAACTAGAGGAAGAGCACAGGCCGGAGGGCAGAGGACCTCCCCCCCATGGTGGAAAGACTTGCCACCATGTTTCCCCCCTGCCTTCACCACCCCCTCCCCTTCGTGACCGCTGCGAAAGGGCACCACCTGTTTCATTTCATTCTGGTTTCGGCTTCTTTCAAGATTTCTCCACTGGCAAAATATTCACTGCTGGCTGGCCACAGCAGACAGTCAGGACCTTCACAAATGAGATTTGGACTGAATAAATTTTGTTGATTACAGTGGCTGCTATAATTATGTAGAATTTCTCTTTGTGCGGTTGAGATTATAAATTGAGAGTAAAGAAGGTGGTAGAGATTATCAGTTGAAAGTAACGACGAATCAAGTAAGAATAACTAATTGAAAGTACGCTGTGTAAATGTATAGCATACCAGTGATAACAAGGTAGAGGCATACTAGTCGCCATTTACTTTCTTTTTTTTGTAGGGGGTTTCGTGTTGATACAAAATTTGTATCTAATAGTAATAAGCACAAACAATAGTAACAGTTATTATTTTAACTACTACGAACAGTGCTGATAATAATTCGAGATGAACGGGAGCGAGACTATTTCGAATTTAAAGGAAAAAGTCTTGGATATGTGGAATGACCTAGGGATAATCAGAAGAGGCGAAAGACAAACCAATGGAACAAAATGTACAACTACAGTAGTAGCAATGATGTAAGGGAACGAATAGGTAAACATTGAACTTACACTTTATGTATTACCCATCTTAAAAACAGCTCAAACGTATTTGAAACTTTCTACATGTTATCATTTTGTATCATTATGACACGTGCTTCCCCTCGAACTAATATTTATTGTTGTTAATTTCCTTTGTCGTTGCACAAATGTTTATTGCTCTTTCCAATTCTAGAAATATTTTTAATGTTATTCGTAATACCTTTAATTTGCTGCGTGATTTTTGTGTTATTTAATATTAAGACCTATTACTGATGATGTCACAGAATAGTGACTCACCTGTATGTATATATCTTGTAAGACCTGATGCTATGGTAATTATGGACTGTGTTTAGTTTTTAGCTTTGGCTTTCGCACCCCTCAGGATAAGTCACGTATCATATCTGGTCATCTTGCTCCGAAATAACTACAAGTATTACGGTCACAATGGCAGTCTTACGGATGACGTCAAGATGGAATGTTTACTGGAAACCGAACAATTGAAATGTAACACCACCGAGAGTGTAGATACGTTGATTGATTGGTTGATTATTTTTCGTCGCTTTCTGTCACTTTTGGCTAATCACGACATAAAATGGTGATTACATGGAATTGATGAAGGGATACTCGCAAAGAACATCCGTGCCCTGGCAACTTATAATCCCCACCCTACCATTAATTTCAATTGATAATACGCACCTCACCATTACTTTCAATTGATAATACCCACCTCCCCATTACTTTCAATTGATAATACCCACCTCTCCATTATTTCAATTGATAATACCCACCTCCCCATTACTTTCAATTGATAATCCCCACCCTACCATTACTTTCAATTGATAATACCCACCTCCCCATTACTTTCAATTGATAATACGCACCTCTCCATTACTTTCAATTGATAATACCCACCTCCCCTTTATTTCAATTGATAATACCCACCTCCCCATTATTTCAATTGATAATACCCACCTCCCCATTAATTTCAATTGATAATGCCCACCTCCCCATTACTTTCAATTGATATCCCCACCCTACCATTACTTTCAATTGATAATACCCACCTCCCCATTACTTTCAATTGATATTCCCCATCCTACCATTACTTTCAATTGATAATACCCACCTCCCCATTACTTTCAATTGATAATACGCACCTCTCCATTACTTTCAATTGATAATATCCACCTCCCCATTATTTCAATTGATAATACCCACCTCCCCATTATTTCAATTGATAATACCCACCTCCCCATTACTTTCAATTGATAATACCCACCTCCCCATTAATTTCAATTGATAATACCCACCTCCCCATTATTTCAATTGATAATACCCACCTCCCCATTATTTCAATTGATAATACCCACCTCCCCATTATTTCAATTGATAATACCCACCTCCCCATTATTTAAATTGATAATACCCACCTCCCCATTACTTTCAATTGATAATACCCACCTCCCCATTATTTCAATTGATAATACCCACCTCCCCATTATTTCAATTTATAATACCCACCTCCCCATTACTTTCAATTGATAATACCCACCTCCCCATTATTTCAATTGATAATACCCACCTCCCCATTATTTAAATTGATAATACCCACCTCCCCATTAATTTCAATTGATAATACCCACCTCCCCATTACTTTCAATTGATAATCCCCACCCTACCAATACTTTCAATTGATAATACGCACGTCTCCATTACTTTCAATTGATAATACGCACATCTCCATTACTTTCAATTGTTTATCCCACCTATTACTTTCAATTGGTAATCCCCTTACCTCACTATTACTTTAAATAACTAATCCCTACCCCCCACGTTATATGTAATTCCAATTGCTCACAGCCCCATTATTTGAACTTACTAAATTTCGTGTCTCATTATTTTCAACTTTAACGCCCTATTATTTATTATTTGGATTTACTAAATTCAAATGGAATTCGGTAAAATTTTATGTATAGAGCTCTTAAAATATTAAAAATTTAAATAATGAAACAAAGCATTTGTGGTGGTTGTGCAAAATGCAGCAAACGTATGACGAAGATTAATATGTACACATTCATAATTAACAAAATTCATCAATTAACAAGAATTGTGCAAAATACAAAGAAAGGTAACTAGAAAGAGAGAATGAATTATTACAATTAAACCTAAACATATGGCTTGTCCTACAACGTTTACATCAATATTACAATAAATAAATTAATTAAAATTCTATATATTACAGGTATGATGAAACAACGATATTCTAGTTGACAACTTGTTAACAAATGTCTGATTGTAGTTATTGTGGAAAATGGTTAAATAGTACGACGTACATATGGGAAAATTACATGAACTTTCAAAACATTGCAACAGATCAAAGAGTACAAATCCACAGTCAATAGAACATATACATTATTAAAAAAAGATTCACATATTAATGTTATTAAAAATCACATTTTCTAGCACTATATTTCGTACAATAATTGAAACTGTAGATAGTTAAACCAAATAAACACTATATTTTATGCAATAATATAAAAAGAAAATAGTTAAATAAAATGCATCACAAATACTTGTAAACAAACCCCTTCTCAAATTTAACATTTTATGAGGCTAAGCCTTTTTTCATCCTTGCTTCCAGTATATAAGAGGGATCTCGGATTGACATTGATCTACTCTGGCGTGGATCCACCAGCTCTGGTAAAAGGCAATTCATGTAGAATTGCTCGAGTTTTGGAAGCATTTTCTCTTCCCAGAACTTATCGTCTCGGTCAATTCTTGCTACTTTTACGCCGAGCGGAGTCCACATTGCATATATGCAATATTCTCTCTTTGTTACGTGCAATTGTCCCTGGACCTGGTAATAGTGGTTATGAGTTGTCTTTATTCCTTCAATTGTGCCTTGTTTTGACAAATTCCACGCAGTAGATTTCTTGGAGCGGATTGCTTCATCAGGTGTTAGCGTAGATGCAGACGAAGGACACTTCACTTCCACTATACCCTTGGGGCGTGATGCTGATCACATCACCCCCACTCACGACCGGATCAAGAAAGTGTGGGGCGTTACCCCCACACCCCCTATACGCCTTCATGGCGTTGTGCTATGCACAGGGGAACACTTTTTTACCTTTTTACCAATTAGGCCATCAGGGGATGCTCCAAGGAATGGTATTTCGGCATCAATGAAGAGTCCACAATCCACCACTGCTTCTTTGAGTTCTTTCTCCACGTCTCTTTTCGCTCTTTCTTCGTTTTCACGTCCATATGCCATTGAAACACAATCAAATTTTGAATACAGAATTTCTCTGACAATTGACTGGCAGCTAGTGGTGGGCAACATCTTGCAGACTCGTCCAAAATACGAGGCAGTCAGAAGTTTCCGGCGTTGCTCCATCCATTGACCACTCCTGGATTGAGCTACAGTCATTCGCTCTATTTTGGCATGTTCTGATTCCGACTTCCGGATGCTGGCGAGAAATTCCTTGCTCTCTCTCTCAAAATCTACTTCTGGCATGTCGGGTCTCTGTGCATGAGGTCCGTAATTCTCGTCCTGTTTGCCATTCAGTCGCGGGAAAATTGATCTGCGACATTTCTTGCTCGTTGAATGCGACTTTTGTTCTGCCTTCCTTTTTCTGCTCCATTCAGTTTTCTTGGCTATTTCACTAGGACTGCAATTGTACATCTTCTTGTGCAGTTTGTAAAATGCCAAACCAGTGTTATGACGAACAACTGCACCCGCACATCTTCCTCCATATGAACGACCAGCAGAATAATTAATCCTCTTTCCTCCAACGAACTTTGCCACAGCAGAATTATAATGTTCCACACGATTACTGTCCACGTCTTGCATGAGACTTCTACTGTGCAAACTAAGTTGCCTCACTACACTGTTTATTTTCTCGAGCAAACCACATTCTTCCAGTTCCTTGATAAAGCACTTTTCATGCAAATCTTTTCTCTTGCAGAAATATTCCGCGCAGCTGTTGTGATTTCCAAATACATGATTGGTTATGTTCAAAATGTCTTTTCTAACATTTTCTGTTTTGTTAGCTGTTGATACATTTTCACTTCTTCGATACTGAACAGCCTTGATAACTGCTGTTCTAAATCGCAGTATGTTCTCGCCCAACTTCTTCCTCATCACTGTCGTGTTTCTCTGTTTGTCACTTTTGATAGTGATATCACGGAGTTTATTGCAGAAGTTTCGTAATAGGTGATTCCTGCACTCCACTTTCTCCACTGTCACATTTTTGTACGGTCGTGCCTCAAGAATCTTTTTATAGACGCTGCTGTCACCGTCTGCTATAAGTTTGTTATATATCAAACCATAATTAGCTTCACTTTTGCAGAAGCCTTCGACAATTATAGCCGCTTCCATGGCACTTGAGCTGCTGCTCTCGCTCCAGTTTTTGAAGCACAGGTGGTCTTCCGGTTGGTCTCCTTTGGAGTACGCTCTACTACAAGTATAACAATATTTATTCTTCACTCCAATGTAGAGAACCTTTCCTGTTTGGTACCCTACGATAGCGCCCTGAAATAAACAAGAAAAAATCACAGTCGTAAGAAAACCTATTTGGCAAGAAATATTAACATGACTATAAAATTAGTTACCAGCCTTGGCAGGCAGGTGCACTTGAAGTTACGTTTATATTTTGAACATTTTGTGTCTTCACTGTGTGGTTTGCATTCGGAAACACTTTAGCTGAATTAAAGTATCAATCTGAAATTGGAAAATCTGTCTTGATATTGATTTGCTCAGTATCCATTTTTAATAAAAAGTGGCTATTGGAATACGAATTTGGATTGGAAAATGTATGTTCTACATAATTATACTATTCCAGAATTCTGTTTGACAGCACATTTCTTTCGAAACTCATGCAAAGAAAAAATCTGAGGAGAGTTCTTGTAATAAAGATTAAAATCTAGTTGTAAACTGAAGGAAATTTATTCTCAGTTATTTTACAATTGGTTGTACGAAAACATAAAATTAACTTCAAGATGTAATGTAACATTCCGTAGTAAATTATAATAATAATAAAAAAGAATTCCAGCAATGCATGTTACCTTTTGTAAACCAAGCGGTTTGTACGTTGTCGCGATTATCCAAAAGATGGAAAAGCGACGTAAGATAACGGACATAAAAATACAAACACAAATGAGGTATCATTTCTCTGTGAAATCAGTCACCCAGGGAATCAAGGCCAGATAGCCAGCGTGACAGACACACGCCTTGCAGAAGTAGGTTCAAAAATTTTTCCACAGATACCGTAGAAGAAAATTGACGCTAAACAACAAAAATCGAATTCCCTTCCAGGAAGATAACGTTGTATTAGAACTTCTACGTTGGTTATTTAAAGCTGACGTTGGTACTTCATTGTGTTATTCGCGGCGATGAGAAGAAATGGTGATTAGATTAAATATGTTAATTGCTAGGAATCTAATCCAGACCCTTATGTGGCGTGATCGTGAGTGTGCTGCTCGGAGCGCTCAGGCCGGCCCCTGTGGCGGAGTGGTTAGCACATCGCGCTACGACGGCAAGGGTCCCGGGATTTATAGACTTGGCCATGGATGTTTGTGAATGTCCATTCATCAATTTTATTATGTCATCACTCACCTCCATCTTCGCAAATTAGCCAAAAGTGACACAAAAGCGAAGTAAAGTAAAGCAAATCAATCAATCAATCGGTGCGCTCGGCTACCGATCAGAGAGAGGCTTTGTGCTGTAGCAACAATGAGCCAATGAGTTTCAGAACGTGAGTAAATCAAGACATGCACACTAGGAACATTTACTCAGATAATTACTTACCACTCCTGACAAAGAGCTGTAGTTGCTTCTGTAAGACCGCTTCCCCCAGCTTCCATCTGCAATCACAGTTATTAGCGGTGTCCCGTTCTCATCGACATCGCCACGTTCTACAGCGAGCCGAGCTTCTTCCTCAGCAGCAAATTTCATTTCGTCTTCTGCAGTTTTCTCCCACCCATCGGAAACAATATCATGGTATTTCTTGAACGTCTTGAAAGACATGGAAGGGATATCCATGGCAGACATGAGCTCTTCCAATTGAGCGTGCCCACCTCCTGTTGACATTGTTCCGGCTGCTGCCGCAGTATTCACGTCCATAGATTGTGCTTCTTTTCCAGTCCAAACGGAACTCTCCAAATTGCACATGTTACACTTGAAGGTAAGCTTGCTCTTTAATCCAAACTGAGTTTCACGAACTAAAATCATGTTTTGAAATGTGCAACCGAAGGGACCGTGGTTGTCCAGTTTCTTTATGCTCTCCAAAAAGAACTGTATGTCAACAATTCTCCTTCCTGTCAAAATTGTGCTTGTTATACTTGACGTACTTGGGACTGCAACATTTTCCACCTTACTAGCAGATATTCTTCTGCGGGAAGAAAAAATATTTGTAATAATTTGGTGTTTAGTGTAATCATAAAAAACAACTTTTTTTTAAAATTAATTCTTCGGGGATTGTATTAACTTTTGTCCATTAATATCCCCATACTCTACCAATGAAAGCATTTCTTTTGCTAAAACGAACGCAAGAACGTGAAAAAGACTAAGGTAGAAAAAATCATAGCAGACATGTCACATTCAAGGAACTGAGAAGTCTAAATAATTACATGAAACAGTTTTGCAAACGTTTCAGGTTATTTTCATAGATACCATCGCAATAACATGGAGTATATTATCTTCATTTTTATTCACAGTGGAAAATAAGTGACTGTACATAACGAACTTCTTTTGGGTAATTATTAGTTACTAATATGGTAATGTTTGTGTCATGTGATTACTAATTACGTACATAAGGGGTGTTCCTTCCACGTAGTGTACCCAAATGTCAACCTCACTTCCACGTAGTACACCCTGGACTGCAGACTAACGAGGCTCTGGCGACTGGCCCCATGGCTAGTATAATTCTGTGTCGTCCTGTGTTTTGTCCTTATTTGTGCTGAGCGCCCTTTTTAGCCTCGGCTTTTAACCAAGGTAAGGAAATTTTAGTTTTCATTTCAGACGCTTTTATTTTTGTTATGATAAGGGGCTGGACCCCGTATAGTGTGACGGGTGCAAAATATCCTCAGTGCTGACGCACCCAAAATTTTTTAATTCAAATTAAAGAAAAATACTAATTACGTTCAAATTATACGCAAGGTTCTCACTGAATTGAAGATTTGCAAAGAAACAGTAGACCTTTTCATGATCCTTCCACTCCAAAAACAAATGTTTTGTAAGAGTCACATCAAGTTTATGTTTGGAAATAGTGAAGTTCTAGGAACCACACACACACACACATATGTAAGCAACAACGATAGTAGGCTATTGTAATTTGGAGAGGATGTGATTTGTGAGCGGAACAAGCATGGGAATTTAACGAAGTTCCTTTGCGAATCATCAATTGTGTGTGTGTGTGTGTGTGTACACGTATTTCCTACCTGCATCGTTGACTCACAAAGTACTACATGTGAGGTAAAACTATCGAAATGTAAAAAGAGGAAGCGCTACCACCCTCCCCCGCCTTTTCTACATTTCATTCAAATCGAACACCAGGCACGTATCGAGATATATATTTCGGAGGGGCGTCCTAACGTAATGTCTCAAAATAATAATATTAATAATGTTAAATTAAAATAAGTATAATTATATTAAAATAATTAATCTATTTTTATTACATTAATAGATAAGAAGGCGATATAACAACAGTGATACAGTATAACATCACGTATTCATTATCTAGCTTACGTGTAGTTAAGGTCGGCAAAATTTGTAAATAAATAGAAACTGCCCTGGCAAGGAAATTAATGTCAAATAGATAAAGAATATAATATTTATTGAGTATGAAAAAATGATGTTAGATCCAGTTGACGAAAGTAAAATGCCTGGTAATATTTTGCATGTTATTATAAGTAGTAATAATTCTTGCATAAATCTTCTTTGGTACTGTCATTCAAAGTCGTATTGCTTTCCAATATTTTTGCGGAAATAAACAAATTGCGACTAAACAACAACCTTATTTTCATTACTTAATTGAAGTTATTTTATGATCTCATTATTTAATTTTTGTACTTGGTAAGTCTTTCGCGGGGAGGTTGGGACTCCTGGACCCCCCTGAATACGTTCTTCGCGGTAGGAATCGAGATAAAGTTACTGTGTCACTGGTTCCAATTCACGGTAAATATGCTCTGCTTCTCTACACTCAAACATACACAAACTCATGGCCTTCCTGCTTTCTTGGTTTCTTGCCTGGGAAAGAGGCAATAAATCAAGCTGTGACAGCTACGGGACCTTCTGACGAGGGGACGGAAACCAGCTGTGCAGAGGATTCAAACACCCGCGCGAAACAGCCCTCCCTTCAGCCTGGGGCAATTTTCGAACAGAGACATCTAGTGGCCAAGTGGCGAACTATGATGAATGAAATTCGGCTGAAGCGGCCGTATCTTTCGCCGTCGATAATACATGACATTTTTAAACAATCATTTTGGGCTGTGCAAGTGACTTTTGAAAAAAAAGCCCTCCCTGGCTTAGTCATAAAAGGATTGAGCATTACGTTATTATGCATCATAATGGCCATTTTCGTTGGTGCTACCCACAAATCCTATAACCATTCTGTGCTTATTTACGTATTTCCTTATGGGAAATTGAAAAAAAATAATGGTATTTGTGCACATTTATCGAACTGAAATTGCATAAATGTGTCATGTACTTAAAGTTTCATAAAGTAAGTTCACATCCACTGCGTGTTTTCCGGCAAATTTTTGTCCTAAAACGTTATATTCAACAAAATGCAAAAAAGCCCATGTTAAATTTAAGCGCTTTCCACGGCGACCTTCGCCAAACTCCACCGCCCTCTTAAGCTTAACGCCCAATGAGACACAAGGTACATAGTGATTAGGTAAAGCCATCCGAAGATTGCCGATCTTGCACGAACGCGTGACGTCACCGGAGAAGCAGTGAGCTCGGCTGAAGCAGACGGCCCCTAGCATTTATATGGGAGATTCAGAGAGCGAAAGTATATTATTACTTTTAGGAGGGGAGAAATAATAATGTCATCCTCCAAGATGGTATTGAGGCATCCTTTTAATGATTAGTAACATAATTGAAAAGGCGCTACTTTTAAAAGAGGGCAAAGTACATGTGAAAAAATGTATTTTGAAAATCCATATTCCTGAAACTTTCTGACCGATGCGCTACAAAGAAAGTTGCGTGTTCTCCTTTAGAATTTCGTCATTTTACAAATCGTAATATAAATTTAACAAAAACGTGGCATGCTAAAGAAGAATTAAAGAGTTTAAAAAATAATTGATTAATAGACTTAGTTTATTTTACTTCGCTTATCTGTCACATATGGCTAATCACAAAGATGAGGATGCGTGATGATATGATGAAATTGAAGAAAGGAAAGTAGACCCATGCCCGGGTGGGGATTCGAACCTGGGGGCTCTTGGCATCGTAAAGCGTTGTGCTAACCACTTCGTCACGGAGGTCAGCATTACAAGGAAATAAACAGAAAATGGCATCTATGTTTTAATATGCGAGAAACATTTGCGAGGAGGTTATTGAAGTAACAAATAATTATTACAGGACGTTGTGATGAAAATTATTAATATATCTGAAATATCGAGAGTTGACCTTGCAGTCTCTAAATGTACTCTTATGGTTACGCAAAACCTTTACTCAAAATTGCTAGTGTAAATTTATAAGCTATTAAAATTTAAAACTTATTCCTGTTCGAAAAAGAAACTGCCAAGTCAAATTAATATTTCGTATAAATATATATATTTTTGTTTCATAAGGCCAAGAGAGTATTTGGAGGGGACGGTGGCTTGGGAAGGCTATAACCCCGAATCTCGATCTGCAAAAGTGCTTCCAGCGGGAAAACATTGCTATGAAATAGTCCAGAAGGAGCGAAATGATTTCTTTCAAATGGCTCAAGAATACAAAATATATAAGTGGACATTTGACAAGCTTAGTCTAAAACTTACAACCGAAATCGTACGTGTGTGGGGGGGGGGTGGCTACGTGAGGTAACACAGTGAAATATGATTCACAATACTAAAATTAAAATAAATATGTGGAAACAATAGAAATCAATATATGTTTTAGCTAGTGACGGCGCATTAGTAAAGATGGAGGGGTAAATCATATTTTCCCGGGGCAATCATGTTTATTATTCCGTTACATACGACACAAAAATGCATATTTTGGCTAAAAGAGCATTCATTCATTTATTTATTTTTGTCGTTTTACTGGGGGCAGATAAGAGAGAGAGAGAGAGAGAGAGAGAGAGAGAGAGAAATTGTCGAACGAGAATATACGCTATTAAATAAAACAGATACATTTAAAACTTTTAATCAAATTATTTGTGAACTATGATTTAAATTTAGAAAGAGCACATAACCTGTTTAATTTAATTTGGATGAGTTAACTTCTGAAGCCTGCCATTTCCGAGCCTTCTTCCGGTGTAACTGCACTGCCCTTTGAGCCTTGCTGCGATCAGGTGGCAGAACGAGCAGAATACTAATACTAATTAAAACAAATATGTGACAAATATATATATATATATATAAAAAAATGTTGAAGCTATTGACGGCGCCAAAGAAAAGACAGAAGAGAAACGTGGAGAGTGTAGTGATATTTTACGGGAAGCAGTCACGTTTATTACACCCTTACATTTACATACAATATTAAAAAGTTCTGCTTTTAGATCTCGCACAATGCATTTTTCACAAAAATGGGCAATCCCGCATTTTTTATATCAATCAAGCTGTGATATTTTAGATTTCTTCCGTTAGTTTTCTGATAATAGTTTTCACAGCTTTCCATACCATTTAGGCATGATTTCAGTTGACAAGAACAAAATAATCTTTTTTCAAAACATACAGCAAAAACAAATCCAACGCGCTTAAGTTAAAACTCCCTTACATTGGAAGACTGGAAAGAACAAAATAGGGGTTCCTTTGTAACACGATTTCTTGAAAACCATTTTACACATTTGAATCAACTTTGTGATAAATTGATTAGAAAGGATGAATCTTAACGGTAAAAGTTGTAACTTTTCCCCTGCTACTATATTTTAGAAGATATTCGTTGTCAAATATCTCAATATTTGCATAAGGAACCAGCCTTTTCCGTGCCGAGCGTTTCGACGATGATGTCATGCATCCACGGACAACTGCGCATACGATCTGCGCCGCCGAACGAGCACCCCCTGACTGAGACATAGGGAAACGCAGAGAAACGTGACACTACAGGGAAACGCGCGGAACCGAAGCGCGGAATTTCCGTGCCAGAAGTCTACAGGTTATATTAAAGTTTATCGCCCACTGAGATACCGGAAACGCGTCTGTTGAGTTCTGTTGCCGCGTTGCTCCGCGTCTCAGTGGGCGTTAGGCTTTAGATGATTAATGAATACGCCATCGTTGGCCGATACCACTTAAGCATTGCTTCTTGTTGCAGGTTGGGAAGTGACATTGGCGGGGGTGGTGGTCTTAGCAGCCGTCCTGCTCATCATCAACGTGGGGGCCCTGCTGTACGTGAGGAAGAAGAGGAGGCAGAAGGAGAAAGCCTTGGGCAAGAACCTCATCATCAAAATGGAGGAGCAGATATTCCCCGTCATAACCATAGAGGCACTGGGGAAGTCTACCAGGGAGTCTGGGGCCCTTACTTGACAATAGCTGATTCTTTGCAAGGGCTTCTTTGGTAGCCACGAGATGGGATCAAGTTCCATTGAAAGACAAAACCAAATTGCATGAAGCCTTTGCAAAGAATCTCCATACAAGATGGCACTTTCATTATCCCGCCATCTTAAAGAACAAAATTATTCATTACAAAGATATAAAATTCGATATGATTATTAACCATATATATTTTCACTATAGATTTTTAATAATATTTATAATAAAGATTTCAAAATAACGAAAGAGTTCTTGTCTCATTATCCTTCCCTCCCTTTCTTTGTAGTTGTTATGGCTGATCGCATAGCAAAAGGCAACTTGCTTTAATGGATTCAACACACTTCTTTCTATCTTCCATGGAGGCGACAAGCCGTGAAACATTTCTCAACTTTGACAAAACTCAATCTGAAAGGGATTGCTGGCTTTCATGCAAAAGAATACCCTAACCCTATGGGCAGTAATACAAAATCATCCTAACCCTATAGGCAGTAATACAAAATTATTCTACCTAGGTAATCTTATTGGCAGTAATACAAGATTGTCCGAACCCTATGGGCAGTAATAAAATAACCCAGGGCAATCAATGTCTTTCTGAGATTAGAAATAATATTCATTCTATAATTTGGTATTTATACAAGAACCTGTACAGTGAGATGGATAAGTAAGTATTGCTAGGCAAATGTCCATTAATATTTTCACTAATTTTGTCTTCCATCCTATGTGTTCTTAAATAATGGATTTTTACGTAAGCTGGTGAAGGGATTGTTACCAGCTTGTTGGCGTTTAGCTTCAATTCCAGAAGCTCTCATTGCGTAAAACATAGAGAATGATGCGCGATTTGCTTGATAATACTTATGAATCACACTGTACCTTTAGTAGGGGTCGAAGATTTCTTCCACCTTAGACACTGGCTACTTGATGGCATTACAGCTGCCCAGATTCTGGACTCGGTAATGAAAAGCATGGGCCAAAGGTTTATTCCTCTCAGTGAGATGCCTAATGAAATTACGAGGGCTACATTGCATAGTCACCGGCAATAAAAATGAAACACTTAGATCCTGAAATACTGGCTTCCGTGCAATGCATTATGTGTGTTGCATAACTCTATGCCGATGAGCCAACTTCAATAGCAAATTTTCAATGGCAAGTTGTACCACAGCCGTAGAGTAAGGTAACACACATAACACCTTCAGGGAAGCGTGTATCTCAGGATCTAGGTGTCCCATCATTTTCATTGCCGGTGATGTAGAAGGGTTATCTTTGCTGTGGCCCAGGCTCCACCATTGGAGATACCTTTGGTGTTGACAACTCAACAGATCAACTTGAAAATTTACATTTGACTCTTCACTGCCGTTTATGTGCAACTGTCAGTCCCTGAATTGTTGTGCGCATTCTATCAGTGGGTGTGCTACACTGTTCCTCGATGGTATGTTGACTGGCCAAAGCAGGGTTGGAGAAATTTTTTTAAAGTCACAAAGAGACTTTTCCAACGATATGTACATACGGAAAATATGTGTCGATCTGCTGAGTCAATGTTGATGATTTTTACTATAATTAAAAAATGTCAGTGGTAAAATACGTGATATGCTACCACACTTGAACTTAATTTCCTTCACAAACGTAAAGGAATTAATTAATTTACCCTATTATCCTACCAATATCCATCAGGCTACGACGCCAGGGGTCTCGGGTTCGAATCCCGGCATGGGCATGGATGTTTGTGAGTGTCAATTCATCATATCATCACTCATCCCCATCTCCGCAATTAGCCAAAAAGTGGCACAAAAGCGAAGTAAAATAAAGAAACTCAATCAAATCAATCAATGAAATCCTACGAATATCCGCAGCCTGATCCACTCCCATCTAATAAACTTTGTGATATCAATTGACCTATGACTACTAGACTTGCTACCCCCAGTGCACGTCACTGGATAGTGAAAGAGTAGTCTAAGCCCTGGAAAACATTTCGAACAATGGTTACACCCGAGTGGTTGACAAATTATGAAAATTAGTGAACAACTGAATGTAGACTCTAGCTTACATGGTAGCCCATGGGTACCAAAGGTGGCCCACGGCTTATAGTTGGCTTAGAAAATGATGCTTGTGCTCAAGAAAACATATTTATTTATGATTATTCATGATTCTACATTATATTAGATAAAATGGTTGGTGTAAAATTTATGATTGTTGACATGCATTATATACATTAACGACGAATAGCCAACCTCCGTGGAGAACTGTAGTCCCTACGACGCCAGGGGTTCCACAATAACTTACATAAAATGACTGCTGGCAGTCCGAGACAGTTCGTTTTCTGCATGGTGCACCTGAAGGAGACTGGGTATATTAATGTAGTGCCATTTGTTAGCTGTGGTAGATACTGATATGATTTTTGTAATGTGGGCCACTTGGGAACACAGGATACCTTTGGCAAACATACCATGTTATTGGTAGGAGCAGAAATGTAAGGTAGAAAAGAAATTAAGGCATTCTTACTTTTAAAATAGGTACTGTTCTGTCAACGTATTGTTTTGTATCTGACGGTACAAACATTATTTGATTAATTGATTTGTTGTTTTAAGTCCACTTTATGCACAGATATGCTAATCGGGACTGAACCTACATTTTCAAGTTGGATCCGAACCACTGTGCGCCTCTACCGGTTATCGAGTCCGGGATCCCTTGATTTCAAGGCGACGACCTTACCACTACGCCATCGGGGAGGCCCTTGTAGATACGTGGACGATTGTTTCGGCATATTGAGGGGAACAAAGAGACAGCTGTACATACTATTTAAAAATAGAACACGAAGCAAGAGGAACAGTGCTGAAACTCGAAACAGAGCAGGAAGAAAAATATGATATAATGATGAAAATGGATAAAGGGAAGGGTGTTGAGACCACATGGAATCAGAAGAAGTATGCAGCAGGGGTGTTCTGTTACAAAAGGAGTGATGTGAGTGAAGCGACGAAAATATATTTTTTACGAGCGTGTAAGATGGAATCAAGATGAAATGCACGAAAGAAGGTGAAGAAGAAAGCAAATAAATAGCGTATGGGACAACTGGAAAAGACCGACTACGAGAAGGAAGACAGGAGTAACATACAGAGAAGAAAAAAGCAAAGGAGGAGAAAGAAACAGGAGAGGGATAAGAGAAAGAAAAAGAGGTGGTTTGACATAAAGAGTGCCTGTAGGAGAGGCCACAGAGCAGATATGCAAAGTGCTTAGGAAAGTTGACATAAGAACATACAGGAAGAGATAACGCACCATTTTAAGGATTGCGAAGTAGGCGATCATGAAGAAGGAAGAAAACTGAGAAGAGGAAGATGAAGGGATTATCTATGAGGTGAAGTCCAAAGAATGTGATAGTGAAGAAACAATGAAGAGACTGAAATACAAGTTAAAGCAACATATGGATGACGTGAGACTAAAGAGACACAGAAAAACAAACACACGGGGGGAAACGGGACATGACATAGAGTGGGATAAGACTAGGCGGATATGGAGGGAGAAGAGAGAACTTGTGAGAAAATGGAAGGAGACCAAGAAAATAGATAAGCGAGAAGGCATAATAAACCGGAATGTGAAACTTAAGATCAACAAATAATGGAAGAGAGTGTTAGAAAGAGTGGAAAAGATAATAAAGAGAAATAAGAAAGAAAAGAAACAAAAAGAAGAAACAAAAACAAAGAGAGAGTAGAAGGAGGAAGAAGATCAGGAGATAAGGATCCAGATATGAGGGGATTGATAAGTGGATGGTACCAGACACTCACTAAGTACCTGTCAGTGATTGTGATCTGTCAATTACCTGTAAGGAGACGCCACATGCAGGAATACCTGGAGAGAAATATTCAAAGACAAGGACGGACACCTAAAAGTGTTGTGTCTAGATCCTGAATGTGTGCATATATATCATTCCTGTTTGCACTTTTTAATTTTAGTTCTTAGTCTGAAGAAGGGGCCTGTGCAGGGTTGAAGTTTTTTCTACTTAAATAAAGATTGTCTTGGTCAGCATATTTTATGTTTTTCTAACGTGGAAACAAGACTTAATCGTGTTGCCATAATAATAGAAATTGGTGTCTGGTATGGACACACGGACACATTACAATGAAAACTGACAGTTTCAAGTTATTCTGATAATGGTCATAGAGACTCATGCAAAAGGAAGCCAATGAACATATGATTGTTAAATTGACATTAACTGGGCGTATATTCCTTGTTAAATTAACATTCTATGTATACAATGTACGCAACGACATTTCAGACTGTGAGTTTCAACGAGGACAAGAATTTCTTCGACGAAGGATGACCGCTCCTCACGTTATCTCTTTTGAGCTACAAGTCGAACACATGACGATACACGAGAAAATCTGTCCAATAAATTCTCTTTATTGACTTCTGGAGAGATTTATAGCTTTGCGGAAGGATCAGCCGATATCCGCGCAAACAACTTTTCTCCGTGAACTTTTCGAAGCAAAATTCCTCCTAACCAACGTCCATCTGAGTGCATAGGATTCTTTCTCAGATGATTCGGAAACCACTAAAGCAACGAAATTAGCAGACTTAACGACCAACTGAAACATCGAGTGGATACTGTCCAGACAGTTCAATTATTGGATCAAGGAGTAAAACGTAAAACGTTGAAGAGATAGCACATTTAATGCTCTTCATTTTGATTCATCGAGATAGAAAATCTGACTCAACCTGCAGTAAAAATAGCGCTCCTTTTGTTCATTTATACAGAATCTTGTCTATTGTTTATTAACTTGCCTTATTTTACTTCGCTTTCTGTGCCACTTTTGGCTAATCTGCGTGATGGGGATGAGTAATGATATGATGAAATTGATGATGGACACTCACAACATCCATGCCCAAGCCGGGATTCGAACCCGTGACCCATGGCGACGTAGTGCGAAGTGTTAACAACTCCGCCACGGGGGCCGACATTTATATATTGTCAAAAATAAGTTAAATTAGTAGACAAATAGACAATTGTTTCACGTATTATCAACAAAACATTAACTTATTGCAACGTAAAATGGCATTTATTAAATGTCTGTTGTTCTTCTATTGTTTGATAGGTAAGGCATTTCACATAATCGTTGTCTGTCCGAAACAATAATTCCTACATGGAAACTTTCTCAAAATTACCAATTGCTCCATAGAAATGATGTTATTTTATTACATCTCCTTGATTTAGGTAATTAGAAAGGAATAATCAAGTTGAGCTG
The DNA here is from genome assembly GCF_977018435.1 of Lepisma saccharinum. Lineage (NCBI taxonomy): Eukaryota > Metazoa > Arthropoda > Insecta > Zygentoma > Lepismatidae > Lepisma > Lepisma saccharinum. Next base: position 54,425,191 of record NC_139237.1, on the reverse strand, counting down.
CAGCGGCGGTGCCAAGAGCAGTGGCGGCGATTAGGTTGCAGTCCCCCCCCCCGACACACACACACTTTTTGCTACTTTTTCGCCCGCACTATGCTAAACCTTATCTACCAAGGCAAAGTAAACTGTCCTTGCCCCCCCCCCCCGTAGTTTTGCAATATTTTCGCCGCCACTGGCCAGGAGTAATCATCTAGTGGTGCTGAGAGGATGCAGAATGAAATTTATTAAGTGAAATCATTAAAAATTAATGGTTTGTTGATTTTACCATGGGGAAAGGATCTGTTCATTGGTAATAATTTATGTTGCTTTGAGACCGGACCGATTGTTAATATTTGAACACTGAGACTACGACTCAGCAATCCCAATGTCTGCGTTCCTTATAGTTAACGGAGTAGCTGGTAAATTGCTTCTTTTTGTTTTACTTACTTACTTTAGTCTAAGTAATTTTAAATGTGGGAGTTATAGTACGATTACTTTCTAAAATATTTGAAGAGGATGACACACAAGTGTGCCTGCTTGCTTAACCACGGGATGCAGATGTAAATTGCAATAAAAATAAGAAAAAGCAAGAGAAAATTACATCCTTCCCTTTTCTATACAGTCTCCAGATCGAGAAAACGATGAAAAATCGAGGTTATGGATTGATTCTATACACAGGTCGTCGCTCAACAACTTCGACAAATGTTCACAGGGAGTAGAGGACATCAAAGCGAACAGCTTTTCTTGGTAATGTTTTAATGTTGAGTACTCGTTTTGACGCTACAAGCCCTCTAAAGAAGGATATTTTCTATTCTGTATGTATGCAGCCATGTGCCACAGATTCAGATTTGCTAGTAACACATTGTTTTTCTGTCGGAAAACAGATTTGGTAGCCAATTGAAGCAAATGCCGATCTCTGGAGGGTAAAGATTTCCGAACAAAACGAGGGAAGCTGTTCCATAATATAATGGAAAACAGAACAAGCAACACAATATATGAGGAACACCAGTGAATTCACACTACCGTAGTCTCTGTTGGCAAGATACTGTTTACACAGCATACTATCACCTTTAGTATGATAAAATAAATATTAGTGCCAACCGTGAATCTATGCCACGTGATTGCATACAACTAGGATATTCTTTCTTTAAGGGATCATAGGACAAAATAAGTATGAACGAGCAAATCGTAACTAACTAACTAACTCTCTAACCTTCTTAAACCCGAAGGTTCATGGCTGCAGCAACACAGGCCTTCCATCTGTCTCTATCTTGAGCAGGATCTATATACTCTTTTCCATCACTACCGATTTACTTTAAATCCATCTCAACGTTGTACCTCCATCTTCGTCTTGATCTTCCTACAGGTCTCTTACCATCAGGTTTCCCAACAAGAATCCTGTAAACTCCTCTTTCCTCTTCCATTCGTGCCACATGGCCTGCCCACCTAAGTCTTCTTGATTTAATCATTCTAATAATATCTGGACATGAATACAAATTATGTAGTTCTAAATTATGTAACCTTCTCCACTCACCTGTCTCCTCATCCCTTTTAGGTCCAAAGATTTTCCTAAGGATCTTATTTTCAAATACTCTCAATTTATGTTCCTCTTTCAATGCAAGGGACCAAGTTTCACACCCATATAATACTACAGGCAAAATTACGGTTTTGTATATTTTAACTTTTAGTTTCTTAGATATTAAACGAGAAGACAAAAGTTTATGAAGAGAGAAGTAACATGCATTTCCTGAATTAAGCCTACTTTTTATTTCCTCTTTAATATAATTTTCATTTGTTAATATTACTCCTAAGTATTTGAATTTGGAAACTGGTTCAAACGAGTTGTTATCAATAATTAGATTTTGGTTATTACCTAACACTTGGTTTCGGCCTGTAAGCATATATTTAGTTTTCTCTTTGTTAACTTCCAAACCTATCTCTTTAGTAGTTTTTAAAAATATTTTAGCATTATTCTTAATTGTATTTATATCATCCCCTAATAAGTCTACATCATCTGCCTATGCTAACAACTGAGTCATACCATTTAATTTTAGTCCTTCTTTAGTTTCTTTTACCTTCCTAACAGCATATTCTAAGGCAAAATTAAAGAGCAATGGAGATAATGCATCTCCTTGTTTTAATCCATCATGAATTGTAAATTTGTCAGACACATTAATACCCACACGAATTTTACTTTCTGTTTCACTGGTGCATACTTTTATCATACTAGCAAGCTTCTTAGGTATTCCAAACTCGACTAATATATTATATAATTTATCTCTTTTGACCGAATCATATGCTTTTTTGAAATCAATGAATAGCTGATGGACATTTTGATTATATTCCCACTTTTTTTAAGTGTCTGTCTAATGTGAAAAATTTGATCTGTAGTTGATCTGTTACGTTTAAATCCACATTGATAATCACATATAATTTCATTAGCATATGGGGTAAGTCTTGTTAAAAGAATGTTAGATTATGCAAATCGTAATTAACAAAAGTTCATCTTAAATTCTCCACACACTATGAAAGTTTGTCGTTATACAGCGACACCCTGTGTGTCCAGCACATTCATATTATAATATCAATCTTTATTTACTTATTATCAAATCGAAATAAATACATGTATCAAATCCAGACAACTACGTTCGACAGCTCTGTGTTCCAAGTGGGATACTCCGGCTACGCAATTCCTGTTGTTTTGGTTCCCCATAATGCACTGCGTTTCATGCATCGTAATGACTGATAAGGGTTATAACAATGTGAAATGAGCAGCACAAAACGTCATTGCCGATCCGCTAAATACGTCATTCGCATACGAAATGGAAAACATGACAAATGAACCAGAACAGAATGTGTAAGGCTGCATAAATAATGCATAACGTGTCTATCAACAATTCGAAATACCCTTAGGAAGTTGAGTAGCAATGAAATGAAGAACCCCGTGGAGAGTTTTCAACAAGGTAAATGCCTCTAACCAATCACGTGAATCGAACAGTTATGAGATAGAGATCATTTTGCCTTGTTACCATTTCTGAATATGACCTTGGTAAAGTGGTGCCGCGTCAGAAATAGGTTTGTACCCAAAGTGCAGTCGTTTGAATAATTCGACCAATCGAAACCAATGCAATTCTATGAAACTCAACAACTTCGGTTTGGTTTCCATAAGAAAGGCTAGGTATTTCAGTGTGACTGATTACTCCAGGGAAGAGTAAGGTGATTAACACCACCACCCTCTCCCCCGTCAGCAAGTAAGTAAAACTAAATGAATTCTTTTAGAACATTTTTTGTATGGTGTATTTCCTTCCTATTCATTTATTTTTTCTGTCTCTCTTTTGAAGAAATTCTACCGTGATTAAGTATAACATAAATATAATGAAAAATAGAAATTTCCACCGAAATAAGTTATACACAAAGGCGAGGAAGTGAAAAGGTGTGATTCAAGCTGAATGTTACTGAAACACTTTTTACCCGAATAGAGAAAGCTGAAGATATTTGCCTGAAAACGAGAGAACTAAACTAAAGAGACTATACAGGACGAGAATGGCGAGGAGCTATATTAAAAAATATACAACGAGCATTTGGTTGAAAATGTTTATGATAAAAATGACCGAGCTGCGGAATATAATGAGATAATAAAGGTGAAGAAGTATCCACACATGAATGTTCTAAAATTTTTGCACTAATATTCAATGAAGAACTTAGATTCAGAATGAGTTTGCCATCAATGTAACTATGGAAAAAAACAAGAAGTAGTTAAATAAATATGATCAAAACATGTAATGTCAAATTACAAATTAGGCCCTAGTTTACAACTTCATAAATACTGGGGACCTATCTCGAGGAATATAACTTCCAGACTGATATACAGAACGCGATAGGACGAAAGGGGTGGAACGTAGTAAAACATATGATAAATTGCAGAAGACTAAACATACAATGATAAACATTAATTTACAACATGTAGTACTGTACATAGATCGCAGGTCTGTCGAACACATTCTTTGAATGTGTTTGAAGGCGACGTAGATCTGAATTCGTATACAAAGTGTGGGAAGAATTTTAAAAAGCTGAGGAGGGTTAATTTTGAAGTGATCGTTGAAAACTTCATGATCATCGTTATCTGTTTTCAGCGTTAGTCTTCTTCAGTATGAAAGCCATTATCTCTGTCAATCTTCTGCATTTAATCACATTCCCCATCTCATTATCTAACATGTAGGCAGATTAAGTATGAGTTATAAATTCTTAGCTATCAATGGAGTATAACGACCAATTAACGAGCGTAGCTTTCTAGAGCTTGAGAACCGATTAGGTTATTACCTCCAGGGAACCTCTTCATCGAGTTAATAGACGGAACTGAAACTGTGATAGAAAAGTGACAAGATATCCCTCCCAAATAAATTACGGGGTGTAATATGGTGACTTTCGAGTAAGCACCCGAATGCCATCTTCCTGGATTGCAATTTTCAGACTGAAGCTCTAGCGTATGAACTCACAGCCAGTATAATATTCCATGGGCTTTATGCCATGTACGGTTCATGTGTGTTTTGTGATTGTCCTTTCCTCAATTTCATCTTATCACTATTCACACTCACCTTAGCGATTAGTCAAAAGTGGTAGCAGAGTGAAGTCAAATGAATTAAATTAATCAAAACCCATAGCTAATTACAGCCTTTCAAAAATTAGGTAAAACTCTCTAAATGAAGAATGGTAAAACCATCTACCATAACCCATTATACGAAAAATGGAAAGTTTTGAAATCAGCGTATCTATTTAAACTAGGACCATTTACATCAGGAGACACGGCATGTTTTGTTCTGAGGAGAGGTCTGACCTTCTATAATACAAAAGCTTGTTTTAAAATTCATAGCGAGAAATAATACTGAAATAACAACTTGCCAAGTGTCTTTCATATGCATTCAATTGTTGATATAAGTCCACTTTATGTACAGATAGGCTAAGCGGTACTGGACCTACAGTCTAAAGTGGGATCCAAACCACTATATGCCTCCACCGGGTATCGAACCACTACGTCATTTATATAGCCTACATATCAATTTTGACTAACGCATTGATAAAATACTACTCTCGAAGTAACCATTAACACAAATCTTGTATTTTCAATTGTAATTTTTTGTCGATAAAAAAAATCAAGCCCCTTAGAGTGGCTCTGTTAAGAATACATCTAAGGTTTCCTATAGTGTAGTGCTGATGTGTAAGTTCCTGTACCAGGTTCTCATCCTTTGCCCTGCACGTTCTCCGCCATTTGTTTTATCGGAGTTTCAATTGACGTATGTCGAAGGAAGAATTGCAGCAGTTCGTAGACTTTTGGTAAAAAAATGTTTGTTGCATTTAACAAGTTCTTGCATAACCCTAGTTGGTCGCTCCAATTATGATTTTTGTTTTGGAATTGAACTTTCATTCTAAATAATAAAAGTTTGAATTTCAAAATCATTCCCCGTATCACGAATCATTACAGAAACATCCTCATCGAGTTGATAAATATTTCGAGATAATTTTGGCTAAATCTTTGGAGAGTCGGGGACCCGTTAAGGTCATATCTCCTACGCAAAAGATTTAACCAGTCTTATATTTTTGTGAAATGCTCTGAGTTCATATTCGATGTGAACACAGCGCCTGCAAACTACAAGAACTTCCGAACATTGTAACCTGATTCCCTCGCTTCCCGTTTGCTCTTCTTCGCTTCCTGTCTCAGGACGACTTGTGACATTAGAAGCTTCAGGGGAATCTTGACAAACAGCATTGACTGTCTTACAGCAGAAACAATATTTATACATTTCATTTTACGAATTATAATTTAAACTCTAACACAAACAAAGTTTTTGAGTGGAGTGCTGCTTGTGTAACTGAATGCTGTTTAATGTCATGTAATCAGATTTGGTTTTCGTTCAAATTAGTTTAATGTATTGACGAGAAAGGCCATTTTCCCCGATGGCTCAGTGGATATTCAGCGTTCTGTTCGTCAAAGATGTCCATTTCCTTATTTGCATTCTGCGCAGCTCTGGCTCCATTTTTACGAATGATGCATGAAAAACTTCAGGGACTGAGGCTTCTAGGGAGAGACCACAAAATATGTGCATACTCAGATGATGTGACCGTAATCGTGAAAGATCGGCTAGATTTGACTCGTATGGAGGCAGTACTTGAAACGTTACGAAAGCAGACGGGACTTAGTTTGAACCAGAAAAATCTAAAATCTTACTCCTAGGGCGTAATCCCACTCTGTGGACTGAACCTGTAACTATACACATTGTAGATAACGTGCCACTACGACCATCACAGAGACTGTCTCCAGAACTTTTACTACTATTCTCCCAAAAATCCAGGCAGTGTTGAACATGAACCGTTATAGACAACTATCTATCCTTACGCTCTAAAATACAGTATGTGAACATGTTTGCATTATCGAAGTTGTGGTATGCTGCGCAAGTTTTGCCTGTCCGTGAGAAAGTCGCGGCGCAAGTACGAAAGATGATAACGCGCTTCATATGGCATGCACATTTGTTTCATGTCGGACATGAAACGTTATGCCTCCCAGCAAGTAGAGAAGGACTGAACTTACGCCAAGTGGAGAGACAAGCCTCAGCCTTGTTTCTACAACGGAACATTGAGTTGCTCCTGCACTACCCTGATAGTTTAACAGTAAGATTACTACATACTCTGATAGATGAAGTGGAACCGCGAACACCCATTTATCCAGGGAAGATCCCTTCCCACTACAACTATTTTTTAAGGACAACTATTGTCGAGTTTTGCTATCTCCTAATCTGTTCACCTCAAATGGATGTCGATGGCATGACAGCGAATTTTTTCTATAACCAATTGACTTGCAGGTTACATCACCAGCCACGAATTGTGCTTCTCCGAACCAATGTAGTGTGGTCAAACGTATGGAGAAATATATCTGCATCTCATCTTTCTAACCGCGTTCGATCTCTATAGTACCTAGTAGTTCACGATGCCATTGCGACCGGTGCTCGAAAGTGGCGATACCAAATGACTTACAGTACCGTGCGTTCCAATTCTTATCAAGCTTAAGACACTTTACCACATCGCCTCGTAACATGCCTATCAACGGTAGATCAATGGAAGTATTTGTGTAAATGCCTTGGTACTACAGGGAGGTTATTTGAGCCTCTTACCGCGAGAGCGTCGGCTGCTAAGCGGCCATGTCATGCAACAGGTCCCGGCAAATTGCGTTACAGGAAGTCCGTAACAGAAACCGCTTGTTTTGTAATGTTTCCACTTTTCACAATTACAGTTACAATTACAATTGAAATATGCACCTACCTTGTGACAAGGATGCTGGAAAAGGTGTCCTAAATACAAATATTTATGGCACCTTATTTCTGACATCTAATCTTAGATTAGACATCGCTACTTTATCCTCAGTTGTCGCGAGAGCGCCTGCAGCTTATCGGGGAGTTGTCAGCCGCGAGAGGGCGCTTCATACTGCACGAATGCGGCACCTGTCGGCAGAGATGGCAACCGTAGGGACATATCCCTACGCATAGGGACTTTTAACTATATCTCTCCCGCGTAGGGACGTAGGGACAGATTTTGCCAAATGAGGGAAAACCTAGGGACTTTTTTCAATCTTGGAAAATAACATTTTATTGTGGAAAGGTGCAAAGCTTATTAGCCAGTCAGTTGCAATTTCCTCGCGCTCGGTTTGGAATGAATGGATTAGTTTATCTGGATACTTTAGCGAGTAGGAGAAAAAAGATATCTAACAAATCTCCATCAGAATTTTGGAACATGTTATCGGTTACCAGGAACTTTCAAGGTAAGTTCTTTTTTTAAAACATTTCCACTCTCGCGAAAATAGTGCTAACAATGCCACATTCTAACGCGGAAACGGAAAGAATATTTTCAATGTTAAGTGATACAAAAACAAAAAAGAGAAATAAAATGGGACCAGAATTGTTAAAGACTGCAGGATATACAGCATCACCAACCAACATCTATCTCTTCACATCAGCAGCATGTATGACTTCAAATAACATAATCAACAGTAAACGACTCAACGTTATTCATTATGGCAAGAATTTTCAATATCGGACCCTTCTGTAATTTCCATGCTACGTCTTATACTCACGAAATAATTAGTCGTGATGATTTATCTCAGGTTAACATGTTGGGGCGATGTGAAAAAATTGTTCATTAACGTGTAGAAGTTGTAAAATAAGCTTTTCAATTCTCGCTATGATTCTCCGTATACAAGTATGGTAGCCATATTTGATGATATGAACAATTGACGTTCGCAACTAGTTACGCTGTCTACAGCGTTGCCACACTGTTGATTTCATACTTGGAGAGCATGAATCATGTAAGAATGGCGGAAGAGAACGGTAAAAAAGTTGTTAATGTTGTACAGATTGTTAGGTGGAGTGTGCAGGAAGATGGCCGGGGGCTAATTAATAAACTTATGGATTTCGGTACTTTGCCCAAAGAAGGTGCTTACATGTGATTTTGACAATCAGAAGAACGTGTGGAATGTGGACCGATTTGATTACATGTAAGTTTGGAAACAGTGCATCGATCGTAAAATTGCAGGATACGAAAATGGCGTCTTCGATTATGAACGTTTGCCGTTAAAGTGATATGAAAATAAGATTTTTTATCGGTTCGTAATCACAATTAGCGCAAAACCATTCACGGATAGCCCCACTGAACATTCTCGGTAAGGTTAAGTTAGGTTAGGTTAGGTAAGACAAACATAGTTAAAATTTGGAGACGAAAAACCATGCACGGGTAGCCCCAGAAACCACTGACTGATAGCCCCACGAACCTTTCAGGTAAGGTTAGGTTAGGCAAACATAGTTAAAATTTGGGGTCGTAGTAATATCAGAAATGTATAATTCGCTTTTTTAAGTATTGGAAACACAAAATCTTCCGGTAAATAATGAGTAATCGTGCCGATCGCGGACCACTCAATTTCGCTAATTTTGCAATTTGTACGCGTGACACCCAAATTTTAACTTCAAATTCGTTTTTAGGAGGCCTCAATTTGTGAGTATGCGAAATATTACAAAAATCGGGGAGGGGTCCTGTATTGTAAATTCGCTCCTTCATTAATTGTGGAAGCACCGAGCAGAAAGATTTGGTAAGTAAATGTGTATATTTTATCTTCTGTTTTGCATGCTCATGAGCTGTTGTTTTTTTAGTCGCTTTACTTGGCGTAGGGACATTTGGTCAGTTGTAGGGACATTTTGACTACGTCTGTAGGCACATTGCCGAAAAATGGTTGGCAACACTATCGGTTGCCAGACGTAGCACTGTCACTTCTGTTTGTGTCTATCAGTACGCGTGTTATTTACACTGTGTTATTGAGTTGATGTGCTATTCAGTGCTAGTGCTTTATTGTGTGTTAATTGTTATTCATTCATTAGTTATGCGGCTAAACAAATATAGTCTTGAACAAAGAGTTTTTATGTGCGATAATTACGTGAAAACGAATTCTTGCAGAAAAGTGGTCAGGCCATTACGAGAGACAGGATCTCTCAAACCTAAGAAACGTGTTGTATTGCTGTTGAAGGAGGTCATTTTAAACATCTCTTATAACACAGGAGGTTAGTGATCATCATTATTATTACTTTTAAATATCATTTTACGCTTTCGGTTTGCTTTATGCGCCGGGATGTTGTCTTCCCTTTCTGTCAACTGAGGATAAAGTAGCGATGTCTAATATAATATTAGATGTCAGAAATAAGGTACCAGAAATATTTGGATTTGGGAGGTCACCTTTTCCAGCATCCTTGCGACAAGGTATGTGCTTATTTCAATTGTAATTATAACTGTAATTATGAAAAGTGGATACATTAAAAAACAAGCGGTTTCTGTTACGGACTTCCTGTAACACAATTTGCCGGGACCTGTTGCTTGTCGGTGCTGCAGAGCGGCCGACGCTCTCGCGGTAAAAGACTCAAATAACGTCCCTTATGTACGATATCGCCCGATACATTTACTGTAGATCATTTATTGTTCCCAGATTTTGTGTTCTTCCCTCTTTCTAAAGTAAGAGCAGTAGTATAAAAGTATATAGGATGAGGACACTTATAGCGTAGAAAAGAAGAGCTCATATGATTAAACAGCCCGATTTGCCCACACTTAAAATTATGCCAAGATGCCTATAAGCCCCAATTCTTCAAGTGTGATATGCTCTTAATCCTAAGAATTTTGAATCCTAGTGTAGAAAAGAAGAACCCCCTCAGACAGATTTGCCCACACTTAAAATTATGTCAAGTACCCATATGATTTTATTGTTTATAGTGTGTTATTCTGTCAAAATCCCAAGAATCTTGAATTCTAGTGTAGAAATGAAGAACCCCCCTCAGACAGATTTGCATATGTGTGTAAAAGCTGCATCTGCCAGATTGTTTCCATAAACTTGTCAAAAATATGCCCCCCTCTTGATATTGTTTTGGTTACACTTAAAATTAAGGCAAAAAGCCACTCTCACCCACCCACACCCATTTATATTTACTTTCGGTCCGGTAATATGCAAAAATCTTCTAGAATTGCTCTGTGACTCTCTCATTCCTTACATCATAAACATATGATTTTTCACCTATAAGAATAAGTCTACATGTGGTGTCATCAGGGAGTGTATCGTGGAATTCACAGATAACTTTAATGTTTGTCCTGTCATTAACCACAACTTGTTTCCTTTTTGAAGTGTTGATGACAAACATGGGTCTCTGTGCTTTGAATTCATCTGGTGTGTAATACATGTTAGTATTGCCAGTAGTGACCCTTTTGTATGCTGTAAATGCTTCATATAATTTAAGGAAATCATCCTTGGACATGTCTAAATTATAATTTTCTCTAGGAAATACCTCATTTCTGCCATTTTTAAGATATATGTTCTTGATGTTGCAGTTATCAAATTTACTTGAATTTTTTTCCTGATTATTGTGTCTTCCAGTCTGAAACAGAACCACCACAAAATCTGGCATGTCATATTGTATACTGGAGAATGAGTTTGTAGCATCAAATTCATAATAGGTACCAGTGGCAGGCTTCTGTACACATTGATATGTATAAAATTGTAAAGGCACCTGTGGATTTTTTAGGATATCAGCTTTGTATTTAAGAGCATAACTGGCTTCATATTCAACAACCGGGATTCTTAGCTCCATAGTCTGAATAAGGCACTTGCCCTCATCAGGAAGGGTATTAGGCAGAGCTTCCCCTGTAGAGTTTAATGTACTGTACCTCATCAAAGCATTATTATCATTGGCAGCTCTTCTAAATGAGATTCTTAAACCACCCTTCCACATAATATCTTTCTAATCTGAGAAGAATCCTGGCAACAGGCGCATAGGGAACAGCACTGTGTGGCTCTTAGATATAATTTTATCACCAGCCTCAAATCCACCTATTTTGTAGTAAGAAGCCTCGGTTTTGGATAATTTTAGTGTGGCCAAAGCTGTGGAGGTAATGCCGGGATAATCCACTCTGTTTATAACAACACCATGTTTTCCGATCTCAATTTCAGAGAACAGATGCGGCACAAAATTATCTACCAATCTTATATTTGAATTTGCCGGATAATCTGTTCCATCGAGCTTTACAACATCAAATTTGATGTATAGATCTGCTCTGTGGGGGTGTATAAAGCCATCCCCTACATCAAGATCAACCTCAATTTCTGTGTTGGGTTGATTTAAATTTGCAAATGTCCTCCTGTTTGGGGGGAATGATTGTAGCTCATAACTCTCAATATTTTCCATTTTTTTTGTATGTATTTTTATTTAAATATTAATCTCTATGGTAGCAGTTGTTGTGGCTCCAGCAAAATCAACTAATTCTTCTTTTTCATTAGTGACCATCAACTCAATATAATCTATTCTATTATGGCACACAGGAAAATATAATGTTGGGGATGGAGTGTAGATGATTGGCTCCATAAATTCAGAATTAGGTTTAAATGTTGCAATGATGCCAGTTTGTTTGTGAGTGCCTATGCCATTTGATTTGTGATCATACCCTTGGCCACATTACAGTGAATATTCAGAGTCTCTATGGCTAAGAATTTAGGTATATTAATAGCAGTGTGTTTGATGGCTGGTTCAAGTTTTGTGTTGTTCTCGAAGCCTAACAGCTCTCCTATAGTACCCAGATCCACTGTTTCTGTAGCAGATACAATCTCTACTCTGTGAGTGACAGAATTTTGAGTTAATACTATACCTCTGGGTAATTGAGCATTTAGAGTGGACAGATTATATTGCCCTGGAGTGATGACAATTTTTTGATCCCCAACTGCAATTTTGTTGTTGTGGTGTGTAATATTAGGTATCAAGTACATGCCATAAAATGCTCTGAGAGCTATTGTTTTGGGATACACTATATCATCATGTAATTTGAGTTTCAATATTGAATTTTGGCTGGTGAGATGGAATACCCCCATGATGTTTTAAATACCACAAGGCTTTTTGAAAATCTTCAATTGATGGTTTATTTATTTGAGACAGATATCTAAGAACAGATAAACACAAATGTCCACAATTAACATCTTTGAAATTTTGAACACGGGCATTATTGTAATAAAGATTAGCTGATTTTAGATATTTTATTAAATTTTCAGGTGGAACACCTCCAAATGAATCAAACACAAATGCCTCATTGTTTAAATATTTAAGATAACAAATCCAGTGAGTGCCCTGATTTTTGTACTTATCCAAATTAACAATGCCACACTCTTTGTTGAGTGGTTGTTCTGGTAAAGAATCAGACATGTACACACCTCTAAAATTTTTGATGCCCAGTGGCTTGATTAAAGCTTCAATATCTTGGTTTGTAAGCGGCTCTTGTTTTTTTTAAACTTATTCATGGCTCTCTTAACACCTTTGCCTTGTTTCTCCATGGCCAGGTTATGGCGCTTCAATTCATCTAATTCTGCCCTATTTTTCTTGGCATCTATTACTGTTTTTGCTATGGCAGCTGATCCCCCAGCCAAGCTCCCAACAGCCCCAAGTGCTGCTAAGATGGCCGGGATAGTAAATATGAAACCCCCCCACATGTGATTTTTTTCTAGATTGTTGTAATTTTTTTAATTGGGGGGTACTAAGCAACAATTTCATACCATGGCCCTTGGCAATACAAGAGCTTTTTTTCTTGCGCTGCTTTTTGGTTAAAGGGCTATCAATAGTTTTAAGAGATTTAAGACCTGCATAAGGTATTTGATACATAACACCCTTGGCCTTCATTCTAGGTTTATTATATATATATATTCACAGCCCCCACCCCAGTTTTTGTTTGGTGATCATAGCTATGGTGGTCCCCAATGCTGCTATTCTCTCACTGAAAGAAGCATCTTTGCTTACAAATCTACCAAATGCAGCCTCTTCTAATTTTTTGTCTGCAACATGTCTCTTGTCAAGATCAGAATGTGTGTTGTATGCTATGTCATGGTCTCTACAAGCAGCATCTAGGGCATCATCAACCCAGACAAATTCTTTAGGCAGGGTGTTGTATTGTTTGATCCCACTGCCAGTCTTGATCTGTGACCATATGGGCTTGATTAAGTTGTTATATTTTGCTCCACTGCTAGACTTGACTCTTTTTTGTGTGGGATCATTGTTCTGGTATAGAGCATCTGATTTTATTAATATTTCTTTGTAATGCTCATAATCTTGATCTGTATAGTTGCCAGGCCTTTTCCTAGTCATCAGTTCCCACAATCCAGGTGTGCCGGGATATTTAACAAAAGCACCTTTTTCTCCAAGATGAGATTCTGAATATACAATTATATCATCTCCCATAAATGTTACTCTGAAATTGCCAATTCTATGTATGATGCTACCATCACGCTCTGTGTCAGCATATAAGCCAAAGACCTCATCTTTGTTGTCTTTAGGTGTGCTTAAATATTTTTGAGCAAGAAGACCCAATTCAATAGGATCCTGACTAGCTTCAATTCTTCGATGAGCAACAGGACTAGGTGTATGAATACTAGAAAGTGGGGTGATTGGATAATCTAATATGTTCCTTGCAGCTACAGGTACAAGCTCTGTGATCAAACTTTGATTTTGCTCTGTAACAGTTTTGATATTTTTACCTAATTCACTAATAGCATCAATAATAGGCTGTTCTGTTTGTTTGTGTTGTTCATAAATTCCTCGGTTCTCTGATTTCCATCCCTTAAATCTTTTTACAAGATAATCTCTTAATTTAAGATCAACTATGATTGGCCTTTTCATGGTTATTTATATATGTTTCAATGTCTAGAAAATTGTTGATTTTATTTCTGTATTTGCCACTATTGGGTTTTCTTGTCATATCAATTGTGACAAACCCATAACTGTTTTGATTCCAGCACCTACTGCAAAACTTAGAAGAATCATTGTAGCTCAAGTCCCCACCTACATATTCATCATGTATGTGTTTGAGGTTGGTATGATCTTGATGAAACACACATATAAAATTGCTGTTGTCTCGGATCAGCTGCCTCGGTATTTTAGAAAAAGTCTGTGCCAGGTAGAAGCAATCAATGTTTTTGTGTCAGCCCTGTGTAAAGAAATTTCTAACCTTGTTTTGATTATCCAGTATAATGTCATCAAACACAACAACAGAATTATGGAGACATTCATGAAGTGGCTTAACATCTGATTCAAAAGTGGCAATATCCAGTCCATCATATAGCTTCATCAGCTGCTGATATTTTAATTGTTCCAAGCTCTTAGAGAAAACATACAAGTGCCTGTTTTTCCAGTCTAACCAGTTGGGTGCCAATAAAAAATTATCAATCATTAGTGTAGTTTTACCACAAGCTGTTGGCCCAACAATAAGACATCTAATATTATCAGGCAGCAACTTGCCATTTCTCTTAATCTGCTGTTCAGGTTCTGGCAGCCTTTTTATAACATCCCAGGTGCTCATATTATCACTTTGTCTGCATTGATCCAGCTGTGTTCTGGAAGTCCTAGCCATTTGACAAATAACTTGTTGCCTTTTCTGCGGATGATTTTTTCTATGAGATATGTGTCACGCTGCTTAGTTTTGCTGAGTTCTTCTTCATAGAATCTGCCTTTGAGAATTTCTCCTCGGTGGTCTTTTATTATATATGTGTTAAGGGTCCCAGATTTAATTTGAACCACTGTAAATAATTCAGTGCTCCAGTTTCTTGTAAAGCCTCTTTTGAATAAGTGCTTATATTTGCTGATTCTTACTTGATCACCCACCTTGTATTTGGCTTTTCTTGTTGTTGGCTGGTATCTAGGATAATAAACAGTCCTGATCAATTTTTGCTCATCAGATGAAGTTACTTCAGAGGGTTTCATGTTGATTGTGGAATGGACCGAGTTGTTATATTTATGTAGAAGTTCTGGAAGAATATTAAGCCATTTATAATTACCTTGAAGTGTAAATTGTTTATACATAAGATTTTTTAGGGTTTTGTTGAATCTCTCTACAATTGAGGCCTTGAGATCACTGTAACTCGAATAATGTTGTATTGACTGGCTTTTAATAAATTGTTGGAACACAGAATTATAGAATTCTTTGCCATTATCTGTTTGCAAATAGCGCGGTGATCTTCCACTCTGATTGATGATTGTCCTGAAGGCTTCTGTAACACATTTTCCAGTCTTGGATTTGAGTGGCACAGCCCAGGCAAATTTTGAAAATGTGTCTATTACAGTAAGTAGATACTTGTAGCCCTTGTTGATTTTGTGTAAGTTTTTCAGCTGTCCACTTGCCATCTCAATCAAGTCGCTCTGCCATAAATCATCTATGCCTTTTGTAACTACTGGCAGTCTCTTATAATTATGTCTGGCTTGTCTGTGTAATTCATCAACAATAATTTGTCTAGACATAATATGTAAACAGGAATATTGCAACTATGGGGTGTTCAGCAGCTGATACTGCAGGATTTTCTAAATATAATTTGTCTCCTATTTGTATATTAAATTCCAGAGAGCCATCATCTTCAGCATAAGATGTTTCTAATGTATTGGGATCTGTAAAATCCTCTAACTCTACACTGGTGATTTCTGCTTTGTTATCAGCATTTGTTATTGATAGGGTAGGGTAGTGGTGTGCCTGTGGTTGTAGCCAATATTTGATCTTGATTGGTCTCAGTGTGCCCCCAACAAAAAACTGGTAATAAAATTGTGCAGGGGACAGCATATATATTTTGCCACCTGGTGTAAATGGTGAATCATATTCTTTGTTGGGGATGCTGTACAATTCAAGAATTACTGTATGTTTTGGATTCTCGATTATGCCTGTTATTTCCTTTTCTGCTGTAAGCAATCTGCTTGTTACAGATTCAAGGTGCTCATTGATGGTCCTAACAACATCATCATGGCCTGGCTTGATTTTTATGTCCACAACAAGTTTCTTGTATTGTTGCACAATCTCTTGAAGCTGGGTGGCAAAAACAGACAGAGCATTTGCTTGATTGGATTCCATGGTCCCTAGCTGTTGCTTGATATTAGCTACAATTTGTTGCAAATTTTCAATAACTGCCAATTTTGAATTTTGAGCAGTAAGATCATGGACCTGTCTTCTGATATCCTCAAACAGGGCATGCAGTTCATTAATATGTTGATTAGTTGGTAGAGTGGCCACTGTCTGAGTAAGTTGTTTGATCTCTGTCTGGATATTCTTGATGTCTTCTGATTTCAATATGCGATTCACTGCTCTCTTAATATTTTTAAGTTCCTGTGATGTAGGCAGATTTGTTACAGTATTTTGCAAAGATTCAAGTGCCAATTTTACATTATTTAATTCAGAAGCATCAGCCACATTTTGCATAGCATTTTGGAGCAGGGCTATATCTGCCTGAGTGGGTGTTGATTGTTGTAAAATTTCAAGTTTTGTTTGGATATCATCGATCAAGTGATGAAAATGAGATAGCTCAGATTCAGTGTTGAGGTTTTCAAGCTTTGTGATCTGTTGCTGGACACTGACAAGTGTGTCTACAATACCAGGCAGGCGGGATTCTAGAGATTCTCGTACATTTGTCAAATCACTTTGCACTGCTGCTATTGTACCCTCAAGATGGGTTATGGTACTTTGAATTTTTCCAAAATCTTCATATGTTTCAAGTTGCAGCTTTATGTTGGCAACACTCCGAGTTATTGCACTCAAAGCATCAGAAGATGGCAAGTTGTTCATAAAATTTTCAAGTGTCTCAATTTTTTCTTTAACCTCAGCTATGGCATTGTTCAAGGGGTCCAGATTAGGTATCTGGAGTGATTGAATCTGTTCCTTTAGAGTGGAAATCACTAGATCAAAATCTTCTTGTGATTTTATGCTTTTGACAATTGTTTGGAGCTGTGTCTGGACATTATTTATCTGCTCTTCCAATTGCTGTTTCAATTGCTCAGAGTTGGTGGCCTGGGTCTTAAATTTGGCTTGAAGAGCTGCTACAGCTTCTTCTAAACTTTGAAAATTATCCAATGTGGCCAAGTCAGTATATTTTTGAAGCAGCAATTTGAGTTCAGAATCAATTTTAAGAAAAGGGTCCATGCATTGTGATTGCAAATTTGTAATTTCTAGTTGAAGACTGGCATTCAGTGTGGTTTGTAAAGCTTGCAAATCACTTCTTAATTTCTTGACTCTGACATCAAGCATCAGAATCTCATCACTGTGATCTTCATGCCTTGTATGGCCAAATATATCATTAGGCATTTTTGTTTTAGTGGTTATTTATTATTGAATATCTAATTCTTAATTCTATAAAAAAAGGTATAAGCTTGTCATAGGATCCCGGGACCTCAATATATAAGCAGTCACCAGCAGAAACAGTATATACAGTGCCAGAAATCATGTTTGAGTGCTTAATTCTATAAATATTTCTCCCTACTGAAATCTTGACATTACCCTCACGGGTTGTAATAAATTGCAATTGACCACCTACAGGTAATTGGTAATGATTTAAATTATTGTTAAATATGTACAATGTTTTACCTGTTTCATCATCAACATCTGTAAGTATGCTGTTCAGATGAATAATTAACAAAGCACTTAGTTTAGATATCATATCAGAAGAGGGTTGTGGTGTTGGCAGGTCCATAATAGCCTGTTTTTTGAACCCAAATAAGTTCATAGGGATGTTTATTTATTTCAAATCATGCTCTGTAATTGGGCATTGATTACCACTTTTCAAATCACAATGACCCCATGGTAGAGTATGTATGTCACATGATAAAATGCATCTCTTATCATCATGTGGATCCAGAGCCACTTTTCTTACAATATTTGTAGTCAACAAGTGATCCACACTCTGAATTCTGGATTCTGATGTTCTGATTGTGCTACATAATTTGAGGCAATTTTTGTAATCTTCAAATTCAAGCTCTTTGTCTACAGTCACTCTGCCAATGCCCTTGGCCTTTTTGGCAACAGCGCCACTACATGTTTCAAAACTGTACATCTTGGCCCTTAACCCAGCAAATGCCACAATAACATCACCAAGTGTCTCATCTTTTAACTTGCCAGGCACCTTTTTGTTGTGGGGTTGAATTTTTGAATGTTCAGTGGTATCAAAATATTTAAACAATTCAGGCTGTGCTATATCTTGATAAACATCTTCTGTTTGAATATCAAGAACAAAACTATCTGTGTCCATGTACATCAGTTTTACACGATCCTTATAAAAAGGCTTCAACACATTATAAAACAATTTTAACATGTGTAATTTGGCCAATTCCAATATCACAGCCCCTACATAAATAGGCTTATCAAACTTAATCTTTGTTTTTTTCATGTTGAAAAGTGCCATATTTTCATCATAAATTCTTCTGTAATTGAAGTTGGGCTTTGCTATCAATTTTTTGCTCCGGCTGGGGTGAGTAATTAATTTAACATCAGTATATTTTCTGACATTTTCTATTGTTTTGCCATACACAGAATTGACCATCAATTTAAACAAGTTCTTATCAAATTGGCTCATTGCAGATGTTCGAAGCTCTGTGTTTGTATCAATATATGGTTTCAACCATCTTGAGTGCCTGAACCTCAAAACTTTTCCAACTTTGGTCACTTGGACACCATGATTCATTAGGAACTGGAGGTTTTTGTAATATAAGACATAACCCTGTTTTGGCTCTAGAGTCATCATCAATTTCTTTTGTTTAGAGCCAGGTGAGCACTCAACCTCAGGAATTGGGGGCAGATCAGAAAATGTGTTGTGTAAATCATCAGGAATTGTCAGATCAACCTCTAAGAACAGGCCATAGTTACTGTCATCAAAATCCTTAAGATCTTCAATATTGAAATCTTCAACCCACTCAAGCCCTGCATATGGCAGTTTTTTCATCATAGCATAACCATAGAGGCTATTGGCATCTACATACAGCATATAATTTGATGGCAGTGCTGGATCATAATCAGGAATATATTTGTTATTTGCTCTGGCATATCTCTGAGAACATTGCACCATGCCTCCTCTTATACATTGTTCCATAAACAGATACATATCTTGATCCTGGATCAGATCCAATTGCATTTTAGTGTTTAAAAACATTGCAGACCATGCTAGGCCCGGAGCACTGTAAAAATACATTGGATCCAGCTTATAATTTTGCATGGAAGATTTTCTAAATGCCTGAAGTATATCAGCTAAGAGGGTCACATCAAGTTTTAAATATGCCTTGTGATAATCACCAAATGTCTGGCATTTGAAATTGTTCCACATCAACTTGGCATGGTGATAATCATCATCAGTAATTCCAGATGCTCTGATTTTGCTGTAAAACTCTTGTTGTGGTGGCAGAGAACACTCATCAAATTTAGAAAAATCTGTAACATAATCATATGGATATACACCCTTCCGCTTAATTAATTTCAGGTCCTGATTTGGAAGCAAAGCACATGTGATTTTGAATTGATCATCAGATAATTGAGTGGCCAGTGTAGCCAGGCTAGCAGACAGAATTCTGTATGAATCAAGAAATTTTAAGTGATTAGGAGCACCATTAACTTTAATTATTTTCCTAATGGCAATATATTTCTCATTATTTTCAGCTAAAATATTTAAATTCTGCTTGTCGAACCTCTCGTGCCTGATCAAATGATGAAAATCATAATTGGATGCACCATGGCAAAATATGGGGACAAATTTTGGTCTCTCGATCTTAATATTACAGCTATTACACAGGGCCATTAAGAATTTACCATCTGTATGAGAATGGTGATGTACCTTGATATTTGTATCTGAAAATTCAGAATCACATACCGGGCATTTTTCTGCATTGTTGAAATCTTTAATCTGTTTCTCTGTTAAAGGCAACATGGGTTTTGATTTTAATAAGATATTAGATGCTATGTCATGGCACTCATTTTCTATTCTATGTGCAAATTCTTTGATGGCATCTGGTCCCATGTATAAATATTCTTTACTAACAACACCATCCTGTACAACAACATAATAAAAACTAGAAGGTTCATGTAACTGGTATGGTGTAATTGAAGATTCCTCAGGATCTGGGCTACAGAATGCAAGAGGTTTGAGATTTGATTCAAAATCACAGACTATATATGCTGGGTGTTCCAACAAGGCTTCAAATTTTTTGAATTTGGCATTTTCACTTGGATTAGGCATCACCATATGAACAGGTTTATGGTTGCCACAGTATTTCAGATGCTCAATTAACTTCTTTTTAGCAATTTCTGCATTCACTTCACAAACCCCATTTATTATTTTTTTACCATCAAATACAGTTAAACATCATTTAGAATTGACTGCACATCAGAATTTATACTGTTCAAAAAATTCTTAATGTCACATTTTGGCTCTGATACAAACCGGTAATCCCTAAGTTGGCCATTAAAACTGCTATGGATAGGTGGTGCATAGCGTGGCTGCTTTGCCGGTCCAGCATTAACAGGTGTTTCATGCTTCCTTTTCAGACCAGATGTAGATGGTTGTGGGGGCAATGTTGATGACTGTTCATAACAAATACACTTATGCCATTTGTAATAAGCCTTGCTTAATATTTTATGGCATCTTGGACACATTTTTGTGGCCTTTCTGCATTTCTTAGGGTCACAAATATGCCGGTGTCTAGACCAATTAGAACTAGATATATTTTTATTACACTGATTGCAATATTTTTGATTTGGCATTTTTATTGTTTATTTATATAAAATTTTTTGTGCAAAAAAAACAGAACTATGAAAAATATGCCAAAACAATTATAACAGCAGCTAGTGGCTGAGCTGGTGCTTTTATACCCAAACAACAGCAATAACTAGGCTCTGGTGATCCCCAATATAAAATAGTTTTGCTATTTTATGCTGTTGTACAACACACTTTACCAGGTTTCAAACCTCAGCTGTATATCAGCTAGCAGTAAATATTCTCAAAATCTCACGTGTGGAGATATTATTTTGCCACATGTATTTCAATCTTACATATTTTATCAGGACTCAAACCCAGAGCTCTTGTTTACAAGGCAACAATATTAACACTTTGCCATCAGAGGAGACCTCACATTTTACCAGGGCTCAAACCCAGAGCTCTTGTTTACAAGGCAACAATATTAACACTTTGCCATCAGAGGAGACCTCACATTTTACCAGGGCTCAAACCCAGAGCTCTTGTTTACAAGGCAACAATATTAACACTTTGCCATCAGAGGAGACCTCACATTTTACCAGGGCTCAAACCCAGAGCTCTTGTTTACAAGGCAACAATATTAAAACTTTGCCATCAGAGGAGACCTCACATTTTTACCAGGGCTCAAACCCAGAGCTCTTGTTTACAAGGCAACAATATTAACACTTTGCCATCAGAGGAGACCTCACATTTTACCAGGGCTCAAACCCAGAGCTCTTGTTTACAAGGCAACAATATTAACACTTTGCCATCAGAGGAGACCTCACATTTTACCAGGGCTCAAACCCAGGAATTATAAGCTATATATCAGCTAAATACAGTCAAAATTGGATTTTAACTGTGCAATAAATATTCTCAATATCTGACTCGTGTATATATTAACAGAACAAGGCAAAACCTGAATTGGGTTCAGGCATGCAACATGCAAGAGGCTAATACAGAATTGGAGTCAATGGCATGAAAGCCCATACATGCACAATAATTTCCCCTTTTAGCTGTGTAGATTATATCTCTTGCATGCTAGCATATAAAATCTCCCAGGCATGCATAATTTATTGCTGGCCGGGACATGAAACTGATCAAAGATTAGAAAGAACATGAAACATTGTATTGATCTGTAAGTTGCAGAGCATGGGAATATAAGCTTTTTGCCTTAGTTTTAAGTGTAGCCAAAACAAAATCAAGGGGGGGCATATTTTTGACAAGTTTATGGACAACAATCTGGCAGATGCAGCTTTTACACTCATATGCAAATCTGTCTGAGGGGGGTTCTTCATTTCTACACTAGAATTCAAGATTCTTGGGATTTTGACAGAATAACACACTATAAACAATAAAATCATATGGGTACTTGACATAATTTTAAGTGTGGATTCAAAATTCTTAGGATTAAGAGCATATCACACTTGAAGAATTGGGGCTTATAGGCATCTTGGCATAAATTTAAGTGTGGGCAAATCGGGCTGTTTAATCATATGAGCTCTTCTTTTCTACGCTATAAGTGTCCTCATCCTATATACTTTTATACTACTAAGAGCGGTCTAGTTTTTAGTAGCTCAAAATATTTATTATTTTTTAGGACATAATTCAGTGTCAATGCAACTTTCGTTGCAAAATCACTACGGTGAGAATTATTACCAGATGGACGAAGTTAGCCGCAAAACACTCTATGCAAATTTCTTGCAGACCCTTTTCTGGTAAGTACACCTAATTATGTAATCTAGATCTGATATATGTGTAATGTTATCATAGAAGCATGTAAGTAGTCACTACTGCATAAAATAAAGAATATTAAAAAAAGGGGTAGCCTTGTAATCAAGGTGACCCGGGTTCGATACCCGTTGGGAACACATAGTGGTTAGGATCCCACTTTAAACTGTAGGTCCAGTTACGATTAGCCTTACTGTGCATGAAGTAGACTTAAAACACCAACTCAATCAATCGAACTATTTTTTTTACCGTCAGATACAAAACAGACAGAACAGTACCTATTTTTAATGTAAGAATGGCTTAATTTCTCTTCTATCTTAAATTTCTGCTCCTACCAATAATAAGGTAAGTGAGCCAAAGGTGGTCCATATTACGAAAGTCATATTAGTAATTAACACAGCAAACAAATGGCACTACATTAAAATACCCAGTGCTCCTCAGGTGCAGCATGCGTAAAACTAACTGTCTCGGGCTGCCAGCAGCCATTTTATTTAAGTTATTGTGGAACCCCTGGCGTAATAGGGACTGTGCAGATCAGTCCTTCACAGAGGTCGGCTATTCGTCGATAATGTACATAATGCATGCCAACAATCAAAAGTTTGACACCAACAAGTATTAAGATGTATAAGCATGAATAAGTATGTATTCGTGAGCACAAGCATCATTTTCTAAACCAACTATAAGCCGTGGGTCACCTATGGGACCCATGGACCACCTTGGGAATATATGTAACTGTTTTATAATTCTTTTTTTCTTCTTAGTTATAAGCAATGCTATAAAATATCCTGTTGGTACACGTTGTTAATTAGTTATAGGAGTTATTTATTTTAATTTCAGAAATTTATCTCTCATTGGAGATTTGTAAAAACCCTAGAAGCTTAACTAGCAACAGAGATGAAATACCTCAGAAGAGTGGTAAGGAAAACCAAACGAGATAGAATCAGGAACACGAAAATTAGGGAACAGCTTCAAGTAGATCAATTGAAGAGATAATAGAGAGAAGGACACTGGGCGTCTATGGTCATGTCATGGGAATGGGGGAAGAAAGAAAACCGAAACAAGTAATGAATTCGAGACCAGAATGAAGAAGAGGAAGAGGAAGACATAGGATAGAATTGGAACAATACCTGTCAGAGATGGTTACTAAGAGAGGGAAGACAATAATGGAAATCAAGAGAATGGTACAAGATGGGAAGAGTTTTAGCAGATGGCTGAAGGACCCCGGCGCCTAATAGCACGAAGGGGAAAAGAAGTAAGTAAGCAAGCTTAACTAGGGCCACCTTTGGTTCACCTTCACTCCTGTCCAAGAGAAAAACAAGACGTCAAAAGCCTACTCTGAGAGCACCTCAACAAACGTCGGGCACACCATCGGGTAATGGATGAAAAAGCATAAGCATCCACACCACCACCGAATAATTCTTGTTAATCAACACAAACACAGCTTCCACTGATAATAGTTCCATGTACTTCACATTAAAAAAAAACATTCAAGATGGTAATAACAATATTACTTCAATTACAATTGTCAAAATTCCCAAAACACAAACTACACATCTTACAATCGAATCAGCATACCAAAATCTCTAAACAAGAACCATCTCCATACAACCACAAACCTTGTAGGTTAGTTAATAACCATTTGTTAAGGTTAAACGATTTCTGCACAATATAATTGGAGTCAAAACACAAGAAAGGTATTTCCAGATTTTAAATGTTGTATTACTCAATTAGACGGAATTATAATAAGTTCCATATCATATACTCACTACCACATGACTTACACAGTTTTACTTGTACGTATATTGCATTTTTCCCTAAGTATTTCTCCGACTGTCAATACAATCACTTCTAGTTATATTAGTGTAGGAAACTCTTGGCGCGTACAAGTGAATACTGACTAAATGGAGAGGTCTGGAAAAATGGCATACGGAAGAAATAAATATATACGGTGATCATCAACAGGAAAAGCTTATTTCTTACACGGTTGGTTGAAAACTTATCGAGTGTATTTATCTCGTTACAAAGACAGATAGGGGAGAAAAGGCAGACACCAGGACCACAACTTAGTTGATCATTCACCCACAATCAAAGTTGGTAATTTCATGAAATTTTACCCCAAATACGCATTTTATACATGATATTCAGGGATATCGTAAATAAATCTACTTAAAAAAATAGTCTAGGCTCCCTACACATCCTCACTTATATTTTAACTAATGACATTACTAACTAGCTAATAGAGATCTGCGTGGGCGGTTACGACTCACTCCGTAATCCGGGATCCGCTCAGTCGCTGTGGCAGTTCTCGGGATCCAGGTCTCCATGCGCCGCGCAGCTTGGATAAAATCGTTCTAGCTTAATCGCTCGCACTACGGTTCGGTTGCGCTGGGCGGGATCCACGTGCATAGCATTGCGGGCGGGAGCAGCGAAGTGAGGGGATTCGCAGTTCATCCTGGATTTTCAGCGAGTAGACGGTACGCTACACAGCCATGGTTATTCTTGGCACAGCACTAAGGCAATCATTTGATCATAACTGAGGAGACGGTTCAGAATTCCCAATGAAACCTACATAGTAGATTCAGCGTTAAAAACCATAGGCTTTGACATGATTATTTCAAACTCTATTCCAGTACAAAATACGTAAGTTACAAGCATAAGTAGCAGGATACACAAAGGACCCAGAAGAATCACTGTTTTTCAAAGTTGGCGAAATGGCGTAGTGAGGGTCTTACGTTCGATCCCCACTTGAGGCAACATTATTTTCAAAACTTTTTTTAATGTCTCGTTGCATTTCTATAGTTAATTAGAACATATTGGTAAATTGAATAAAATAAAATATAACTGATATACCATTCTTATCAATTCGAGTCTTATGAATCATAGAAATGGCTTAAGAAGATTGTGTGGTTGTAAGATGGATGTTTACTTACGAATTTGCCGACATGCGTGGCGGAGTGGCAAGCACAGCGTGCTACGATGCTAGGAATTTCAGGTTTGAATCCCGTCCTGGGCATAGGTGTTCCTTGTGAGTGTCGCTTCAACAGTTACCATATCATCACTCATACTCATCGTCGCGATTAGCCAAAAGTAGCTAAATGAAAAATTAAAATAAAATGCGTATTTATGAAAGATGAAAAGAATACTGTTTTTTGTTTTCTTTATATATATATATATTAATTGTGACGCCTTTGAAGTATTTATTACAAAATTGTAAGATCCGCCCTGGATCGTACTTGGTTTGATGGGTCTATTGAGCCTCGGTTTCACGCTCAGTAACTCTTCGGGGCTTGAGTCTCTTCGGCTCAAGGTTCGGGTTAATCCGGCTGCTTCAGTTCTCGATGAAAGGTCTGTCGTATTCTAGGTTAAAGGTTCTCAATCTACTTATAGATCTTGACCAAGATTCTACAAGCAATCGACAATCCTTCTTTCCACTAGGTTCTGTGGATATCCAGTTAAGTATCCAACTTCTTTTCTCTCTCCAGCCTCTGACCAGAGAACCGAAAATTCTTCTGTGACCACAGAATAAGAAAAGGTGTGCCCTGACCAGGGTTACAAACGTTGACTACTAACAGTCTATCGGCCGATCCCGAATTTCGGCATGTCTCAAGACAATCACAACTCTCTCAATTATATCTCCTGACCAGGAGTATAGAACAGAGAGAATATAAGCCTTCTGACCAGAAGAGCTAAGTAACTGTCCTAAGGTAATCCCAGAATGAACTAATTTCTAATATCGAAGTGGATGTAAAAGCAGAAGTTCGAGCGTTGAAAGAAAAGACGTTTATATGAGTTCCGTATTTATCAGATGTTCGAATACAAAAGGCCACGGGCCACCGAGCTTCGCTGCTTATATAGCATTTTTCGGTGCCGTGATGGATTTACAAACTTTTATGTTAACACCAATTTTACATCACAATAAAATAAAAATTAATTAAGTATCAATGAGAAACATAAACATTTACATGTAAAAATTATTATTTTTACCCTTATGTGACTAATAAATATGCAATAGAATTTTAAATGTTATCTCAGTATTTAATTTGACCAGGGAGTATGGCTTCTTTCAACTCCCCTCTCTCCCTGCAACGGCCTCGCGATATGACAACAAAGGAAAAAACAACGTGAAAATGTTAAGCAAAAATATTTATATACAGGTTTTGTTTTGCGCGGGTATAACTTTCTTTTGCGTTAACGTAACTGAATTCTGAAAATACTGTCTTGCAGTTAAAGAATCAGGGATTATTATGATATAAGTCTAATTATTGTCCGCCAAGGGACACGACAGATACAGAGTGGGAAAGACAGCCTAATCTTTTGTCTTTTCTCTGTGACAACGTTTTCATAAGGTAGAGTCTGCCTGGCTCTTACACAATAGCGTTAGCTTTCCGCATTGTTGTCACCGATAATAAACTTCCATCTCAGCTTGCTGGCTGAAAGAAGCAAACTCTTGTAACTAACACCAGGATGTATAGTTTATATAGGAGGTGTGTTCCACATTATTTGGTAATTAACCATTAACATATAGAATTATAGTTACAAAAGAAAATATTAAGTTTATATACATATTTGTAACGTGAACACTGCTACACGTTACAAAATGTAAAAGGGGAATATTTTGTTTCCTAGGTTTGAAGGTTGTCAGTAATTCGATCAATATGAAGAAGCCTGGATGTTGAGCTGTCTTGTTTAAAATCACAAGATAAAAGAGACTCTGAATTGCTCTCTAATAAACTGGAAGTTAGAGTTGAAATT
The DNA here is from genome assembly GCF_977018435.1 of Lepisma saccharinum. Lineage (NCBI taxonomy): Eukaryota > Metazoa > Arthropoda > Insecta > Zygentoma > Lepismatidae > Lepisma > Lepisma saccharinum. The sequence continues at coordinate 54,397,662 of NC_139237.1, read as the reverse complement.
TCACTTGGTTTAGGACCACGCTATAACCCTAGTAGAGACTTGTCCTCTCGGTACTGGGCAACATTCCCAGGAGCAGAGCTCTATGCTGCCGAGCGCATCCCCAGGTTGCGGATAGGGGAACGGCCTACAGATATGTAGGCTAGCTGCGACAAATAAGCAGTTGAGGACAAGGAGCGTCAGTGTCAACAGGATGTGGAGAGAGTTATTTCTGGCAGGATAACTCTCATTTAAAAACCACAAAAATCCAGCGACGACAGAGACATGGCGAGTAAGTGCAGCCATTAAATAAGCACTGCCCCTGCTGCCTTGCAGGTAAGAGAGGGATCTCTAAAGGCTAAGGGAAGGAAAACCCTGACAGAAAACCAAGGGGTAGGAAGAGCCCTTAGGCGTGGTGAAGCCAGTCTTCCTAGGGGTAGGAACCTCGAATACAAATCCCTGGTCCTCCAGGTTGGGGGTTGGGCGTAAGGCCAGCACCCTTACCCCGTAAAACAACCTCCCGCTACGAACTCTCAGACAAGCAAAGCCGGACGGATCTATAAGAGACGACCCACGCAATGTAAAAGGCTAAGGAATGTGGATTTTAATGTGGCAACCTGGAATGTCTGTACCATGCTCCAACCAGGCAAAATGAATGAAATTGCAGATGAATTAATAAAATATAACATGCAAATAACATCATTACAAGAGATAAGATGGAATGGGGATGGATGGATCAAAAAGAAAGAATTCTCTCTTATGTATAGTGGGCATCCAACAATTAAAGGAAGAAATGGCACAGGTTTTGTAGTTACTGGAAATGCGAGGAAATGTATACTCGGATTTGAACCAATAAATGACCGAATATGTAAATTAAGAATAAAAGGAAAATTCAACAATATGACCTTTATATGTATATATGCACCAACTGAAGACACAAACAAAGAAGATATTGAACAGTTCTATAGTGAACTGTCAGATGTATGTTCTAGAGTACCAAAACATGATACACTAATTCTACTGGGGGATTTTAATGCAAGAATGGGTAATGAATCCAGCAGCAGTGGAGTATCAGGCAGATTTTCCCTATACAAAGAAACAAGTGACAATGGAGAAAGGCTGATACAACTAGCTCAATTACAAAACCTTGATATCAGTAGCACCAGATTTAAGCATAAAAAAAATCCACAAAGGGACTTGGAAAATACCCGGTGAACAACGATGTAATCAAATTGATCATGTATCGATCAATAAGAGGAGAGCTACATTAATAATTGATGTCAAAACATATAGAGGACCTAGTTGTGATACGGATCACTATCTTGTTAGAACTAAAATAAGACAAAGGATTAGCAGGTTAATGATGGAATATACAAGAAAACTAAGAAATGGAACATAGAAAAACTGAAGAAATCTTCTATACAAAACACATACAGACAAGAAATACAAACGAAACTTGAAGAAACAGGAGAAGAAGATGATGTAGAAGTGTAGTGGGATAATTTAAGAAACATCATAGATAGTACTGCTAATCAGGTTTTAGGAACCAAAGCATATGAAAAAAATGAAGATTGGTATGATGAAGAATGTAAAAAGGCGGTTAAAGCAAAAAATGAAGCTAGAAATAGTTGTCTTAATAGAACTACAAGATCAAATAGAGGAAAATCTGAAAATCTGAAAAAGCATGCTAAGAAAATGTGTAGAGAAAAGAAACGCCAAGCAGTAAAAACACAAATAGAAATGTTACAAGAACTAAACACCAAAAAAGAATATAGAAAATTCTATCGAACCCAGAAAGTTATAACACAACAGTATAAACCAAGAACGGGAAACTTAAAATCCAAAGATGGTCAAATCCTAACTGAACAAGCAGAAATAATGAATAGATGGAAAGAACACTTCCAGGGAGTTCAACACAACCAGGTTTTAGAAGTGCCCTACTGGAATACGATGAATCAGCAGGATAATGAAAACATATTAGTTGATGCACCAACATACGAAGAAGTGGAGACAGTAATTAAAAACTTTAAAAAGATGAAAGCACCAGGAAATGACAATATGAACAGCGAACTTATACAAGCAGCTGGAAAAGAAATGTATCGTAGAATACATAAACTTATAATTAATATATGGAATCGAGAACAAATGCCAAATGATTGGAACATAGCATTAGTGTGCCCTATATTTAAAAAAGGAGATAAAACAGTCTGTGAAAATTATAGAGGCATATCACTATTAAACAACCTATATAAAATACTTGCAGCAATAATTAACATCAGACTAACTGATTATGCTTAAGATATTATAGGAGAGTATCAAACTGGATTTAGGAATAACAGGAGTACTACAGATAACATCGTGATGATGCGTTTGATTTTCGAGAAATGCTATGAATATGATATAGATTTGCATGTTTTGTTTATTGATTTCAAACAAGCCTTCGATTCAATATATAGACCAACAATATTACAAAGGTTACAAGAAATTGGAATACCAAATAAATTAGTAAGATTAATCCGAATGACAATTCAAAACACTAGAGCCTCAGTTAAAATTGAAAATGCAAGATCGGACTTTTTCGATGTCATGACAGGAGTCCGCCAAGGAGATCCTCTTTCAGCAACATTATTTAATTTAGTTTTGGACTCGGTGATTAAAAAATTAGATGTGAGAGGAGACATCAGTACTAGACTAAAACAAGTCACAGCATATGCTGATGATGTAGCTGTTGTAGCAAGAACTAAGAAAGCTCTTTCAGAAACGTTTATAAGTCTAGTAGATGAAGCTGCAAGAGTAGGACTCCAAAAAATGAAAAGAAAACTAAATACATGAATATTAACAGAACAAACATGAATAATAATAGATCAATATTAATAAATAATTACTCTTTTGAATGTGTTAGTAACTTTACATACCTTGGATCTACACTTAATGAAACAATAAAATAGAATCTGAAATAGATGAAAGAATAAAGAAAGGTAATAAGGCCTATTATGCAAATGTATCCCTTTTAAAATCGAAACTTCTGAAACGAAATACAAAAATGAAAATATATCTTACTATGATAAGACCAGTGGTTACATATGCTGCTGAAACCTGGACCTTAACACAGAAAGATAGAAACAAACTAAGTATATTTGAGAGACAAATTTTAAGGAAGATCTTTGGCCCGGTACAGATAGAACATGATATATGGAGAATAAGAAATAATGTGGAATTAGAAAAATTAATCAATGGTGCAGACATTATACGATATATTAAAAGTCAAAGAATTAAATGGTTAGGCCACATACAAAGAATGGATAACATGAGAACTTAAAACATATACTAGAATGGAAACCTATGGGAAGGCGACCAATTGGAAGACCTAGGATGAGATGGATTGAAGATGTATGCGAAGATTTCAGGATTCTCAAAGTTAGAAATTGGAAAGAAATGGCACAGAAGAGGAAAGATTGGAACGATTTGTCTGACAAAGCTAAAACCCACAAAGGGTTGTGATGCTAATGGAAGAAGAAGGTTTGAAGGTTGTCAGTAATTCGATCAATATGAAGTAACCTAGATGTTGAGCTGTCTTGTTTAAAATCACAAGATAAAAAAGACTCTGGATTGTTCTCTAATAAACAGGAAGTTAGAGTTGAAATTTCACTTGGTTTAGGACCACGCTATAACCCTAGTAGATACTTGTCCTGTTAAATTTGAAACCTACCACAAGAACTTAAATCGTAAATGAGAAAGGGAGGCGAGCGATACTACGATCCAACTTTTAGGAAATTCATTTTCTGATATGGAAAAGTGTTTTTAAATGGGCACTCCAAACTATTTAGTACAGGCTAAGAATGCTTCCTATGCCCTTCATGTAATTGTAACACCACTGACGTATCCAATTATATCTGACCTAGATTTGTAGTTAACTATTAAAACATGGTTAAAAGTACTGGACCATGTTCCCTGTTTGAAATTAATAAACCTATCAAACGGGAAGTCACTAGACACTCCTTCACATTTAACGTTTTCGAGATTTCTCCTGAGCAGCCTTTTCATGCAATGACATTGATAATTCGAATAATGTATTATCAGTTTTAACAATATTTGCCTGTAACAGATTCGCAATGTGTATAATAAGTGATCCTTTATTCCCTGTCCGCCCCTGCTTCCTACGCTCATGCTTGCAGTGCAGTAGACAGCGACGGTCATCGGTTGCCCGCCCGCTGGGGACTGATGGATACCAGAAAGCTTTCTCTTCAGATGGGCGAGTCGCGTTGGTTTCCGACAACATCTGCGCAGGGCGGATTGGGCGGGTATTTCTTACTATTAGGCCGGGCGTGTCGTGGGCGGGCAATGGATCACATATGAAGACCTCTACTAGCTAACTATAAATCTACTAAGGACAATGCCTAATAAATAAGCACTTCAAATTTCCATTTAAGCAATATATATTGTATATTATTACTTAAAATAGAAAGAAAGGAAATTCACATTTACAGAAAAATATGCAATATGGAATCAAACAATACAACGCAATGACAATTACCATCAACAGCCTGTGCTCATTCTTACAAGATTGTCCTAGCTACTTCTATTGCTTTTCAATCTCGATCATTTCGTTGCCAGAGCAAGTTCAAAGGTGGGAGAAATGCTCAGGCGAATTCTACTTCTGTGCTGTGGGTGGGTGTTCTTATCTCTCTTTCCTCCTCTCATTACCATTCTCTTTCTCTCCCTTTCCCATTGCTCTCTTTCTCTTTCTCTCTCTATCTCTCTCCCTCCCTATGTATCTCCCTGTTCATCTGTTTCCTTATTTTTTCTCATATTCTTTCAGTGTTCTATCTCTTGTTTCTCTTTATCTTAGACTCTCTGTTTAATTCTCTCTCTCCCTCCCTACTTTATTCTTTCTTTCTTTCTTTAATCTTGTCTGTGATTTTGTTTCTGTTTTCTTCCTCCATTACCCAATCTTTCTCTCTTCTTTCACTCTCTGTCGCTATCATTCTTCTCCCCCTCTCTTCTTCCTTCTTTGTTTCTTTGTACTTATTATACAATCTCTATTTTCCCCTCCATTTCACAACCTTTCTCTCCTTCACTCTCTTTCTATATCACTTTCTGTTGATTTATTTAACTTCGCATTTCTACTATTTTTGGCTAATCGCGACCATGAATGATGATTAAATGGACGTCAGAACCCAAGCCCCACAGATGGCTACACTGGGCGCGATTCAGACACCAGAGCCTCGCTGGCCTGCAACATTGCAGTAATCGGGGTGTACTACGTGGAACTAAGGTTAACTTTTCGGTGCATACAGAGAAGGTCACTCCTACACCCCTCTACTTTTTATTGTCTGTCTCTCAATTTCTCTCTCTCTCGCTCACTCCTCTTTCTTTAACATCTATTTTTCTTCTCCATTATCTCATTTTTCTCTGTTTTTCAATTTTTCTCTTCTTTCACTCTCTTTCTCTGCCATTTTCTAATCTGTCTGTCTCTCGTAATCTCTCTCTCTCTTTTCATCATTCTGTGTGCATGTGATTATGTCTCCCCCTTAAATCATTCTGTAAATGTCTCCTGTAAGATATTTATGTGAGAAGGAGAATATGCTAAGAGCACTTCACGGTTGATTGCAACCAATTCACACCCAGCTAGTGGCGACTCCTGCACATGGCCATATGTTTATGTTTCACAAAACGGAAAAGGTCAAAGTTAAAGAATGTTACATTATATTGTATTCATGTTTTTCGCCTCTTTCGATGAAAACTACACGCGCCCTGCAAGATTAAACAGGTCTGGATATGGCCTGCAACCGGGACAAAGCAGCAGTAAAGGGATTCAATTGCTTCTGGACAAGAAGTTTATTTCATTTCCGAGTTGCATGATGGAAAATTCCGCGCGGGACTGTATGTTCGCTTTGGCAATAACGTCGCATCGTAAAAGCGACCGTTAAATTCCCTCCACGAACGCCAAACACACGACCATAACTCATACACGAGACTCTCAACTACCACGTTTACTATTAGCCCTTATCAATTACTGATAAGAGAGGAGCTTGAATTGTTCGGACCCTGCTTGACACATGGGTGTTGTAATCCGCCCGCCGTTTCGCTCAAAAACCCAGAGCCTCCTCGAATAAAGCAGAACGCATAAAAAGTAAACACATCGAATATACACATGGAATCTTGGAAGAGACATTTGTATAAATTTCACTACCACAAAAAGCACACTGAAAGAATATTACCAAAATCAAAAAATGGAGCTGTATTGACAGGAGTCGGGCGTTCTACATGCAAATCAATCTGGTGTTTTCTTTTTTAGAAATATATATATTATAAAGCAGATAAAATAGGTGGAGCAGGTGGGACACGTTCCTTGGGCAACTTGTGAAGAACGCCGAGCAGTCTCGACGCCAGAAGAAGTTGATCAGCAAGGCAGCGGGGAACTTTTTCGTGACGCCCTTTAAGAACCCAAGGGGGGGTTATGGGAGTCGTACTCCCCCTTCGGCTGTGTATTTCTAAAATATTTCTAAAAACGTCAAAGGCAGGAAAGGGTAGCAAAATGACTGACTACTAAAAAAAAGTATAGACCCGACCCCGACCCCCTTTCGAAAATCCTGGGCACGCCACTACGACCTTAACCCTAGCTTACCCGTCCCATACGAGAAACTTACTTACCTAAGGGGGAGGAGCCTCACAGACCCATATTTTTATTTTAATCATTACAATTCAAGAAAACATTTTGTTATTGAATCACTTCTTCCTTTGTTGGTAGTTAGTTATTAATTATAATAATTACAAAATTATCATAATTAATAAGAAATAATAACCAATTATTGCAATTATAATTTTTCATTAATGTTTTTTCAGGGTGGCTACTCTAGGACCATGATAAAATTCATGTATAATTTCCGGTTTTCAAGGTGAACTTTCACTTTTCTCTATCTCAACATTACGTATAACCGCCTCTCACCACCCACACACACACTACATACACACACAAATATATTAACACAATAAAAAGGGTCTGTGTGATTCCAATGTATCCAAAATTTCTAATTCAATTCAATTAAACGGTATATACAGGGTGAACAGAAACTATAGGGACAAACTTCAGGAGGTGATTCCTGATAAGTAAAGGAACAAAAAAGTTTATATCAACATATGTCCGGAAACACATTTGCCAGGGTACAAGGCGGGCTGAAAAGTAATTACTCCTATTTTTTTGACGGTGTAAAGACATTTTGGATTTTGAGCAACCATGCAACCATACATTGTACTCTCCTAATTTTTCCCTTTCTCCATTCCAAGTTTAAAACTTCTATCACCAGGGGTTGCTGAACTAGAGTGAGGAAACTGGCAACATGTAACCATACTATGTCGGTGCACCTGAAACTGCGTGTGGTGACCAAGTTCAAACTGCAGAAAATGTGTCCCCAATTGACATCCATCAGATAATGAAGGCTTTTTATGGCAATGAATGTGTAACGTCAGTACTGTATGATGTTAGGCTGTTCATGCTCACAATGAAAACCCCTGCCGAGGAACGCTTAACTCTCAAGAAGTTCCTTGTCACACACGTTGAGAGTTCCTCGGCAGGAGTTTTCATTGTGAGCATGAACAGCCCAACATCATACAGTACTGACATTACACATTCATTGCCATAAAAAGCCTTCATTATCTGATGGATGTCAATTAGGGGACACATTTTCTGCAGTTTGAAACTTGGTCACCACACGCAGTTTCAGGTGCACCGACATAATATGGTTACATGTTGCCATTTTCCTCGCTCTAGTTCAGCAACCCCTGGTGATAGAAGTTTGAAACTTGGAATGGAGAAGAGGGAAAGTCTGAAGAGTACAATGCATGGTTGCTCAAAATCCAAAATGTCTTTACACCGTCACAAAAAAATAGGAGTCATTACCTTTCAGCCCGCCCTCGTACCTTGGTAAATATGCGTTTCCGGACATATGTTGATATGAACTTTTTTTGTTCCTTTACCTGTCAAGAATCACCTCCTGAAGTTTGTCCCTATAGTTTCTGTTCACCCTGTATATTTAAAATATTTAATTTAAGGTGCGGAGTGTTTACATTTGCCATTTCACATACTCAGACTCGAAATACATCTTCAATCACAAGTCACAAATGTTATGAGATATAGCTACTAATCTACGGAAAATTGTTAATTATGTATAAATTTCTAACTCAAATTTAACTAATGAACTTCAAGATAATTCTGTTTTATTTTCTACTCATCTTCTCTTTTCCTTCCTCGATAAAAATAAAAGCTAGTGTGAAAAACTTGTCTCAGGGCATTTATAAATAAATATGTATAAATTCAGTGGGATTTGGAGTAATAAAAGTTGCAATTTTTACGTCTACAGAGAGAAAAAGAAGAATTCACTCATAATTCCCGGAGCTAATAATTCATGCATAATTCCCGGAATTTCCGGGTGAGTAGCCACCCTATTTTTTAATTTTTTTAGAGGTGCAGATGTTTATTAATTATAATAATTAGAAAAAAATACCACCATTACCAATCAATTGTACACTCTCACTGGAATGATTGTCTCGATTAACACGAATTCAAAGGTGGTGCCTGATGGACCCACCTAGTGCATTTTGCTTCCTATTTACATTACATTTATGTGTCTATGAACAAAAGTAACACAGAAATATTGTGAACACCCTAGAGAACAATGTAATTTATTTGAAATTTTTTATCAGTTGAAAAATCTCAAAAAAATAGAGGTGGTGGGCCTGACAGCCCCCTTCTCTCGGTCAAGCTATGGTTAACAATGGGCTTATATCACATAAACATGTCCAAAGTTTGTAGTTCGGTCAATACTCAGATATGCTAGTCTGCGGTTTAATTGGCATCCGTACCGTTGTTCAACGTGCCTCCACCGGAAATTGAACCCGGGAGCATGGGCGTCCGGAAGGGGGGCAAGGGGAGCCGTGGCCCCACCCCCTGGAAAATGAAAGTCAACCAAAAATTATGTATTTCACACATATCATTTCATTTTAGCCACAATAATATGTGATAATTATTGCATTAACACCATAAATTCAAATTTAAGCAATGTTATTTTTAGGGAACTACACTCTTTTAGGGTGAAATGTGACTTGTTTGCCCCCCCCTGAAAAAAAAACCTTCCTTGCCCCTCGGAAAAAATCCTCCCGACGTCCATGCCCGGGAGTATAAACTAATATTCGAAATTCCAAATATGTCTTGAAACAAAGCCACTTCCTCCGTCGATTATCTAATCAACTTTCCTTTAACTCAACTAAACGATCTTCGGTCTCTTCGGCACTGAGCTTCTCAGATTACCGTTGCTGTGGACTGGGGATTTGAACCCTCGTTTCCCACGGAGGTTTCGGCTCTGTTGAAGTTCCACTCTTCCCTTGTGTTTTAATCCTGAAGGGAACATTCCCCCCTTTGCTTGCTCTTGGTTATTGATTTCCTACCTCGCGGAATAGTTACTAACTCAGAAACAGAGGCAGACGTTTCCCTGTGCGGTCCTCGCTTTGAACACCCAGGCGAGCGTTTGAATGTGTTCATTATTAGGTTTCCGAGTTGTTTATGAAGTAGTTACAAATGTGGTTAACTTACCTAAACTTTTGCCTATTCCCCAGAAGCTAGTTGTAATTACATTGTATGAACCATTAGAATCTTAGCTATCTTTGCGCACGCTTTTCATAGCGTCAAACAATTCTTTCCTAAGGAAACTACCCAGACAAGGCTCGGCTGGACCTTTGGGATTCGAATGGGCGATTTTTTCAAATTTTCCTCTCCATTCGATAAACCTCTTGGATATTTCAAATATGAAAAATTGCATACGCTCAGAATTCCTTCTAGAGCATTGACGTGAATTTTCGTGTAGTTTTCTTTCACTGTTGTCTAGATATTATCAATAGTTTAATAGACTTACGTAATCACGAAACTATTGATAATATGTAGACAACAGTGAAAGAAAACTACACGAAAATTCACGTCAATGCTCTAGAAGGAACACTAAGAGTATGTAATTTTTTATATTTTGAAATATCCAATAGGTTTTTCGAATGGAGAGGAACATTTGAAAAAATTCGCCCATTCGAATCCCAAAGGTCCAGCCGGATGATTTTGGGGTCCAATAAGGAAAAATATCAGGGAAAGCTGAAACAAATTTTATTATCTTCCTAAAAGGGTTATAAATGACATATTAATTTTGCACACCTGTACCACCCCGGATTTGGCCACCAACTATATTAATTTTGCACACCTGTACCACCCCGGATTTGGCCACCAACTTTGAAAAATGGCGCCTGAAATCAGTTTTCTTTGCAAATATCTCGCTTGGAAAGCACTTTACAGCAAAAGAGGTTATGACAGAAAATAATCTATATACAATTCTCTACAAAGATGATTCTGTACATATATCTTCTAGGAAGCACCGTTAGGACGTTAGAGAAGCGAGAAATTTCACTTCTTTTTTCCGCTCCATTTTGCAAGAGCGAAAGACAAGGAAACTTTTTTGCAAGGTAACTTGAGGGCTTATTTCTTATTAAAATACCTATTCTAAATGTATGAGCCGCGGTAGCTCAGTCCTGTCGACATCCGTGGTTAGCACAGCGCGCTGCAATGACAGGGATCCCAGGTCCGAATCCCGGCTGGATGTTTGTGTATGTCCGTAATAAGAAAAACCGAGAATGTTAGTAAAAAGTTATATGCGTGAAAGTTGAGAAAATGGTGAATTGAGGGAATACTACCGCGTAGGGGTATTCTTTAAAAAAGAAAAAAAAGAAAGAAAGTTGTTTTGGCGTCTGACTATCATGCGGGAGACCCGGTTTCGTTCCCGGCAGGGGAGAACGGCGATTCTTTCCACCTGCTCAAGCGGTTCCGGGGCCCATCCAGCGTCGTATAAAGTGGGTACCTGGAGGAAACTCTGGGATGTAAAGGCGGCCAGGGGCATGGTGCTGATTACATGACCCTCAACTTCGCCCGTGCTCAATAAAGTGTGGAGCCCTAACTCCACACCCTTGTACACCTTTATGGCGCGGTGCAAAGCACAAGGGAGTTCTTTACTTTACCATTTTTCTTTAATTTTTTCATTCTAAATGTTCTAAAAACCTTTCTTTGACAATGTGTTTTCAAGTGGTAGTATATACAGGGTGGCTCAAAAAGTCACCTAACACCCTCGGTACAAGGCCACTGCAGAGCGCAACGTGGAAATGGTGATGACCAATCGTTGCCAGGCCAAGGGGGAACCACATTGACGCCACCCGCGCGGTCGGAGGGGATCTTGATGATGTCAGAATTTTAAATGGGAAGAGGGTGATATGATATATGAAATCAGGCTAGAATTTCACGAGAAATGCAATGGTGAAGGTTTTCTCGACGTATCTTTAACCAGTAAAAAGTTATGACTGAATTCTTGTACCAATTTGCTCCTTTTTGAGGTGTTAGAAAAGTGCCTTAAAATTTGTTTAGCGCATCAGTAATGCATCGAGATCAAAGTGACGTCTAGGGAGAGAAGTTCCCATGCCATTGCACAAGATTTTAATCGGATACATCCATGGAGAGCTGCACATTATGAATGGTTGTCGCGAACAATTACAGTGTGACGCTTCCATTAAATGAAAAGTCCTTCACAGTGTCCTTATGTTCATAGGGATGTTCATAAACATCCCTTGATAACATAAACATGAACCCTTATAAACATAAACATTAGCCTTGTCACTGTGAAGGACTTTTAATTCAATGGAAGCGTCACACTGTAAATTGTTCATAATGCGCAGTTCTTCGTGGATGTATCCGATTAAAATCTTGTGCAATGGCATGCAAACTTCTCTCCCTAGACATCACTTTGATCTCGATGCACTGATGCGCTAAACAAATTTTAAGGCATTTTTCTAACACCTCGAAAAGGAGCAAATTGGTATCAGAATTCAGTCATAACTTTTTACTGGTTAAAGATACGTCCAAAAAACCTTCACCAATGCATTTCTCGTGAAATTATAGTCTGATTTCATATATCATATCACCCTCTTCGCATTTAAAATTCTGAAGTTGAATTCAAGATGGCTGAAATCATGATAGTCGCCGATCACGTGGGTGGCGTCAATGTGGTTCCCCCTTGGCCTGGCAACGATTGGTCATCACCATTTCCACGTTGCGTGCTGCAGTGGCCTTGTACCGGGAGTGTTAAGTGACTTTTTGAGCCACCCTTAATATATATGTGTGTTAATTAAACAATAATTTTGCAATATTTAATATAAAACAAAAAGGTAAAGGTAAAGTGTTCCCCTGTGCATAGCACCACGCCATGAAGGCGTATAGGGGGTGTGGGGGTAACGCCCCACACTTTCTTGATCCGGTCGTGAGTGGGGGTGATGTGATCAGCATCACGTCCCTAACCGCCTTTACACCCCAGGGTTTCCCCCAGGTACCCATGTTATTCGACACTGGGTGGGCGCCGAGGCCGCTTCCACAGTTAGAAAAGTTCCCGGATTTGAACCGGCCGGGGATCGAACCCGGGACCTTTAGCATGGTAGTCAGACGCATTACCGACTTTTTTTAATTTTTTTTTTATTTTTATTTCCGTTACTATTTACATCTGATTATAACAAACTTTTCATGATTACTATACAGGTTTTTCAAACTAGGATAAATTACATTTAGAAAATTTGCATAGACATTGTTCTTTTTGTTTGCCGACATATTTTGAAATGTGTGCCTTAAATAATGCACAAATTGTTCATGAAAGTCAAGTTGCTGATAAATAGCGGCAAACCAAGCATAGTGTCCCAGTAACCACAATACACTGTTCTGTTTCTTGTTAGGGAAATAACTAAAATTGGGAAACAGAAGATGATCAATTGTAATATTCTTCTCATTGGTACGACAAATGACACTTACGAGTTTCGCAACATATTTCCATGACGTAGCGGTTATTAAGCATTCACTGAGCTTATGCACTAAACTATCAGGCACGTTACATATTACACATAATGACGAATCTGCCATGTGCAGATCATAGAGTTTCACTCGAGTCAGCAGTATTTGATGCACTATAACGAACCACGCCGATCGTATTCTTGTTGGGAGATGCCTCGCGTGTATATTTTTCCACACCACAGGCCAACGAACTTCCGGGTGTCTTGCAACTATCTTAACAGCCTGTTGAGACGCTACACGCATTCTTCTGTACATTTGCGACACCACTGGAACAGGCAGGGTAGGAGTTTGTAACAAGCCATAGCAGATCTCTACTAAGGTATCACGGAGGTACCTAAGGTTGGGGGGAATTGAGGTCACGTTTATGGGAGACTCCAACGGTATACGAGCCAAGCAGTATCGAAGGACGTAACTGGTAATGCTATCCGGCCTCTGAATCATCGTCTCGATGTCCGCTTGAATGCGGAGCGCCTGGCTCTTATGTTGCACGTGTGCAAGATTCAAGCCTCCTCCTGTATTATGTAAACACAAGGTCTCGTGCTTAACTCGTAACAACTGCCCATTCCACACAAACCAGTTCACCGCACTTTTCAGTTTTGCTACATCTAGCATACGCATTGGAATTATTTTTGCTACAAACCAGACTTTCGACAGTGCATATACATTGACAAACGTGACACGTGCTTGCAAACTAATAGTTCGAAACTTATTAATTTGCAACACAGCTTTAACGCTCCCAATCACTCTATCATAATTTACGTGTATCATTTGTTGCAGAGAGGGCGTAAAGACTACCCCAAGAATTTTTAAGGTGTTAACAACAGGGAAGTGTTGTACAGGTGTGTTGGATGGGGCGGTATTTAAATACATCAGACAAGATTTTTTTACATTAATGTGGAGGCCTGAATGCACGCCAAATGCCGTCGTTAATTTATGAACCATATCGACATCCACAGGTGACTGAACTAAGATGCTGACATCGTCCGCATAAGCTAACACTTTTAGAGACTTCGACAGTATAGTAATGCCTTTTAGCTGTGCTTCCAAAGAAGTAAGCAGGGGACTTAGGGAAATACAGAACGCTAGCATTGATAGGGGATCTCCCTGTCGGACACCTGTCATTATGCGAAGCGATTTTGTCAAAAAACCATTAATCTGTATTCGCGATTCAGCATTGTGATAAAGCCCCTGCAACGCTGCGAGAAATGTCCCGCGTATTACAAGTTTTTGGAAAACATGAAACATATAGTTATGGGTCAGAGAGTCAAAAGCACGTTCGAAATCCAGAGCTAAAATCGCTTCATCTTGTGAACTTTTTGTATTGTGATGATTAGTAACTACCTCACGCAGCGTTTGCAGCACGGCATAAATGCTTTTGTTTCCACCATATACATATTGCATATCACCCACCAAGTTGGTGGAGTATGGCATTAAACGTGCAAGCATGCATCGTGAGAAAATTTTATAGTCTGAGCACAAGAGAGTAATTGGGCGATAATGAGTAATTTCTGTCGGCTTTGCGCATTTCGGTACTAATACTATAATTCCGGTCTGGGAAGTTTTACCCATTTTCTGTTGCTGAAAGACAGCATTGACCCACTCAGTTAAGGTCTGTCCCATTAGCGTCCAAAAAGTTTGAAATAAACTTGTAGGAAGCCCATCAACACCAGGGGCGGAGAATGGCTTCGCCGCTTTCACCGCTTTATACACTTCTTCGATTGTGAAATCCGCGTCCAACTTAGTTCTATCTTCATCTGAGAGTACCTCCGACACGGCATCCACCACTGTACCATAATTTGAGTTGTCCGGGTGCTTCTGCGAAAACATCAAACTAAAGTGCTCATATATTTTACCTTGTATATCCTTAGGTGCTGTGATTTTATTACCCGCACCATCTGAGAGTTCAGTGATGATTTTCCGTTGTGCATTATGTATGTCGTTCTTGGATCACGTGACTAATCGAGACAGCTTCTTCATGGTCCACCTGAGGAAGTCTACTTCGAATTTTAGCACCCATACGTTTGTGCGCTGTCATGCGTAAGAGGATAGCCTGTACACGTTTTATATCAGTGTTGACCGGTCTCCCTGCCGATGCTTCTTCTATTAATTCGCGCAAAACCCGATAATAAAACTGATATTTATTATTCCAATCACGAGACCTCTCTTTACAGTATGCTAAACAGAATCGTTTAATTGCCGGTTTTAAGAACTCGTCCCACCAACGAAGGATGTCAGTATGTCTAAGGCGGTGCGCCTCCCAAAGACTCCATTGCTCATGAAATGCTCGTTTGAAATCGTCATCAGAAAATATTGACGTATTCAATTTCCAATACCCATATCCCCGAGGCACTAAGGGAAGATCAATGTTAATTGCCATTACCACTACCAGATGGTCCGAAAAACATGTAGGTGTGAGGTAAATCGAAGTTACTTTCTGACGCAGTAACGGGGTAACATAGAACCGGTCCAAACGGGACGCACAATTGTCTCTAATGTATGTATATCCCCTCTTACCGAAATGTTTATCTGTCCAAACGTCTACAAATTTAAAACCCGACACCAATTTTTGAAGAGAATTTGATGTGTAAAAACCAGGACGTTGATCCTGTGGTCGCAATACGCAATTAAAGTCCCCGGCACATATGATATGTTCCTTTGCACTCTGCAATTCAGCTGCCACGTCTGTCGCAAAAAAATTATTTCTCTGTTGTCTCTGTTGAGTACCTGACGGGGCATATATATTGCAAATCCAAACATTTGCCACTTTCGCACATATAATTCGTCCGTTTGGATGACACGAAACATTTGTGATCGGCACAGTATTTCTCGCTAGAATAGCAGTCCCCGTTGCCTGACAATTTGCATTGTTATAGACTACTATTGATGGGGGTAAGTCAAAATTGGTCACTTGTACCTCCTGGAGGAAGGCTATATCGAGAGGCGACTGGATGAAAAAGTCACCCAGCGCCTCTTGTTTATTACGGTTTTGCAATTTATTAATGTTAATCGTGGCTATTCTGAGTGAGGTAAACATAGCTAAGTGGGTATTCCTAAACCTGATCAGGGACGCTTTAGCCCCCTTACTGGCAAGAAGCGCGTTGTATACATTATACCAAACATTAACACAAAAAAACAGTAACACTATCACACGCATCATTCATTTTCATGAAGAATTATCTTTTCAGTAGCACTAACACTAGCACCTAGATTATTAACACTTTGGGACCGGGTAATTCGCACTGGGGAGGGAGAGAGGGGGCGTTGGTCATCAATCTTCTTGGTCGGTGGGTTGATTTCCGCATCCCTTTGAGAACTTTTCTTGCGCTTCTGATTCTTCAGCTGCTTCTGCTGTCCTTCCATGGGTAGCTTCCTTCTGGTGGCATCCTTCAACGGGGCCCTTGAAACAGCAACAGGCTTCACATAACTTGGGACTTCATCTGGAGTCAGCTGGATATCAGAATTGTCATGCACATTCATCTGGTCTTCACACTTAATTTGGTGGGCACCCTCTGGTAGATCTTCATGTAGTTCCATTTGTACAGTTTCTTCCCGTTCCACTTCATCAGCCCATAACAGTGAAGTTTCCATGGTTTCGTCCGTCGCGTTGTTCCCCGAAATTGTTACCACTGCAGGATCGTCTTTCGGTGCTTTCTCAGTTGACGCTGTTGGTACATCACCCTCTGTCTTCTGACTGAATTTCGTTCTGGTGGGTATTGGCAACACTGTGGGTCGAGAGTCCAATTGTGTTTCTTTGACAGTGAGTTGCGTTGGTGGTCGATTGACACGTTGGGCATAGGTGCTGGGTTCCTGGTTGTTCATAGATGTGCCCGCTTGGACTGCGGTTGAACTTGCTACGTTAGGATTAGTGCGTCGTCGTCTTTGGGGACACGTGGCTGCTGCGTGTGTCAATTCGTCACAGATCTTGCAAGACGGCTGCTGCCCATAATATGTGACCCAATATCTCGCACCTTGAATCGTGACGTAAGACGGTATTGACTGCTTCAATACCATCCTCAACACTTTTATGCCCGTGCGGGTACGATAGATATGTTCCTGCGAGTAAGTCTCGTCGTCAATAGACTGTATTTCGCCATATTTTATGAGTACCGCAGATAATGCCTCATCCGTAACTTCCATCGGGATGACATGTAGTCGCACCATTGTTGATATTCTGTCCGCCCATTCCAATCGCACATCATGATCACCATCCTCATCACGAAACACCAACATTCGTCCACACGTCCGTATTATTTGCTCACCTAACAGGTGTGATACCAGTTTAATGTATACACACTTACGAAAATGGTCAATTTCAATGCTTAGAACCTGGTCTTCACTAATCCAACGGTGTAACTTCACTGACGTGGGTCTCTTTTGAGCACTCGAAAAAGACAATTTTAACGTGTTAACACGACGTGTTTCCATTATACAACAGTCCGAATTACTTCTATTTGACTCGTAACTAGTATTCCTTCCTACTCACCAGGACACGGCCTCGTTCGAACCAAGCTGCAAGCGCCACGCGAGACGATGTTGCTCGTACGGCTGCTTCCGCGAGACTACCGACTGAGCCACCGCGGCCACTATTTAATATAAAACAAATGAACATAATGTCTGAATTTCTGCTACTGTTAGAAACCAAACCATCCCTTGTCTTCTACCAGCAAGAATTATCGTAAGTACATATGAACAAGATCATCACAGTTGCCATGACTTTTCAGATCGAAGCGAAAGCTACAGGCCACAATCTACACAAGGATTTCAAACCGAAGTGATGACACGGCTCCCTTTAGTCTAAAGGAATACATTCACCGTGTATGTCCGAATAACAAAGTACTAAGATGCATGCTATTGAGAACATGGTCCAGTTGGAGCGACACGTGCAGCTTGTCGTGTAGTTTCAAATCGAAAAGTTTCATTCATTTCTTAAGATTAGCTTCCAAAAGACACGTGCTGCTTCCGTCTGAAAGCTCCCTTCCTCTTCTACAGTTTGTCCCGGAAATCCCCGGAGAGAGCGAATGAATACAGATCTCTTGTGCAAGTAGTAACTCGAGAATACTCGACCAATGAACGCGTGAGACGGAACAGAATTGCGCGGCCTTGCTCCAGAGATTCCCCCGTCGTCGCCTTGTAATCAAGGGGTCCCGGGTTCGATACCCGGTGGAGGCACGTAGTGGTATCCCACTTTAAGCTGTAGGTCTAGTCCAGATTAGCCCTACTGTGCATAAAGCGGACTTAAAACACCAACTTAATCAATCAATCAAATCCAGACATTCCCCGGACAGAGAATAGAACAGTGTCAAGTTTTGAACAAGTTAATCTTTGCAATGCTTACATATAACTGAACACTTAAGCACAATTTTCCTACAGCTACAAGGCCCCGTGTGGAGCCTTGAAGACGTTTACAGATTATAATGCGAAGAAGCTCTGGCGGTGCTGCTTCTTTGTCTGTTGATACTTTCTGTGATACTTTCAGAGAGAGGTACAAAGAAGATCATAAAGAGAAGACTTTGGTTTTCCACATCCCTAACTCATCAGCTACAACGGGTACGGGACTAGCATCTACTCTGAATAGATCTTGTGATTTTTTAGTAAAATATTATTTTAAATAAAAACTCTGGATCAACTGGAAACAACACATCTCTGATTTTCACTTCAGAAGTGACTGATCTAGTGGTTATCCCCCTTATTTCGTTCAAACTTGACATTTGCCAAATACTCAACATTGAAGACACTCCAACGTCATGAGCAGCCGAAGGATTGGTTTTCTTGTTCCCCTTAATTGTTGACTTTATATCATCAAAATCAGGGAATGGTGGGTGAGATGAGAATCTCTGGCAAAAGAACTTAAAGTCTTTGCTTATCCCTTGATTAGGCATGCCAAAAATCCACTTAGAATTGAATCAGTCACTTCTCTGCCATCCCCCACAACTCTTGACGGAGCGCACCACGTCGTCATATCTGACCAGATCAGAGACCATAACTTTTCTGATCGTGTTGTTGTGGTTTGAATTGTTGTTTTAAGTCTACTTTATGCACGAATAGGCTAATCGAGACTGGACCTACAGTTTAAAATGGATTCCAAACCACTGTGTAATTTGCCTCCACCTGGTATCGAACCCGGAACTCCTTGATCAGATTAGCGTTTTATTGTTAAAGAACCCTATTGGACAAATTCGACATGTTCCTACAGAGATACCTTTACTTTCAGACCAAACATATTATCTCCCGCACACATGTGACACTAAACTATTTCCTATAAAGTACTGCATGCAATGATAACAATTGAACCATAAATTACATTCTTAAAGAAAAAACAAATGTAATAAGTCCAGTTTTATAGAAGAGATATACTGCAAAACATCATGTAAAAGGTGCTTCCGTGAGTTCCGCGCTTGCAAAACGGGACGGGAAAATAACGTAAAATTTCTCGCTCATCTAGCACACAAACGGAACGTCCTAGAAAAATGCACAGAACCTTTTTTGTAGAGATTTTATATAGATTATTTTTCATCATAACCTTATTTTCCGTAAAATGCTTTCCAAGCGAGTTAATTTCAAAATACTGATTTTGGGCGCCATTTTCAAAAGATGGCGGCCAAATCCGGGGTGATACAGGAGTGAAAAATTAATATGTTGTTAAGAAGCCTTTTAGGATGATAATAAATTTTGTTGCAGCTTTCCCTGATTTTTTTCCTTATTGGACTCCCTTACTGACTGGCCTAAAAGTAAATATGAAGTGAGGGCAGTAGAACGGTATCCAACTTTAGCCAATAGATGTAGTGCCATATCTAGAGACCAAAGAATTGAGATTTATATCTGGCAATATGATGACGTGGTATTATCTCACACACTCAATTGCCATACGCGTCTTGTGAGCGCTGAATTTGGAACACATTTGTCCCCTAGCGTTCCTTGTGCCTTCATTGTTTGAACCTGAAATTCTTACGCTGAATGTCTTTCATTTGATCAAACCACGAGTGTCTGGCACCTGACGTGGACAAAATGTATTGCCCTGTGTTTGCCCTTGTGTGTGTTGAGTGCCCCTTCACAGCCTCAGTTTTTTTATGGGAAAGAATATATCTTCGGAGATAGTGTAGTTGAAGTTCTTGTTAAGTAATGCATGAACGGATTAGTTTTAAAAATTGAGTGAGATAGTTTTTTATATACATCTTTTATTTCCTTGTTAGAGGCCTGACCCTCCATATTGCGTGCCGGGCAAAGATAGCGCTGATGTGGCCAAAAAAAAAATCAATTTCATATGCTCAACGTTTCAACACTATTTTAACAATGTTTTACGTCCAATTTGTGGTCAGATAAACCGAACTTTGTGAGCCTTTAGTAGTTATAATTTTGTTATTATTACTACTGGATGGAAACTTGAGGAGCGGAACGAGTACTGATGTGAATACAAGCAGCCCTTCTCACCCCTTGGCGTTGCCTATGCGAGGAGAGGCGACTATGTTTCTTGATTTCATTCATTAAAATGCCTTCTTTTTTTTCAGAAGTTACAAGCTTGGAGGGTTTGATTTCTATTTATTCCTGATAAACGCGAGTCGACAAGACCAGCGTGTGGAAGGTTCCGGGTACTAATTTTCAAAAGTCACTCTGTTGAGGTTAGTTCATACGTAACATTAAATTCATTTTACATTTAGTGCCATTTGATACATGCATTACACACTCCCACTTGAATACCTAATTTGCATAATCTATGAGTATCCTGCCTACATGTGGAATTCAGTAATGGAAGACATCCATCCACTCAAAAGAAAAATATAAAAAATGTTTAATTTGCGCTTCTCGACTAGATTAAAATGCTTTGTATTACATTACAAGAGATTTTTTTTGTTTGGACAATGTATTTCATTATGTTTTAATGAGAACATCTCGTCTAATTCTAATTATTGGAACGTTGTTTCTCATTACTAATATAAATATGTGAAAATTTTAATGTTTCTTTTAATTTTGTTCAGATTACAGCGCCTTGAATAACGTAGTGTGGAAAACGACCCAAGAAACTGGTTCCCCGAGACGATGACAAGTAGATGGCAGTGCGATCGACTCAGGTGCTAATTTTGTTATGAAAGTAAAGCGGCTTAGTTAGTTTTTGGAATATATTGTGTAGATTTGTTTCTCTAGAAAGGCGGTGAGTGAATTGATGGAAACAGTTATATTTGTGGAGTGATTTGCAGTCACGAAATGGCATTAATTTGGAAAGAAATGTAAAATAAAAATAATAAATAAATAGCATGCGTAACACAAGAAGAAACATCGCAATGTGATTCCGGACGTCAGGTCTTGGATTGTGTATTAGAGTTTATTTTTCTATGTTATTAGAATATAAATAGTATCCTGAGAGATATTTCATACCGAGGCGACAAACCACAAATGTTGCTTGAAAGCGAGCAGTCGGAAATCAATGCAGCCTTTCGAACCGTACGGACACAAGCTCTGACTGCACCGTTTCCTCAATGAGATTTTACATCAAAGCGACACGCGACAAATGATGTGAGGATTTCACACCAAAGCGACACGGGTCATTCGGTCCAAGGCAACTTTCATATCGAAGCGACAAATGTTGCTTGGAAAGGAGCCAATCAAGAGCAACATTTCACATCGTAGCGGCATGACGGGAAGCACAGGCCAGCGTTCGGTTGGTGAAATCCTCAAGCGATAAGTGTCGCGTGCCGCTTGTCGCTTTGGTGCGCAATCTCACTAAAGCAAGACACTCATTGCATCGCGTATGCGCGAACAACAAACCATGGCAACATGTTGCAAGCTATTGAGGAAATGGCCCGGTTTGAGCGACGCAGAAGCGACAAAGCGACACGTGTGGCTTATCGTGTCGCCTAGATCTGTTGTTGTAATGTGCGGTTTATCGTGTCGCCTATCTGTTGTTCGCAAGCAACGCTTGCTAATAGACTGAAGGCACCATGTCGCTTGTCACTTAGTTGGGAACTCCCCCTGTAGCGCGTCGCTTCGGTCTCAGCACCCTTCCTTTAAGGAGCTTTCCGACCGAAGTAACAAGTAGCACGCGAATACGCCATATGAACGTGTCGTTTGCTGTTTGGACCCTCATGTGCAATGAATGCTATTTTACAGTCTGGAAGTGTGTGTCACTAGTGTGACAGTGTGAACATCCCGTGTCGCTTGTGCCATTGGTTTGAAAGTTGCCTTACACTCATGTCGATGGCACTAAGAAAGTTTTGTGGGGTTCCCCTTGTCGTTTCATGCAATCATCATTATCATCATCGCATCGATTAGTTTAAAGCGGAAGAAAAGAGACAGTAAATATCAAAAATACAAATGCTTCAGTGTGTATATCTTTAAAAGAAATGATGATGATGATGATGATAATAATTAACCTAATTCATACACAAAAATTTAGTTGCCAAGAACATTCCACGCGTATTTTTTCTCCCGTATTATTAACGAAAGTATGACGATAACAGGACGTGGTCGACTGTCTAGAATGTTCGTTAATGTCTTCGCGACCATTGTACCAAATATCATAGCAATTATCACATTCATAGAAATGCTTCATGTAAAAGAATCAGACGTTGCAGCGAAAACTCCATTTACTTCCATTATAAGCAGTCGAACACCAAGCACCGGGGTCAACACCAGCGCCTCTAGCGGATCATTTTCGAGTGGAACCAGCCAGAGAGCGCAGAACCATGCCGTTTTCCACACTACGTTATTCTAGGCGCTGTAGTTCAGATTAATTTCCGTTCATATCATAATTTGTTGTACATTGTACAAAGATGTTGAACATGTCATTACACAACATTATGTAGAAATATAACCTACATTTCAATCGCACACATTGTATGAATAAAGTATTGTAGCAGCACATATAATTATTCATAATACCCAAAATAACAATAAAATCTACCCAAATAAACCTATTAAAGACATCATATACTTGAATTTGAGGTTACTTGGTATGAAAATAAAATAAGTATTACTTTAGAACATAAGTACAATTAGTCCTAGCAATTAAAATAACAATGCATATGTTCAGCTGTGATAGAATATAAATTCAGGGATACAGAATGACATAAGTACGTATAACCTGTGAAAAAAGGACTATAATTATTAGGGTTTATAGTAATTCAAGTACTCATCAAGTGAATATAACAAATTTTGGAATAAAAATTTCTTAACGTTCTTTCTGAAGTGCTTCATTTTCTGTGCTGCTTTAATGTGTTCGATGTTGTTGTTGATTTGGTGTTTTAAGTCCACTTTATGCACAGTAAGGCTAATCGAGACTGGACCTACAGTTTAAAGTGGGATCTGAACCACTTGTGCCTCCACCGGGTATCGAACCCGGGACCCCTTGATTACAAGGCGACGACGATACCACTGCGCCATCGGGGAGGCCTTTTATGTGTTAGACACACTAGCGTGCGCAGGAGGGGGCTGGAATTGTATAGGTGGACATTACATGTCTGCATTCTAGGGGGCGTAGATGGGGGGGGGGGGGCGTGGTACACTATAAAATATTTCGTAATTCTCATTTTTAACGT
Organism: Lepisma saccharinum; assembly: GCF_977018435.1. Taxonomy (NCBI): domain Eukaryota; kingdom Metazoa; phylum Arthropoda; class Insecta; order Zygentoma; family Lepismatidae; genus Lepisma; species Lepisma saccharinum. The sequence continues at coordinate 54,374,241 of NC_139237.1, read as the reverse complement.
TGGTTAAAAAAGTTGTTTAAGGTAATCGGGGGTCATTTAAGTGGAGGGGATTGCATTCAGCACTTGTGTTTTTCATTTGGAAATTTTAATTTGTTAAAATGTCGGTACGGGCAGTAGCTCCATCAGCTCCCTCTGCGTACGCCAGTGATAGGGGAAGTTCTTCTTGTGAAATTGTATGTTAATTGACTGTATCGTTTTTAAACGTGCGACTTCCGTTCCAACTTCAGGTCATTTATTCTACCTTGCGCAACGTCCAGCAAATTCCACCAATCTAATAGAAATGAAAGCGTGCGTAGGCCGCATTGGTGTGATGCCATCTATGTACACAAGATAACCAATCTCCCTGATAAAGGACGCTGACGATTCTTTGAGACGGCCGTACTATTGCGCAGATAGTTCTCGATAGGGTGTGGTGACAAAGGATTTACTCAGTGTATGTGAAAATGAGTCTCTTACGATCAACTTTCTACTTCACAGTTATTTCGTTCGGTAAGTGTTTGGTCTATTTGTATATCTAGCCTATACTCAGGATATTAGCAGTAGTCCTATAGTTTGAACGACATATGTTTCAAAAGAAGCAGTTCGCATTCTTCTCGCCTAGGTCACTACAGAGAACCTCCAAAGCCTAATATCCTGTAACTTATTTTCCAGTACAATCAGATGGCTTGAGCTTGACATGGCACTATAAGAATATAAAATTCGCCCTCTACCATCCATCAAGCGTTCTATGTACTTGTAAGTTCTAACCAAAATTTCACTTTCGTGTAATGGCGGCCACCCATATCTAATACCCAAACAATACTAGCGATCTGAACTTTGTTGTAAGCTTCCCCAACAATGAGAACTTGGTTAGACATAACGATAATTGTTGATTATTTTCGTTATCTTCTAACATCAATAATTTTAAGGAAATGATCATACTGTGGATGCAGAAGAACATGCCTACCAGTTCATTGGTAATTGTCTACATATCATGGTCTTATGTGTAAACGGGGTGACTTAACTGTTTATTGAACTCATTTTATTCTGTGCCAAGTAAGTGTTTAGGCGTATTACACAGTTCTTGCAAGATAAAATTATTTTCTGTCTATAGTGGCACAAGAATGTGTATGCTTTGGTGGACACAAAATGAAACCTCCACATCTATTTCATTCTGGGCCATTTTGCGTTACATTTCTACCTCTTGGATTAAGTGCGACGATGAGAATGAAAGGATCATGAGTCAAACATAATGAACTGGTTTCGTTCCTGGGACCTTTGATTTCGTAGCTTCGTTACGACGACAACTTCGCCATAGAGGTCGGTACCTCCACATCTGCCTCCTCTCTCTCGCTGTGTGTGTGTGGAGGATGTGTGTCTTAATATAGCTTCCTGCATTTAGGTAAAATTTGGAAAACCTAGCATGCCCCCCCCCCCCCCAAGAAATCCACAAAATAATTTCATTTTTCTACTGTTTCTAAAGCCTGTATCCGTGGAAGAGTGTTGAACGTAACGCGCTGTGTATAAAGAAAATATGAAAAGTTAAAACTTACATAATTTTTATAGTATGTGTGGTAAAAAAAACTCATAATTAATCATCAGTCGTGTATTTTGAATAAATTCAAACTGAGATTGAATTTCATCAAAATTCAAGGTTGGATAAAATGTTTCTCATTATTTTATCCTTTGCGCTTATTTACCAGAAAGATGAGCTCATAACGAGCATTTCAAATTAGCATGTTCCGAAGTTAAAAAGATTTCCTGAAACATCTTGAATAACGTAAAGCTTGAACAAAGTACAAATAATGTTTTATACTGGATACAGTTGGTTTGATTTTAAAATTCCGAGAGGGAAGATAAACTGTGGACGCTTCTAACCAGTTAATATTGATAAACGTGTACTACTCTTGCACAAAGTGAAATTCATTTGAGTTTTCTGTTCCATAAATTAAATCTTTATCTTCTATAAACCTCCTACACTCATTTTAAACCGTTTTCCACCAAGTATCACAGTATAGTGAAATAGGACAGACAAAACAAACTTTCTGATTACTTCAATAGTTTTATTTTTCACAGCATCTTCTTGTGTTTAATAATTAGGTATATTATTTGAGGATATACAAGGAGTATAATTTGGATCGAAGGATTTAGGGAAGTACTGTACCCCTTTCCAAAGCTTTGCTTTAGGGGAGGGGTATAATGTATCCTGCAGCACTGGTTGTCTATCGTCAAACTATTTCATGTGTCTTTCTACATAATTGGAATGAAGTGAAATGATTCACTAAGAAATGATTACGGACACTCCATTGCCCTACCTGTCCCCACAGCAAGCAAAAAAAAAAACTAGATAAATAAATACGCTTTTAGCTCAAATAAACATTTTAAATGGTTTTCTGAAGTATAGCAGATGTATTTTCACCACGAAAAATATTAAAACAAGTAAGAATTGTTGATTTTATTTTGTTCGCTTTGAAGTCGCTCAAAGATTTTTAGGAAAACTTTTCAGATCCTCAGTTTTATGTTATTGTTGTGTAATGACTGCCTACCGGTAGAAATAGGGAGCCACCACATCATGAAGGCAACAGTGCCTCCGGGAACCAGTTGGACCACAAAACAAAACAAATCAAAAAATTAAATCCACGGCTAGCTATGCAAGGTGACCAAAACTGATCCAAGAATCAAGACCTATAAACATATTGATAAAATTTACACACACTGTCACAAACTAAATTAGCAATAAAGAGTTGAAATTATTTGGCCAATTACATAATGCATGCAGTACGCGTACTATACTACAGTTTGCACATTACCTTGTCTGCCGATGCACATTAGAAAGAAAAATATATATAAGCGCGCACTGAGTTCATCGTTGGGGCCCAGTCTTCTAATATGGTCCTGATGTCACGTTTGAAGAGATATGGAAGGGGGGGGTAATAGATGAAATGATAGCGGTCCTTCTGTATACCAGCTACAACCACTGGTGGGTTCCTTGGTCGTCTCCGGTTCAGTCCATTTCAGAGCGCTTGATTACTGTATAAGCTGTTCTGCAGGCATCTTAACGTTTGACTCGCCGTACTTGACGATGCTTCAACACTTTCCCGTTCACGCATCCGAGCGTCAACAAATCAGCACTGCACACAGTTCGTACTTGGCGCTGTTTTACACTTGCACGTTCACACGCCCGAGTGTCAACAGATCCGCACTGCTCTCGTATGCGTACAAGGCAAAGAATGAAAGAACTTTTCGAGAGCGACCACTTTGCCTCCTTACTTCTTCACCGTTAAAACTTAGACTGTCCGTCCCAGGACTCTCCACACTCCTGGAAACACTATTTTGCACTATTGTGCTCCCCTGACCAATCAGGAGCTTGCACTTTCTTCTCCATTATGCACTACTGACAATGAACATGGAGGGTGTGTGACCTCGCAAGTTTACAGCGTTATATATAATTCACCCTTTTACTAAAGTCGACAGAAACATGCCTAGATTCGAAATTTATGAAGGTAAATAGTTCTCCATTGAGCTTAATTCTGAAATTTACACGCAAGGGATGCTTTCGAAATGGTGACAGGCTTGTAAATATTCGAGAGACAAATATATGATCTCACAGATGGACAGAGAAAAGGCTTGACGTGAGAATGTCTGAAAATATGGTGCGACTCGAATCGGAAGAGACCCCCCTAGAATGGAGGGTGTGGAGCCATCTAGCATGGAAGAAAATCACTAGATTTAGAAAGTTGAAAGAGGAAAAGACAAAGTGATACCTTTACATACTTATGCCGGTGAAATTTTGATATGCCTGGCAACACTGACGTCCAGACGCGCATTTTGTTGGGGAGACCTAGCTCTATTGTTACATTTTTTTCAGCTTTCTAGACTGGCTGCTGCATTCTGTCCCTCGGCCGTGAAAGTCGCATGGTGGTAAATTCACGTAACTGTGACAGCACCATGCTGTGCGAATGAGGTGGTCAAAAATAGGGGTGACGTCCATGAGAGTTCCCACGACCCACGCTAACTTTCGAAAATAAGAAATAAAATAAACAAAAAAAATACCTTGGGGTGGACGCTGGGAAAAGTCCATCACAGAACCCCCCCTTCGGATTAATCACGATGAAAATCTGAATAATCTGAATATTCTACACAATAAATTATTTGGGGCATGTGCCTGTTCACCCCCTCACAGTACGCCGAAAAAAAATACAAAAATTTACTGGGGAGAACTTACAAAATATAATCCTTATGAATAGACAATATACAGAAACAAAAATAAATTTATACATGTAACCATAAAAATAGAAGTACAAAAAGTTTAAATATTCACAAATACAAAGAATACACAAGTACATAAAAGAAAATAAAGATTCCCTTCTGGATCCGGAAGAGGTCTTTCCACTTTCTTTCCTTTCAACCTGTCCCTGGAAGGGTCGCAAACGACCTGTGGTCATTCATTCATTCGCCGGCGACCTTCAGCCAAGGATTCCTTCCTACAGCTGGTCGACCGTTTCCTTTTCTACAAAAGGACCCCTCTTGTTAGCCGCACAGTCATAAATACCTGACACTTCTTCCTTTTTCCAATAAGCCGAAAAAATATATATATTTATAATCTTCTTATCCTCTTCCCTTTTCTTTTCAGCAATTGCTGGCGAAACTTTTTCATTATTATTTACAATTGGCACTTTAAACATGATGCACATTACAATTACAAAAACACTAATGATGATGATGATAATAATAATAATAATAATAATAACAATAATAATAATACTAATAATACAATAGACAAAACACTAAAAACACTAAATTACACTTAAATTCCATCATCAGCCTCACTGTACTATTCCAGTGTTGCAGTGTACCGGCGTAGGTTGGTGGTGTTGTAAACACCAATCTCCTTGTTGCTTCGTGGGTTGGACAAGAGATATGCATTGGGCCCTACTTCCTTCACCACCACGAATGGGCCTTCAAAGAGATGCACGAATTTTCTGTAGATCCCTTTGTCTACATTTGAGGTTGCAAAGGACCTTTTTAGAACATAGTCTCCTTCGTTGAATGTTGTCAAGTGTCCTTTGTCGTGCTGTTTCTTTCTAGCAGCCGCAGCTTTTTCTAGATTTTCCCTGGCTCTCATTAGCTTTACCTCGCGACTGGAATCGTCGTTTAGTCGAGGGATATTGAATATTCTCCTTATTTCCTCCTCCGGGTTTCTGTTGAGAAATAGCTCGTAGGGAGCGTATCCCGTCGAACTGTGCACGGCCAGATTCATGCACTTTGTGATGTCCGGAATGTGTTGCGGCCACTCACGATGTTTGTCCTTTAAGCTAATGCGAAAAAGCCTCCCTATCTCCCTCATGGTTCTCTCCACAGGGTTAGCTCTAGGGTTCTTGGCACTAATGAATCGCACTTCGATTCCCCTCTCATTCAATTCCTGCTTCCATCTCTTCCCCGTAAACTGAGTCCCTTTGTCTGTGAGGAACGTCTTTGCATTCGGACAAAGTACTAAAAAGTCATTCACAATCTTATTTAGGACTGCGTTTGTTGTGGCTTTCTTCAACGGATAAACCATCACAAACTTGGAGAAGACGCACAGAAGTACCAGGCAGTACTGGAGACCGTATCTCGCCTTCGGTAGTGGACCTATAGATCAGCTGATATAATTTCGCCAACGTTACTTGCCACCACTGGGTGCATCGGTCCTTTCATCTCCTGGTTAGAATATTTCGTCCGCAGGCAGAGATCACATGCATTCACGTGCTTCTTGATGCTTGCTCTCATCTTCTTCCAAGTGAAGAATTCGGAGATTGCAACGTGAGTTTTCTGTTGTCCGTAGTGGCCTCTCTTGTGATAAAAATCCATTATGCCATCCGCTAGGCACTTCGGAATGCAAATCTTGAACACTCCGTTTTCCTTTTTGCACAAGATGTCATCTTTTATCACATAACGAGAATTTTCTTCTCTCTCCTCTTCTTGGTGTCCCTCTAGGGATCGAACTATTGGCCCTAGCACTTCGTCTTCTCGTTGCAGCTTCGGAAGGTCCTGCATCGACGATCTTGTCTCCTGCCCTTTTGCTTTCTTCTCGTAGGCTCTGGCAACACTGCGATTCTTTTCTCTGGCTTCTACAACTTGTGCCGCTGCGACCATCGTAGCCGGGGGGGTTGGTTGACAGCTGTCCCCCGTCACAACAAACGGATTCGCTACCTTGATGCGAAAACTGCATTCCGGCTCACGACATTCCTCTCCACATGGTTCCAATTGTTTCATTGGAAGGAGCGGTGCCATTACGTCACCATCGCACCTACAGATGGGCCCTTCGCACTCGTAGCCAACAGTAATGTGGTTCGCTTCTTGTTCAATACTTTCGCACTCGGCGGAGACAAATTTTATTTCTGTGTATAGGCCACTGCATCTCAATCTCATCGTCTTGTTGTGGAAGTCCAGGTGGGCGTGGTTGTCCTCTAAAAAGTCGTTCCCCAGAATTACAGGTTTAACCAGGTTCCTAACAACAAGGAAATTGACGTCTACCGTCACACCTCCAAACGATACAGGCAGATAAGTCTGCGTGACAATCTTTGAGGCCCTGGAACCGAAAGCTGAAATGATTTTCAAACATCCAACGCTTAATTGTGGCAGGTTGGCGTTTTCCTCCAATAGGGATAGCCATATCTCCTCGCTCAGGCAGCTGTGGCTAGCCCCGGAATCTAATAGCGCTTCACACATTTTTCTCTCTACGAGGACATTTACAAGGGGCAAGGGGCGGGGCTTGTTAAGAGCATCTTGATTATTCTCATCAAACACCTTATCAAATAACGTATTTACGTGTGCATTTTCTTCCACGAAACTCTTCACATGTGTTTCACACTCTCCTTCGTCACTGTAGTCACCTTGGTAATCAAAATTCCTGTTTTCGTTGCTTATGTCGTTTTCCCGGGGCCGGGGAGATGACGTCATACTTTCACTCCTTTCTCCCCTTTCCCGTTCTGGCTGTCAATCGCTGCTTCGCCTTCGATCCACGTCGTCTTGCCTTGCATCCATTATAGAATTGACGTTCATTTGTTGCCTTTCTTCCGCATCATCCCTGGTCGGTCCATTATTGTAAGAGTCATTATAACCTTGTTGCCGTCTGTCGCCTCTGTCCCGACGGGGGGCGTTGCCTCGAGGTGGCTGTCGGCCGTGTGGTTGAGGGTCGAACCTGAGTGACCGCGAAGGGTTGTCATCCAATCTGAATCCCCTGCTGCTTGCACCGGCGCGAGAGGACCGACCGCGAGTCTCAAAAGTATTTACTTGCCTGCGGTTGCGATTCTGCACAGAAGCCAAGTTTTGTGTCGACGTGTAAGTTGTTTCCTGCACCTCCCTAAGCACGTTAAGTAGCTCGTTACATGTTGTAATTTTGAGTCCTAAAACTGCTCTCCTAACATATGCTGGGTACTGCTTCAGAGCCACTTGCACCAATGTTTGCTCAGAGAGAGGATCCGGCAACACCGCATTTCGCTGCACCAGGTCCATGAAATATTCTGCAAGGGTCTTCCCGTCTCCCGGCGCGTACCTGCTTGTGTAAAGTTCGGCCTTCATTTTTATGAGTTTCTCTTCACCCAAAAACTGTGCCATAAACCGCTTTTTGAAAACTTGAAAATCCGTGAAATTGCGCTTATCGATGTTGAACCATGCTAGCGCACTTCCTCGAAGGGACAACCCGACGACCTTGATCTTCTGGTTCTCCGGAATCTGCGCGAGATCCATATAAGTTTCCATCTCTTGGATATAGGTGCAAGCTTTTAATTCATCCTGATCTTTGGCGTCGAACTTGGGTAGCAACAGGTCCCTCTGCAGATACACATTTGCCGCTGCTATCCCCGTACCACACACTGAAGCGGGGGAAGTGTTGGCACTCGCCGCGCGTCTGTCGCAGTTGCTTTCCAGCGTATAAACTCTGCGTGTCTCTGACGAGGCTGTGCTTGAGATCTGCGTCCTGAGAGCTTGAATCTCCTCATTGATGGTCTCCCGCACTCTGCTATCTCTTCGTTCGATTGTGGCTTCAAGATGTTGAGACAGGGTGTCTCGCAAGTTCTCGGATATTTCTTGCATCCGGGTCTTCTGGATCTGATCCATGGATTCCGCAAATTCAGCCCTGATGTTATGCAGGCTCTCTTCAACAGTTTCCGTCCGCTGCTCTAATGATTCGGTTCTGTCTGCCACTTCATCGATCGCCTTCCCTAGCACGGTATTCACCCTTTTGAGGTCCCTCTGCATCTCTCGTTTTAAATCCTCGTTCGACCTCTGCATCTTGCGTTCAAGTTCTTCGAATCTTCGGTCCATTTTTTCATCCTGCCTTCTTTCCAGGTCTCGAATATCCGTCTGAAGGACATCCAGCTTCCCCATGATGGATTGTAGCATCGCAAACATCTGAGCGTTGTCGACCGTTCTCATCTCACCCGCGATGGTTGTCATATTAGCTTCGCTTCTTCCCTGCATCTCTGGAGTCTCAGTGACGTCCCCACGATCGGCGAGGTCTCGCCTTTCACCTTCTCGATCGCCGACTCTTCAACAGAACCAATGAAGCTAGCCAGCCTAGTGTGCTCGCGAAAATTATACCTCGAATTCATGGTCGGTTATGACAAAAACGTTCAATTGCTACAACAAAACAAACACTACTACTACTAAATATGGGAGGCCAATATGTGAAAGAGAACGAAAAAAAAAATGAACGGCACAAGTATATCAAGATACAACACTTTGAGAGGGGGAGGGGGGAGAGTGGCGTATCAAAAAAGATGTAGAAAAATTACTGCATGAAATGTAAAGGATGATGCAAAAGAAAACAATCGACGCTAACAGATAACATAGCTTAATGGGCAGAAAGAGAAAAGAAATAACAGAGAAACGAGAAAAACGCTGCAAGCGGCTAGCCCTGTCACCATCTCAAAACCAATCTCACGTGCGCAATAATTTCCGTTTTCATAAAGATATTCTACGGGCATGTTTCAAGCCTTTGCATCTCGATTTCCTTTTATTGCTGATATTACTTCCATGATAATTTAAATAATTAGTTGAAAAAAAAATCAATGATTACAATTACTAATATATGACAGATATCCAAATTCAATAAACAGGGTTTCTTAGCTGATTTAACAGATATTGCCCATTAGTTGGGGGCCACTCTGTAATGACTGCCTACCGGTAGAAATAGGGAGCCACCACATCATGAAGGCAACAGTGCCTCCGGGAACCAGTTGGGCCACAAAACAAAACAAATCAAAAAATTAAATCCACGGCTAGCTATGCAAGGTGACCAAAACTGATCCAAGAATCAAGACCTATAAACATATTGATAAAATTTACACACACTGTCACAAACTAAATTAGCAATAAAGAGTTGAAATTATTTGGCCAATTACATAATGCATGCAGTACGCGTACTACACTACAGTTTGCACATTACCTTGTCTGCCGATGCACATTAGAAAGAAGAATATATATAAGCGCGCACTGAGTTCATCGTTGGGGCCCAGTCTTCTAATATGGTCCTGATGTCACGTTTGAAGAGATATGGAAGGGGGGGGTAATAGATGAAATGATAGCGGTCCTTCTGTATACCAGCTACAACCACTGGTGGGTTCCTTGGTCGTCTCCGGTTCAGTCCATTTCAGAGCGCTTGATTACTGTATAAGCTGTTCTGCAGGCATCTTAACGTTTGACTCGCCGTACTTGACGATGCTTCAACACTTTCCCGTTCACGCATCCGAGCGTCAACAAATCAGCACTGCACACAGTTCGTACTTGGCGCTGTTTTACACTTGCACGTTCACACGCCCGAGTGTCAACAGATCCGCACTGCTCTCGTATGCGTACAAGGCAAAGAATGAAAGAACTTTTCGAGAGCGACCACTTTGCCTCCTTACTTCTTCACCGTTAAAACTTAGACTGTCCGTCCCAGGACTCTCCACACTCCTGGAAACACTATTTTGCACTATTGTGCTCCCCTGACCAATCAGGAGCTTGCACTTTCTTCTCCATTATGCACTACTGACAATGAACATGGAGGGTGTGTGACCTCGCAAGTTTACAGCGTTATATATAATTCACCCTTTTACTAAAGTCGACAGAAACATGCCTAGATTCGAAATTTATGAAGGTAAATAGTTCTCCATTGAGCTTAATTCTGAAATTTACACGCAAGGGATGCTTTCGAAATGGTGACAGGCTTGTAAATATTCTAGAGACAAATATATGATCTCACAGATGGACAGAGAAAAGGCTTGACGTGAGAATGTCTGAAAATATGGTGCGACTCGAATCGGAAGAGACCCCCCCTAGAATGGAGGGTGTGGAGCCATCTAGCATGGAAGAAAATCACTAGATTTAGAAAGTTGAAAGAGGAAAAGACAAAGTGATACCTTTACATACTTATGCCGGTGAAATTTTGATATGCCTGGCAACACTGACGTCCAGACGCGCATTTTGTTGGGGAGACCTAGCTCTATTGTTACATTTTTTTCAGCTTTCTAGACTGGCTGCTGCATTCTGTCCCTCGGCCGTGAAAGTCGCATGGTGGTAAATTCACGTAACTGTGACAGCACCATGCTGTGCGAATGAGGTGGTCAAAAATAGGGGTGACGTCCATGAGAGTTCCCACGACCCACGCTAACTTTCGAAAATAAGAAATAAAATAAACAAAAAAAATACCTTGGGGTGGACGCTGGGAAAAGTCCATCACAGTTGCATATGGTAGATTTTCGCAATCACGATAAATACGAAATGTCACCAATGCATAAAAAAAGTGTATTTGGGTTTGAAAGACAACCGAGAGAATTTACGGGGTTCTTAATCGGCGAAATTGGGTTCAAAATGAGAATTGTATGTCATTCGCTTAATGAGAGCGAAATTACAATTGTATGAGACATTTTCGCTTCAGAAAACCTGCACAGGTTCTGACATTTGTTTGTTTATAATTCGTTAATCTCAGTATTTCACTTCAATTTTATACGTTTTTCAGCTATTTTCAAGAATTGAAACTGGAAAATCTAGAAAATTCAGCAGTTGGTATGCTATTTTTTTATGATCTAATTCCACATTAAAAAAATATTACCATCCAAAAATGCTAAACCTTTCATAATTACACAAGATATTAAATTTCATTCTCAATGATAATTTTTTTAAGTTTAAAATGCAAACACCTATGCTCTAAAGTTATTGTAAATAATGGTTACCGCATAATCCATAGATATAAATTATTTTCTATTGTTGATTTGGCAACAAAATATGCCAATCGATATAATTTGTCTCGAATTAAGTTTTCAATATTTTCGCGGCCTTTCATTCAGTAGTATAAAAGTATATACTATAAACTTAACAAATGATGAACCCCCCTCAGGCAGATTTGGCTACACTTAAACCTTGCTCAAGATGAGCATATGAGCTTTTTGCTCAAGTGTAGCACCCTGTCTAATCCAAGATTTTTGTAAAAATGCCCTCGGGAATTTCCCGAAACTACAGTGTACAAATGATGAGCCCCCTCAGATTGATTTGCCCATACTTACAAAAGTTGCATCAGCCAGATTGTTGTCCATAAGCTTGTTAAAAATAAGCCCCTTCTTGATATTGTTTTGGATACACTTGAAATTAAGCCAAAATCCTCATAAAACACACACCCACACACACATATTTACTTCCGGTTTAAGTTCAATTGGGCACCAGGCTCAACTTGCATATCTAGTACTAAAACAATGTAATTCTTCTAGAATTGCTCTGTGACTCTCTCATTTCTTACATCATAAACATATGATTTTTCACCTATGAGAATAACACTACATATAGTGTCATCAGGGAGTGCATTGTGGAATTCACAGATAATTTTAATGTTTGTCCTGTCATTAACCACAACTTGTTTCCTTTTTGAAGTGTTGATGACAAACATGGGTCTCTGTGCTTTGAATTCATCTGGTGTGTAATACATGTCAGTATTGCCAGTAGTGACCCTTTTGTATGCTGTAAATGCTTCATATAATTTAAGGAAATCATCCTTGGACATGTCTAAATTATAATTTTCTCCAGGGAATACCTCATTTCTGCCATTTTTAAGATATATGTTCTTGATGTTGCAGTTATCAAATCTACTTGAATTTTTTTCCTGATTATTGTGTCTTCCAGTCTGAAACAGTACCACCACAAAATCCGGCATGTCATATTGTATACTGGAGAATGAATTTGTAGCATCAAACTCATAATAAGTACCAGCGGCAGGCTTCTGTACACATTGATATGTATAAAATTGTAAAGGTACTTGTGGATTTTTATTATATCTGCTTTGTATTTAAGAGCATAACTGGCTTCATATTCAACAACTGGGATTCTTAGCTCCATAGTCTGAATAATGCATTTGCCTTCATCAGGTAGGGTATTAGGCAAAGCTTCCCCTGTAGAGTTTAATGTACTGTACCTCATCAAAGCATTATTATCATTGGCAGCTCTTCTAAATGTGTTTCTTAAACCACCCTTCCACATAATATCTTTCTAATCTGAGAAGAATCCTGGCAACAGGCGCATAGGGAACAGCACTGTGTGGCTCTTAGATATAATTTTATCACCAGTCTCAAATCCACCTATTTTGTAGTAAGAAGCCTCGGTTTTGGATAATTTTAGTGTGGCCAAAGCTGTGGAGGTAATGCCGGGATAATCCACTCTATTTATAACAACACCATGCTTTCTGATCTCAATTTCAGAGAACAGATGCGGCACAAAATTGTCTACCAATCTTATATTTGAATTTGCCGGATAATCTGTTCCATCGAGCTTTACAACATCAAATTTGATGTATAGATCTGCTCTGTGGGGGTGTAAAGCCATCCCCTACATCACGATCAACCTCAATCTCTGTGTTGGGTTGATTTAAATTTGCAAATGTCCTCCTGTTTGGGGGGAATGATTGTAGCTCATAACTCTCAATATTTTCCATTTTTTTTGTATGTATTTTTATTTAAATATTAATCTCTATGATTGCAGTTGTTGTGGCTCCAGCAAAATCAACTAATTCTTCTTTTTCATTAGTGACCATCAATTCAATGTTATCTATTCTATTATGGAACACAGGAAAATATAATGTTGGGGATGGAGTGTAGATGATGGGCTCCATAAATTCAGAATTAGGTTTAAATGTTGCAATGATGCCAGTTTGTTTGTGAGTGCCTATGCCATTTGATTTGGTGATCATACCCTCAGCCACATTACAGTGAATATTCAGAGTCTCTATGGCTAAGAATTTAGGTATATTAATAGCAGTGTGTTTGATGGCCGGTTCAAGTTTTGTGTTGTTCTCAAAGCCTAACAGCTCTCCTATAGTACCAAGATCCACTGTTTCTGTAGCAGATACAATCTCTACTCTGTTAGTGACAGAATTTTGAGTTAAGACTATACCTCTGGGTAATTGAGCATTTAGAGTGGACAGATTATACTGCCCTGGAGTGATGACAATTTTTTGATCCCCTACTGCAATTTTGTTGTTGTGGTGTGTAATATTAGGGATCAAGTACATGCCATAAAATGCTCTGAGAGCTATTGTTTTGGGATACACTATATCATCATGTAATTTGAGTTTCAATATTGAATTTTGGCTGGTGAGATGGAAAACCCCCATGATGTTTTAAATACCACAAGGCTTTTTGAAAATCTTCAATTGATGGTTTATTTATTTGAGACAGATATCTGAGAACAGATAAACACAAATGTCCACAATTAACATCTTTGAAATTTTCAACACGGGCATTATTGTAATAAAGATTAGTTGATTTTAGATATTTTACTAAATTTTCAGGTGGAACACCTCCAAATGAATCAAACACAAATGCCTCATTTTTTTAAATATTTAAGATAACAAATCCAGTGAGTGCCCTGATTTTTGTACTTATCCAAATTAACAATGCCACACTCTTTGTTGAGTGGTTGTTCTGGTAAAGAATCAGACATGTACACACCTCTAAAATTTTTGATGCCCAGTGGCTTGATTAAAGCTTCAATATCTTGGTTTGTAAGCGGCTCTTGTTTTTTTAAACTTATTCATGGCTCTCTTAACACCTTTGCCTTGTTTCTCCATGGCCAGGTTATGGCGCTTCAATTCATCTAATTCTGCCTTATTCCTTTTGGCATCTATTACTGTTTTTGCTATGGCAGCTGATCCCCCAGCCAAGCTTCCCACAGCCCCAAGTGCTGCTAAGATGGCCGGGATAGTAAATATGAAACCCCCCACATGTGATTTTTTTCTAGATTGTTGTAATTTTTTTAATTGGGGGGTACTAAGCAACAATTTCATACCATGGCCCTTGGCAATACAAGAGCTTTTTTTCTTGCGCTGCTTTTTGGTTAAAAGGCTATCAATAGTTTTAAGAGATTTAAGACCTGCATAAGGTATTTGATACATAACACCCTTGGCCTTCATTCTAGGTTTATTATATATATATATTCACAGCCCCCACCCCAGTTTTTGTTTGGTGTTCATAGCTATGGTGGTCCCCAATGCTGCTATTCTCTCACTGAAAGAAGCATCTTTGCTTACAAATCTACCAAATGCAGCCTCTTCTAATTTTTTGTCTGCAACATGTCTCTTGTCAAGATCAGAATGTGTGTTGTATGCTATGTCATGGTCTCTACAAGCAGCATCTAGGGGATTAACACCAGGATCACCTCTGTTTAATCTATGGTCCAATTTTGTGCCTGGACCACAATACTGATAGCCTGGAATGTGTAGTTCAAATGGCAGCTTGTTTATAATGTCATTAACCAACCCCCGGCCCTCAGAAATATTCCAAAATTTAGGTGGTAGAGTATTAATAATTTTTATAAGATATCCAATCCCCTTAGTGTCATTCACTATAAAATTCGACAATTTTGTGCTTATCATGTCCATAATTCCAACCTTTTCATTGTAAAAATTGTGGTTGCCAGCATTTTCCTCCCCAGCTTTAACCAATAACCTATTTACAAGTTTCCTGACATCATCAACCCACACAAATACTTTAGGCAGGGTGTTTTATTGTTTGATTCCACTGCCAGTCTTAATTTGTGACCATATGGACTTGATTAAGTTGTTATATTTTGCTCCACTGCTAGACTTGACTCTTTTTTGTGTGGGATCATTGTTCTGGTATAGAGCATCTGATTTTATTAATATTTCTTTGTAATGCTCATAATCTTGATCTGTATAGCTGCCAGGCCTTTTCCTAGTCATCAGTTCCCACAATCCAGGTGTGCCGGGATATTTAACAAAACGACCTTTTTCTCCAAGATGAGATTCTGAATATACAATGAGATCATCTCCCATAAATGTTACTCTGAAATTGCCAATTCTATGTATGATGCTACCATCACGCTCTGTGTCGGCATATAAGCCAAAGACCTCATCTTTGTTGTCTTTAGGTGTGCTTAAATATTTTTGAGCAAGAAGACCCAATTCAATAGGATCCTGAGTAGCTTCAATTCTTCGAGGAGCAACAGGACTAGGTGTATGAATACTAGAAAGTGGGGTGATTGGATAATCTAATATGTTCCTAGCAGCTACAGGTACAAGCTCTGTGATTAAATTTTGATTTTGTTCTGTAACAGTTTTGATATTTTTACCTAATTCACTAATAGCATCAATAATAGGTTGTTCTGTTTGCTTGTGTTTTTCATAGATTCCTCGGTTCTCTGATTTCCATCCCTTAAATCTTTTTACAAGATAATCTCTTAATTTAAGATCATCAATGATTGGCCTTTTCATGGTTATTTATATATGTTTCAATGTCTAGAAAATTGTTGATTTTATTTCTGTATTTGCCACTATTGGGTTTCCTTGTCATATCAATTGTGACAAACCCATAACTGTCCTGGTTCCAGCACCTACTGCAAAACTTGGAAATATCATTGTAGCAAAAGTCCCCACCTACATATTCATCATGTATGTGTTTGAGGTTGGTATGATCTTGATGAAACACACATATAAAATTGCTGTTGTCTCGGATCAGCTGCTTCGGTATTTTAGAAAAAGTCTGTGCCAGGTAGAAGCAATCAATGTTTTTGTGTCGGCCCTGTGTAAAGAAATTTCTAACCTTGTTTTGATTATCCAGTATAATGCCATCAAACACAACAACAGAATTATCGAGACATTCATGAAGTGGCTTAACATCTGATTCAAAAGTGGCAATATCCAATCCATCATATAGCTTCATCAGCTGCTGATATTTTAATTGTTCCAAGCTCTTAGAGAAAACATACAAGTGCCTGTTTTTCCAGTCTAACCAGTTGGGTGCCAATAAAAAATTATCAATCATTAGTATAGTTTTACCACAAGCTGATGGCCCAACAATAAGACATCTAATATTATCAGGCAGCAACTTGCCATTTCTCTTAATCTGCTGTTCAGGTTCTGGCAGCCTCTTTATAACATCCCAGGTGCTCATATTATCACTTTGTCTGCATCGACCAGCTGTGTTCTGGAAGTCCTAGCCATTTGACAAATAACTTGTTGCCTTTTCTGCGGATGATTTTTTCTATGAGATATGTGTCAGGCTGTTTGGTTTTGCTGAGTTCTTCTTCATAGAATCTGCCTTTGAGAATTTCTCCTCGGTGATCTTTTATTATATATGTGTTAAGGGTCCCAGGTTTAACTTGAACCACTGTAAATAATTCAGTGCTCCAGTTTCTTGTAAAGCCTCTTTTGAATAAGTGCTTATATTTGCTGATTCTTACTTGATCACCCACCTTGTATTTGGCTTTTCTTGTTGTTGGCTGGCATCTAGAATAATAAACAGTCCTGATCAATTTTTGCTCATCAGATGAAGTTACTTCAGAGGGTTTCATGTTGATTGTGGAATGGACCGAGTTGTTATATTTATGTAGAAGTTCTGGAAGAATATTAAGCCATTTATAATTACCTTGAAGTGTAAATTGTTTATACATAAGATTTTTTAGAGTTTTGTTGAATCTCTCTACAATTGAGGCCTTGAGATCACTGTAACTCGAATAATGTTGTATTGACTGGCTTTTAATAAATTGTTGGAACACAGAATTATAGAATTCTTTGCCATTATCTGTTTGCAATAGCGCGGTGATCATCCACTCTGATTGATGATTGTCCTGAAGGCTTCTGTAACACATTTTCCAGTCTTGGATTTGAGTGGCACAGCCCAGGCAAATTTTGAAAATGTGTCTATTACAGTAAGTAGATACTCGTAGCCCTTGTTGATTTTGTCTAAGTTTTTCAGCTGTCCACTTGCCATCTCAATCAAGTCGCTCTGCCATAAATCATCTATGCCTTTTGTGACTACTGGCAGTCTCTTATAATTATGTCTGGCTTGTCTGTGTAATTCATCAACAATAATTTGTCTAGACATAATATGTAAACAAGAATATTGCAACTATAGGGTGTTCAGCAGCTGATACTACAGGATTTTCTAAATATAATTTGTCTCCTATTTGTATATTAAATTCCAGAGAGCCATCATCTTCAGCAAAAGATGTTTCTAATGTATTGGGATCTGTAAAATCCTCTAACTCTACACTGGTGATTTTTGGTTTGTTGTCAGCATTTGTTATTGATAAGGTGGGGTAGTGGTGTGCCTGTGGTTGAAGCCAATATTTGATCTTGATTGGTCTCAGTGTGCCCCCAACAAAAAACTGGTAATAAAATTGTGCAGGGGACAGCATATATATTTTGCCACCTGGTGTAAATGGTGAATCATATTCTTTGTTGGGGATGCTGTACAATTCAAGAATTATTGTATGTTTTGGATTCTCAATTATGCCGGTTATTTCTTTTTCTGCTGTAACCAATCTGCTTGTTACAGATTCAAGGTGCTCATTGATGGTCCTAACAACATCATCATGGCCTGGCTTGATTTTTATGTCCACAACAAGTTTCTTGTATTGTTGCACAATCTCTTGAAGCTGGGTGGCAAAAACAGACAGAGCATTTGCTTGATTGGATTCCATGGTCCCTAGCTGTTGCTTGATATTAGCTACAATTTGTTGCAAATTTTCAATAACTGCCAATTTTGAATTTTGAGCAGTAAGATCATGGACCTGTCTTCTGATATCCTCAAACAGGGCATGCAGTTCATTAATATGTTGATTAGTTGGTAGAGTGGCCACTGTCTGAGTAAGTTGTTTGATCTCTGTCTGGATATTCTTGATATCTTCTGATTTCAATATGCGATTCACAGCTCTCTTAATATTTTTAAGTTCCTGTGATGTAGGCAGATTTGTTACAGTATTTTGCAAAACTTCAAGTGCCAATTTCACATTATTTAATTCAGAAGCATCAGCCACATTTTGCATAGCATTTTGGAGCAGGGCTATATCTGCCTGAGTGGGTGTTGATTGTTGTAAAATTTCAAGTTTTGTTTGGATATCATCGATCAAGTGATGAAAATGAGATAGCTCAGATTCAGTGTTGAGGTTTTCAAGCTTTGTGATCTGTTGCTGGACACTGACAAGTGTGTCTACAATACCAGGCAGGCGGGATTCTAGAGATTCTCGTACATTTGTCAAATCACTTTGCACTGCTGCTATTGTACCCTCAAGATGGGTTATGGTACTTTGAATTTTTCCAAAATCTTCATATGTTTCAAGTTGCAGCTTAATGTTGGCAACACTCCGAGTTATTGCACTCAAAGCATCAGAAGATGGCAAGTTGTTCATAAAATTTTCAAGTGTCTCAATTTTTTCTTTAACCTCGGCTATGGCATTGTTCAAGGGGTCCAGATTAGGTATCTGGAGTGATTGAATCTGTTCCTTTAGAGTGGAAATCACTAGATCAAAATCTTCTTGTGATTTTATGCTTTTGACAATTGTTTGGAGCTGTGTCTGGACATTATTTATCTGCTCTTCCAATTGCTGTTTCAATTGCTCAGAGTTGGTGGCCTGGGTCTTAAATTTGGCTTGAAGAGCTGTTACAGCTTCTTCTAAACTTTGAAAATTATCCAATGTGGCCAAGTCAGTATATTTTTGAAGCAGCAATTTGAGTTCAGAATCAATTTTAAGAAGAGGGTCCATGCATTGTGATTGCAAATTTGTAATTTCTAGTTGAAGACTGGCATTCAGTGTGGTTTGTAAAGCTTGTAAATCACTTCTTAATTTCTTGACTCTGACATCAAGCATCAGAATCTCATCACTGTGATCTTCATGCCTTGTATGGCCAAATATATCATTAGGCATTTTTGTTTTAGTGGTTATTTATTATTGAATATCTAATTCTTAATTCTATAAAAAAAGGTATAAGCTTGTCATAGGATCCCGGGACCTCAATATACATATAAGCAGTCACCAGCAGAAACAGTATATACAGTGCCAGAAATCATGTTTGAGTGCTTAATTCTATAAATATTTCTCCCTACTGAAATCTTGACATTACCCTCAGGGGTTGTAATAAATTGCAATTGACCACCTACAGGTAATTGGTAATGATTTAAATTATTGTTAAATATGTACAATGTTTTACCTGTTTCATCATCAACATCTGTAAGTATGCTGTTCAGATGAATAATTAACAAAGCACTTAGTTTAGATATCATATCAGAAGAGGGTTGTGGTGTTGGCAGGTCCATAATAGCCTGTTTTTTGAACCCAAATAAGTTCATAGGCATGTTTATTTATTTCAAATCATGCTCTGTAATTGGGCATTGATTACCACTTTTCAAATCACAATGACCCAATGGTAGAGTATGTATGCCACATGACAAAATGCATCTCTTATCATCATGTGGGTCCAGAGCCACTTTTCTTACAACATTTGTAGTCAACAAGTGATCCACACTCTGAATTCTTTTTTCTGATGTTCTGATTGTGCTACATGATTTGAGGCAATTTTTGTAATCTTCAAATTCAAGCTCTTTGTCTACAGTCACTCTGCCAATGCCCTTGGCCTTTTTGGCAACAGCGCCACTACATGTTTCAAAACTGTACATCTTGGCCCTTAACCCAGCAAATGCCACAATAACATCACCAAGTGTCTCATCTTTTAACTTGCCAGGCACCTTTTTGTTGTGGGGTTGAATTTTTGAATGTTCAGTGGTATCAAAATATTTAAACAATTCAGGCTGTGCTATATCTTGATAAACATCTTCTGTTTGAATATCAAGAACAAAACTTTCTGTGTCCATGTACATCAGTTTTACACGATCCTTATAAAAAGGCTTCAACACATCATAATACAATTTTAACATGTGTAATTTGGCCAATTCCAATATCACAGCCCCTACATAAATAGGCTTATCAAACTTAATCTTTGTTTTTTCATGTTGAAAAGTGCCATATTTTCATCATAAATTCTTCTGTAATTGAAGTTGGGCTTTGCTATCAATTTTTTGCTCCGGCTGGGGTCAGTAATTATTTTAACATCAATATGTTTTCTGACATTTTCAATTGTTTTGCCATACACTGAATTGACCATCAATTTAAACAAGGTCTTATCAAATTGGCTCATTGCAGATGTTCGAAGCTCTGTGTTTGTATCAATATATGGCTTCAACCATCTTGAGTGCCTGAACCTCAAAACTTTTCCAACTTTGGTCACTTGAACACCATGATTCATCAGGAACTGGAGGTTTTTGTAATATATGACATAATCCTGTTTTTGGCTCCAGAGTCATCATCAATTTCTTCTGTTTAGAGCCAGGTGAGCACTCAACCTCAGGAATTGGGGGCAGATCAGAAAATGTGTTGTGTAAATCATCAGGAATTGTCAGATCAACTTCTAAGAACAGGCCGTAGTCACTGTCATCAAAATCATGAAGATCTTCAATATTGAAATCTTCAACCCACTCAAGCCCTGCATATGGCAATTTATCCATCATAGCATAACCATACAGGCTGTTTGCATCCACATACAGTATATAATTTAATGACAGTGCTGGATCATATTCAGGAATATATTTGTTATTTGCTCTGGCATATCTCTGAAAACATTGCACCATGCCTCCTCTTATACATTGTTCCATAAACAGATACATATCTTGATCCTGGATCAGATCCAATTGCATTTTAGTGTTTAAAAACATTGCAGACCATGCTAGGCCCGGAGCACTGTAAAAATACATTGGATCCAGCTTATAATTTTGCATGGAAGATTTTCTGAATGCCTGCAGTATATCAGCTAAGAGGGTCACATCAAGTTTTAAATAAGCCTTGTGATAATCACCAAATGTCTGGCATTTTAAATTGTTCCACATCAATTGGGCATGGTGATAATCTTCATCAGTGATTCCAGATCCTCTGATTTTGCTGTAAAACTCTTGTTGTGGTGGCAGAGAACACTCATCAAATTTAGAAAAATCTGTAACATAATCATATGGATATACACCCTTCCGCCTAATTAATTTCAGGTCCTGATTTGGAAACGAAGCACATGTGATTTTGAATTGATCATCAGATAATTGAGTGGCCAGTGTAGCCAGGCTAGCCGATAAAATTCTGTAGGAATCAAGAAATCTTAAGTGAATAGGAACACCATTAACTTTAATTATTTTGCTAATGGCAATATATTTCTCATTATTTTCAGCTAAAATATTTAAATTCTGCTTGTCAAACCCCTCGTACCTGATCAAATGATGGAAATCATAAATGGATGCTCCATGGCAAAATATAGGGACAAATTTTGGTCTCTCGATCTTAATATTACAGCTATTACACAGGGCCATTAAGAATTTACCATCTGTATGAGAATGGTGATGAACCTTGATATTTGTATCTGAAAATTCAGAATCACATACCGGGCATTTTTCTGCATTGTTGAAATCTTCAATCTGTTCCTCTGTTAAAGGCAACATGGGTTTTGATTTTAATAAGACATTAGATGCTATGCAACGGCACTCATTTTCTATTCTATCTGCAAATTTTTTGATGGCATCTGCTCCCATGTATATATCTTCTTTACTAACAACACCATCCTGTACAACCACATAATAAAAACTAGAAGGTTCATGTAACTGGTATGATGTAATTGAAGGTTCATCAGGATCTGGGCTACAGAATGCAAGAGGTTTGAGGTTTGATTCAAAATCACAGACTATATATGCTGGGTGTTCCAACAAGGCTTCAAATTTTTTGAATTTGGCATTTTCACTTGGATTAGGCATCACCATATGAACAGGTTTATGGTTGCCACAGTATTTCAGATGCTTAATTAACTTGTTTTTAGCAATTTCTGTATTCACTTCCCGAACCCCATTTATTATTTTTTTACCATCAAATACAGACAAACATCTTCTGCACAACTTGAATATTGTATTGGATTTGTCTAGTTGTTTTCTGACTAAAGCTTCAAGATTATGTATCAGAGTATAATGGTGTGTATCATCCCCTTCAATTAAGAGCAGATCAATCGGAACAGCAGAATCATCATCAAATGTACTGATTCTGAGAGGTGCTATCAAGCAATTGCCACGGCCAGTAGAACAAATAAATACATTAATAGATAATTGTTTACCATTGATAATCCTGGCCTTTTTTTTCAAATTTATCAATATTCTGAACAGACATTGGATATTCTAAACCCTCCATTGCTTCATGAAAATCATTTTCATGTTGTTTATAATAACTTATTCGCTCAGGATGCCTTGAAACTGGATACAAAGCAGCTAAAATACACCACAAAAAGCATTTCTCATCATTATTTTTTATATTAACCACGGCTTGTTTGTTTTTAATATTGGCAGGTAATGGCAAATATGTAGATCCTTGTAATGGGCTGAATTCAGAAATACTAACATAGAGCTTGTGTGGAGAACCGCATAGGCTCCATCCAGACTCTTTTCCAGCAAATTCTGAGTGTTTAATATTCAATTGATCTATCAAACTGCTTATTATTTTGTCTGAATTTGCATTTGAATATACAGCTACAGTTTCTGTTATGTGGGGCTGTGTAAATTTGGTGCCATTTGATTTCTTATATTGTGTAAACAATTTGAGGGACAGCTTATAAGAGCCATTTTGTGCATTTAGAATTGCCTGCACATCAGAATTTATACTGTTCAAAAAATTCTTAATATCACATTTTGGCTCTGATACAAACCAGTAATCCCTAAGTTGGCCAATAAAACTGCTATGGATAGGTGGTGCATAGCGTGGCTGCTTTGCCGGTCCAGCATTAACAGGTGTTTCATGCTTCCTTTTCAGACCAGATGTAGATGGTTGTGGGGGCAATGTTGATGACTGTGCAGAACAAGAGCCTACATGTCTATTGAAATATGCCTTGCTAAATATTTTATGGCATTTGGGGCATATTTTTGTGGGAGTTCTATATTTGCCTGGGTCACAATTTTTTTGGTGCCTAGCAAAATTGGGGCTGGATATATATTTTTATTACACTGATTGCAAAATATTTTTGATTTGGCATTTTTTGTTGTTGGTTTATTATATAAGATTTACTGGGGTTCAATTCAAAATTTTGTACTTAATATATATACATATTTTGTTCAGCTGTGTGCTTTGTATATTTCTTGTGTATATTTAATATGTTAATATTATTAATTTTTATTCTAGGTTTATTATACAAAATTTTTTGGGTTTTAAATCAAAACTCTATGCTTATTATGACAGGTTGTAAAGCTAATAGCCTACAAGTGGAAAAAGAGAATAAATATTGATCTACACTGACCTTCCGCAAATGCCTGCACAGACATGCATGTCCTAGAAAGGCAATGACCTAGCACTGTGTTATGTATTGATTTTTGTATAACAGGCTGGGACAGATATAAGCCTGACTCTAAATAAGAGTGGATTACAACAAACAAGCTGATTACAAATATCAGATTTTTTATACAAAATATAAGCCCTTTTTGTTCAATATACCAGAAATATATTTAATATGAATAATAAGAAATATTATATATTAAACCGTGGCCGCGGTGGCTCAGTCGGTAACGCGTCTGACTACCATGCTCAAGGTCCCGGGTTCGATCCCCGGCCGGTTCAAATCCGGGAACTTTTCTAACGGTGAAAGCGGCCCCGGCGCCCACCCAGCGTCGAATAACATGGGTACCTGGGGGAAACCCTGGGGGGTAAAGGCGGTTAGGGGCGTGATGCTGATCACATCACCCCCACTCACGACCGGATCAAGAAAGTGTGGGGCGTTACCCCCACACCCCCTATACGCCTTCATGGCGTGGTGCTATGCACAGGGGAACACTTTACTTTTTTTATTATATATTAAACCAAACAGGCCTGTAAGTATGAGAAGCACTGTAACAACACATCTGTACTCCTCAGCCACTCTCACAATACTGGCTGATATGAAATGCAAAATCTCTTTATATACCCTAAGCATGGATTAAAACATCTGAAACAACAAAGCAATCAGAATATAACACATCATCACATTATGTCATAATTAACCAATCAGAAAACAACACATGCATAATATTGGATAATAATTTGTTGCACAGCATGATGCAATAGAAATAAACCAGAAGTAAGCATGTGTGTGTGTGGGTGGGTGTGTGTGTGTGGGGGGGGTGTGTGTTTTATGAGGATTTTGGCTTAATTTCAAGTGTATCCAAAACAATATCAAGAAGGGGCTTATTTTTAACAAGCTTATGGACAACAATCTGGCTGATGCAACTTTTGTAAGTATGGGCAAATCAATCTGAGGGGGCTCATCATTTGTACACTGTAGTTTCGGGAAATTCCCGAGGGCTTTTTTACAAAAATCTTGGATTAGACAGGGTGCTACACTTGAGCAAAAAGCTCATATGCTCATCTTGAGCAAGGTTTAAGTGTAGCCAAATCTGCCTGAGAGGGGTTCATCATTTGTTGAGTTTATAGTATATACTTTTATACTACTTCATTCCACCAAATTTCACATTTAAATCTTGAATATTTTCTGAGAACATTGGTGACAATGAATGACTTCCATAAACAAACAAGTACTACACTAGAAATAATTTATTTTGCGTTCAACTCGCATTTCCTAGTACTTCAACTTCACCAAATCTTATGTCAGTTGTTGTGTTAGTTACGGGGATATCGAAGGGTGACAAGATATACATTTTTCCTCTGGCGAGGTGAACAGACGGACAGATGGAGTTAATACTTAGTAATGTAAACTGTGCTCGATCCTAGACATGGACAGAATTTGGTTAATCATGGCGATGAGGATGAGTGGTGATTGGCTAAATTGATGAAGTCAGAAAAGGAAACACTTATGACCAAGTCAGAATTCTAACCCAGAACCTTCGTTGGCGAGATTGTAAGTCGACCATTCAACGCACTCGATCGACTTCGACCAGAATTTGAAAATTGTTGAAGTATATGACAGTTACATCACCGGTTTAATTTGATTCTGCAAGTTTTCAAATGAGTAGCGAGAGTCCACGTAAACTTCCGAACATATGGAGTTGTGAGCAAGGCTTCATTCTACCAGTTCATGTAACTCTGATGTTTCTACCTTAAAATATTGAAATAATAATCTGTAAAAGGTCCTTTGAGTTGATGTTAATGGTTTCCGCATTCATATTTTTCATTGTTCATCCATTCTCCCCATTTCTCCGTAGGAAATTTTGAGACCGAAACCAAACGCAAGGCCGTGTATCTCGGAAACCAATCCTTCAGTAATAAATGCAACCTTTCAAACAGAAGTACAACTACCACTTACTGCACTGGGCCGTTTTATCAATATCGTGCATCGTGTCGCCTCGGTCTGTTCGTAGCACGTGCGCAGTGAATGATTTTCTACAGACTGGATGGGACCCGTGTTGCTTGTTACTTGTCAATTCGGTGTGAAACCCTCGTGTGGCTTTGGTCCCTCATTTACTTCATTTTTCTTCTCATCGACGCGATTACTTGAAAGAAGTAGGAAAGCAACATAAATTAACCAAATTGAAGTACATGTTTCAGAACTATGTTCTGATATTTTTCAAAACACATACATATGCATGTGATATCTACTACTACCCTGGTTGACTAATCTGTATGTACAGTAGAGTCATGGAAAGAATACTTCCCCCATAGAGCTTTAATATCAGTAGTCTTATGGGGGAAGTATTTCTTTCGACGAGTGTACTCTCCTTGGGGTGGAGCCCGTTAACATCATTGTTGCTGAGGACATTCTTCCCTCATCGCAAGTCTCCGCAAAAGCTCACAGAGAACCTAACTTCCCACACAAATAAAATTGTCTTTAAAACCCCACTTCCACAAATCGAACCAAGAGTTACAGTGGCGTGAAGTGACGTTCAAAACAAATAACTTATTTAATGAAAGTAATTGTGTTGTTTTCGTCTTGAACTCCATATATGTCTATTTTGTCATCGAAGACTTCCCTCAAGAAATCTTCGTCTACAATGTTTCACTGTAGATGTTTTAAACAAACATCCTGTTTCGTCATGACTTCAGTATGCTTTACAGAGTTATCAAATTCTTCTGGACACTTATCTGTAACTTATCTCCTTTCTTATCACTCACGCCTCGTAGCGTTTTTTTTACTTCGTATTAAAGCAAATAAAGCATGACAATAAGGTGTGTGACGTGAGTGTGTGTGCGCACACAGTTTGTTTCTTTATACACCATATTTGCAAAATATACAATTCAACCTACACTTCAAGGACGTACTTAGAGGTGGGTCTGCACCCCCCCCCCTCTCCCCGCAAGAATTGTCAAGTACTAAATTAAATAATGAAAAATATATTATTTTAGCCTTTGTAGCATAATTTCCTCTGAACGTATTGGAAGACAAGGATTATATTGGGATCATATAGCTTTGAAGAACAGGAAGGGTATTAAGGGGGTCTGGCCCCCCCTCCCCACCCGAAAGACTTCTTAAGTACGAAAATTAAATGAAAATATACTCGTTTAGCATTTGTTGTATAATTTCCTCTGAACTTATTTGAAGACAAGGATTATATTGGGATATTACGGCTTTGAAGAACACGAAGGACGTATACAGGGTCCGGGCTCCCCGAAAGACTTACCAAGTACTAAAATTAAGTAATGAAAATATTACCATTTGTTGCATAATCGATGGTTATTAATATCCTCTGAACTTTATAGAAGTCAAGGTTTATATTGGGATCATACTGCTTTGAATGATATTGATTGATTTAGTGTTTTAAGTCCACTTTATGCACAGTAAGGCTAATCGGGACTGGACCTACAGTTTAAAGTGGGATCCGAACCACTATGTACCTCCACCGGGTATCGAACTCGGGACAAGGCGACGACGCTACCACAGCACCATCGGAGAGGCCCTGCTTTGAATGACATTACAAAGATGATTTATGTACACTAGTATACTCCATGAGGCCTTAGGCCTTAAAAAGATCGCTTCGCGGGCTTTCAGCAGACGACAATATGGGGGGGGGGGGTCTCTGCGAGAACCAATCAGGTCCGCGAATGAGCGAGCCCGGTTGCCACAGCTACTAGCTAGATCACTGCACCCTTCTGAAAGGACGAGTGACCTCTGCCTCTTTCTACCTCGGCCTGTTTGTTCGGCTGAGGAGCAGACGACACGAGAGTATCGGCAACAGTGTGCGAGAGAAGTTCTCTTTCTAAGGCCTCCTGCAGTATATTGAATATGCATAAAATATTAATCAGAAACTTACTTTTCTCCAACTGCATGTAACATGATTTTTGTTATTCAATAAATACTCAATTATTCATCTATTTGACATTAATTTCATCTCTATTCTTATACAGTCTTTTTACCTATTCGTGTAATAATAATATAATATTAATTTATGTATTGTATATTAATTTGATTTAATATAATTATTTTAATTTAAACATTATTATTACTATTATTATTATTCCTGAGACACTTGGTCGGACCCCCCCCCCCCCCCGACACATATTTCTAGATACGTGCCTGCTACCCTTGTATCAATATACGCTGTATAAAACACACCTTATTGCTAACTTCGTTGTCCGTACCTACCTAGGTATACTGAACGCAACTCCAACTGACGGCTGGGAAACAAAATAGTGATCCGTTGAATTTTCTTCGACTGAAATCGGGCATTTTCGAGTCACAAGGTACCGAACGTTATTCTCGGGACGAAATAAATAAGCGTTGAGTCCACCACATGTTGCCAAACGTACTGTAAAGCGCGAGAGAGTCTTCTCGGGCAACGATATTGCCAGCACCAGAAATCAGTGGGTGTTAATGGTACAGTCACAGACACTGCCGGCTTGTGACGATTCCATTGAAAGTCAATGTATTCATTTCGAGCCGTCAGTGTCCGTGACTACAACTACACACGTGGTCCTGTACGAGGGAGCTTCACACGCAAACACACTACAAACATGCAAATAGACAACTGGAAAAAACAGAAGTACGCTTGGCAACGTTGCTTCTGGAGAGCGATGTGAGTCCTTCAGCTCTTACTTCGCAACTGAGTTTGTTGACACCCATCGAGCCACACACCCCCGAAGACGATTGGGGGACAGAAAGGCCAGAAATAGCTGTCAAGGTCATCCGCCAGTTGGAGTTGCGTTCAGTATAGTACATTTAAAAATATATTAGACCTTCCTGATCCTGTAATGATAATAGTGTTACCTGGTAATCAAGGGGTACCGGTTTGAATACTGGGTGGTGGCACTTAATGGTTCCTATCTTACATCAAACTGTAGATTCAATACCGATTCGTCACGTATTCTTAAAACTCAAACAAAAAGGATATTGATTACTTTGGTAGAATACTTTGGACAAGACATCGGTGATGAACAATTAATATGCATCTTATTAACACTGCAGTGGTCGCGCGGATCACAATACTGATCCACTCGTATATTTTCACATGCTACTGCAGTTTTACAACACTCTTGACATTGGCTCCCAGTCTACCTTCCTGGAACAGTCCAGGAACTACGTATGTTCGTTCAACCTTTGTTTGAAATTTTTCCATTGTTGACTTGTTATTAGAGCTCATATTCACTGGAGCACCATTGACGGGAGTGTTTTCGGATACGAAGTATTTCTATGTATATAAATAAGTATGTATTTCTAAACTCTGTTATAAATATATGCAGTGGGTGTAACCAGACCACCAAAATCCTATTTTTGAATTTTTTTGCGAAAGAAAATATCAAAAGTAAGATTCTAAGATACATAGGTATATATTGTATCACATTCAAATGTAATGCACTAGATGTAGAATTTCCTCTCTCTTGTAATGTCTTGAGTGAAATAACATTTTTGTTGTTGTTAAGTGGCCCAGAATACTTCAAAAAGGACATTCTCGCTATAAAACCGCATAAATTTTGACAAATAATGTGTAAATGCAATAATAATATATTGATCACAATAGTGACCCGCGCGATCAATGACGGGAGTTTTTTTCCGCGCGACCACTGAAGTGTTAAACGATCTTCTTGGCAAATGCAACTATGTCACACACCAGAGTAGTCACTTTCCCCTCCAGACTGTGAAAATTATCCATCGTCTACAAGTGACAAGCAGACCGAGGCGACACACACGTGCGCGCAATTGAAGAAACGCACCATCAGAGTAACACCCAATTGACAAGCGATATGTGCAGTGTGTTACACCACTAAGTGTGAAATGTAGAATTAATTTCCTAAGTTTCTTTTCTTAAGTGCTATTTCATTCTAAAACCAGGCAACATCTCGCTTGTCACTTCGGTGTGCAACTGAAATCTCCCTTCCATTTAAGTGTCAAACGTTATCACTAGACTTCGGATTTTAAGTTTTCAACCTATTTTTTTCCTTTGCAGGTAAATAAGAAATAACAAGTTATCAGCGTTTCATTAAAAAGAGAAACATCTGACGAAGTTTTAATGTGCCTAAAATAACCTATTTTGCTTGTTAGAACCTATTTTAGGTTTATGTGCCTAAATTAAATAGGTTTTACAGGATTTTTATATCTCTCAGAGGTATTTACTAGGTTTGGTGGCGAAATAATTCCATGACTGGCATGTTTGAAACATGTTTTCTGACGATTTCCCTCCCTCCAAGTGTTTATCAAAGCTTTAAACAAAACAAAATGTCTGACGCACTGTTACCTGCACATAGTGGCGGCGAAAGGGGACAGTTCCCCCCTACTTTTTATCCCCAAACTATAGACTTTTAATGCTAAGCTTTGCCTACTAAGATAAAATAAACTTCTTGTCCCCCCTCCTTCCCATTCTCAGTTTTTTTGCACCCAATCGTCTCTACTGCCTTCACAGTCCCAAGTGCAAACTTCTGATTTGTGCAGCCTTGCTCACGCTCGCATCAGTTTGGTCCTTTTTGTCATTCACACCTTGGAAGTAATGTTTCAGCATTCAAATTTGCTTTAATTGATTGATTGATTTAGTGTTTTAAGTCCACTTTATGCACAGTAAGGCTAATCGGGACTGGACCTATAGTATAAAGTGGGATCCTAACCTCTATGTGCCTCACCGGGTATCGAACCCGGAACCCATTGATTACAATCGCACTACTGACTATGTTTCTGTTGAAATATAATTTTCAGCACATGAAATGATCCTCACAAACAAGAGGCGGAGTTTGAGTGTGGATAACGCAAAGGGATTCATGGTGGTCAATATGACCATGAAAAAATTCAAGGATGCAAACAGATGTTTTCTCTATTCCAACCTTACGTATTACGGACTCTCAACCTCCCTTCCACACACAAAAATATTAACAATGTAAAGAGTTTGTATGATTCCAATGTACCAAAAAATTTACCTAATGAACTTCAAGATATATTATTTTGTAATAATCTTCCGTCTGTCAGATAGATTGTTCTGCAAAAGACACTAACAAAGTTAACGGATTGAGAAAATTTTGTTTCATTTTCCATGTAGCTTTCTTTTTCTTCCTAAAAAAATAAAGTAAAAGCTAAACTGAGAGAAACTTTCCTCAGGGCATGTATAAACATGTATAAATTTAATGGGATTTGGATGAATAAAAGTTGCAATTTTTCACGTCTACGGAGGAAAAATGGGACTAGAGAAAGCATCCGGTTGTACCTTTTTCATGTCTTGCCAAAATTCATGAATAATTTCCAGAGCAAATAATTCACGCATAATTCTCGGAATTCAAGGAATTCCAAGTGAGTAGTCACCCTTATATTGTGCAGCAAATTATACATACGTAATTCATTTTTCATACCAACGAGTAACTTTCTCTAACAGCACAAGTGCAGTATTATTTAATTTGTAGATAATTTTGAAAATGATATAAGAAATGAAAATTTGTTTAGAAAATTGATATTTGGTTATTACGGTTCTTGTGAAAATTTGTTTTTAACGATTGTATCTAATCAGTATTTTTCAGGAATTTTGTACAAAATTAAGTCTTCTTGCAATCTATTTCAGGATTTTTCGAGCCTAATTTAAGGTTTTTAGAACCTATATTAGGATTTATAGAGCCTATTTTAGGAACCTGAAAGCACATGTTTTAGAACCTAAATATCCGAGGTCTAGTTATCACCTTCAACAAATAACACTTTCCGAACGAATGCACAAAAGAATAGACTCACAATCAGTATTTTTCTTTCAGAAAGAGATCTGATTGAATGATATTGATTTAGTAATATGTCATTTTAACTCTATCTAACGTGCATTTTAGATGTATGTGTGAAATAAAAATTAATTTTGTGATAGCATAACATGTGATTTAATATTTTGATGTAAGTAATTCTCAAATATTTCAAAGCCAAAATCTTTGTAAATTGATGCATATAATGCATGCACTCATATTAATACATATTTTGAACAACTTTCAATTAGTACAATTTTTCAAGCATGTGCTTTCCATTAAATATGTATGTTTTCTTTTAATATTTCTCAGTAATACGTATGTAGGAACACAGCTAAATGTTCGTGTATCCAAGGGTATTATTTCTTACTGTCAAATACAAGAGCCTCTATCACATTCACTTAACTATGCTTGGAAATGTGAACAGATTTTCTGGAAGCAGAGACGCAGCTACCCGCATAGCATAGAGGACTTCAAAACCCGACCACAGACTCCGTAGAAGGAAAGAAGCAAAGCGTTTGGAACAAAAGGGACCAACGTTGAGTTAAACTAGAAAAGAATCAGAGAGGATCAAGAGGAAATGAACACTCGAAAGAACTTCCCCTTGCCTTTGGACCCCTGCCACATACCTTTCCTGCCAAATGCGTGGCATTGAGTTCTCCGCGCACTTCATAACCAGAAGGGTACCTTTGGCAACGCTCAATTAGCCAATCCAGGCTTTCTTCGCAAAGTCTCGCGTCTATTGATCTCATCTTTAATGACAACGAATTCCATCCTGTAGAATGCTCCGGTGTTTCATTTTAAAATTCGAAATTTAATCATTCTTAGCACTCTTTTTTTTATCGCAGGATTGATTCCATCTTCAGGTTATCGGCCGAGCTTGTTCCAACTTAATTGAATCTATCGATTCTTTCACCTTTTTTCTTTGCCTGAAATTAGTTGGCTCGTCGAAAAGCGCTTTATTAAACTCTGCGGAAATGAAGTAGAGGATCTGATTACGGAAGAAAAGAAACTTTTGTTCTTAGCTTGCTC
Source organism: Lepisma saccharinum (assembly GCF_977018435.1). Taxonomy (NCBI): domain Eukaryota; kingdom Metazoa; phylum Arthropoda; class Insecta; order Zygentoma; family Lepismatidae; genus Lepisma; species Lepisma saccharinum. Next base: position 54,341,799 of record NC_139237.1, on the reverse strand, counting down.
AACGCATCTGGAAACTATTTTGAAAACAGTGAGATCTTCAAATCGAGATAGACCACTGTTACGCCATCTCCAGCATCTTCAGGATACGTTTTCCCCCTACCTCGTATAAATGTTGTAATTTGTGCGAATTAATGGGAAAACAGGGCTGCAAGGATGATCCTTTCTTCCAGGTAGTACACCCTGGACTGTATATTGCAGACTAACAAGGCTCTGGCGTCAGGACCCACAGCCAGTAGCGCTTGTGTTCTGTATGTGTGTGTTTGCTATTGCCCATTCATCAATTCCATATAATCATCATTCATCCTCATCTTTGCCATTAGACAAAAGTGGCAGAAAAGCGAAACAAATCAACCAAATGAACCAATCATTGACGGGGAACACCACAGATCGCCTTTCCTCCTTTCTCACCATATGTCCCCGGTAACGAAAATACGAGGGCCATTTCATAAATAATGCACACTCGTAATTTTATCGCACTGTAACACATGAATAGCATTACAGCAATCATCCATACTGCTTACTCTTCAACACGGTAGCTTAGTGGTGTAGAAAAAGCTTTCATCTGTTCAGAACAGTGTTCAACTAAAAGCACTACCATTCTGCGAATCGTCCTGACTTTTAGGAAACTGTTAATTTCGATTTTAAAAAGAACAGTGTCATTTCTAAACAACGTCAGTCCGAAATGTCGATTTTTTTTCTATTATTGGAAGTGGGTTGTATCCCCCACACCTTCAATAATGTGTCTTGATGGAGGTTGTATGACCCCATTGGCCCCACGTTTCTTTAAACACGACTAATACATGAAATACGTGAATAGTAGTTGGTTCTACATTTTTCCATATATTCTCTGTGGAGCTCTGTTGTGTCGTTCATATGTGTTCGTGAATGTCCCATCATCCACTTCATCTTATCACCATTCACACCCATCGTCGCGATTAGCCCAAAAGTGGAAGAAATGCGACGTTAAATAAACAAAATCGATCAATTTACCATATTTTCCAGTCCCTTTTTAAGAAAGGGAAAAACCCTGCTCTGAACCTTTAATAGGTACACGTAGCTAACATTGTATTTACAAGATAGCGTTTTCAATGTATATTACACAGAATTAATAATTTGTGTAAACGCATAGATGTATTAGTATATTTTGTTTATATCTACAAAGCAATGGTTGGCCGCGGTGGCTCAGTCGGTAACGCGTCTGACTACCATGCTCAAGGTCCCGGGTTCGATCCCCGGCCGGTTCAAATCCGGGAACTTTTCTAACGATGGAAGCGGCCCCGGCGCCCACCCAGCGTCGAATAACATGGGTACCTGGGAGAAACCCTGGGGGGTAAAGGCGGTCAGGGGCGTGATGCTGATCACATCACCCCCACTCACGACCGGATCAAGAAAGTGTGGGGCGTTACCACCACACCCCCTATACGCCTTCATGGCGTGGTGCTAAGCACAGGGGAGCACTTTACCTTTTTTTTTTTTACCTTTTTTTTCTACAAAGCAATACGTTTTGCGCGGATAATTTTTCTGCTCTCTTTCATTTCAAAATAATACCCATGGCCTTTTCCTCTACAGGATTTTTTGTTGCCATGTCTGTTGTGAAGGCCTCCGCCGCTGAAAGGGGTCGCTTGCTTCTGACATTTCCCTAATTGGCTCACGCAATAGGGCCGGATGTTTGCCGGAGGGAAATGAAATCGTGTTCCCAGCCGGCAATGAATTCTGCAAAACAATACGCTTTTTTCATTTATTCATGAGTCCTCCTAGAAATGTTCTACTTAGATAGTTTGCATAAAAATAAAACTGGTTTTCTGTATGGCCACTGTACGCTTAAAGGCTGTGATTGGAGCAGTATTTGTGACTTTCCTGAAACATTTGGTCAGTCGCGACGATGGCTATATGGTGACGAAATGAAATTGATGAAGGAACATTCACAAAGAAACACAAGTGCCTGCGCCAAGACTCGAACCTGGAACACCGATAGCTAAATCGTGGTGTATCATTGGAGTAGGTTTTACATTTGAAAGTGAGATCCGAACTATAAAAATGTGCTCTCAAACCCAGGGACCTTTCATTATTAGGATTTATCTCTACCGAGGGGGCCGATTTTTGCACAAGTTTATTCATTTTCCTTATGAGAATTTATATGATATAAATCCAAATCAGTGTTTTTGGATCAGTATGGTGAAGTGTATTGAGTGCACATTTTTTAGCAGTTTAGACCAGAGTCTTGGGTTCGAATCACGACCTGCGAATGGGCGTTCTTTGTGAAGGTCCCTTCATCATTTTCAAAATATCATCCCTCATCCTCATCTTCGCGATGAGCGAAAAGTGGCAGAAAAGCGAAGTAAAATAAACAAAATCAATCAATTAAGCGGTTTAGTGAGTGACGTCGATTAATGTGCCTTCCAACAGCTGACAGTTTCCCTCCAAAACAGAGTTGTACATTTTGACGCCGAATACGTGAACGTGTAATTGCGTGCGATGTAGACATATACAAGTTTCTGCAAGTTCACTGATTATAACACAAATGTTACAGTTAAAAAAAAGAAAAAAAGACCGCTTATGGAATAAGAATCGACATTTAAGTCAATCAAATGCAATTCCTCGCGTTCTGTTTCTGATAAGCAATCCTTCACATGCATGAATTAACCTACGAAACACTTCGGTTCCTGTCCAAACGTCAGCAACACTTATATTAATAATAACACGAAAAGTAACATATTATAAACAATGTAATTAGGATCCATTAAAAGAACTAAATATTCGAAATTGGGTCCTGCACACGATCAACCAATTCAACACAAAACTTGTTTGGCTGTCTCCAATTGCAGGGTTGCCAGGTTATTTTGTTGGATTGGTTTGATTTGGTGTTTTAAGTCCACTTTATGCACAGTAAGGCTAATCGGGACTGGACCTACAGTTTAAAGTGGGATCCGAACCACGATGTGCCTCCACCGGGACCCCTTGATTACAAGGATATGACGCTACCACTGCGCCAGCGGGGAGGCCCCAGGTTCTTTTGTATTCACGCAAATACAATGCTACAGATCAATCATGGACAATTTTATTTTTCGTGTTATTCCATTCATATTCCACTACCATACATACTATGCAGCCACTGGCGTACACAACGGTGGAGCTAACGGGGCTACAGACATCTCAGAAATTTTAAGAAAATCAAACAATTCAAATGAAATTATAAAAGAACTCGGGGGAAAAAACTGAAGTGGTAAATCCAAAATTCTTAAAATGGCCCCCGACAAGTCTCATTCATATCTATATAAAAAAATCAAAGGACATAATCTATTCAAATTATCAATGTACATAAATTTCAATTCTAAAAGGCGTAACATTAACATTCAATAACCCTTAAACGGAAGGACGTGACATATATGTCGCATTTAGGTGAGGTGCTAACGCCGGGATATGACATATACTCACCTAAATGCGACATATAACAGTTGGGCTGAAAAGTTCGTAGGCTAACATAGTAAAAAATATTTTTTTGACAAAATTCGATTTTATTATTCAATATAGTTGCCTTCGAGGGTGATACAACGATTATAGCGGTCATACAATTTTTCGATGCCATTTTTATAGTACGATTTCTCTTTAGCCTCAAAATAGGCCTCAGTTTCGGCGATTACCTCTTCATCAGTGCTAAATTTCTTTCCAGCGAGCATTCTTTTAAGGTCTGCAAACAGGAAAAAGTCACTGGGAGCCAGATCTGGAGAATATGGTGGATGGGGAAGCAATTCGTAGTCTAATTCATATAATTTTGCCATCGTTTTCATTGATTTGTGACACGGTGCATTGTCTTGATGAAACAGCACTTTTTTCTTCTTCAAATGGGGCCGTTTTTTCGTGATTTCATCCTTTAAACGCTCCAACAACGCTATGTAATAATCGCTGTTGATGGTCTGGCCCTTTTTGAGATAATCGATGAATATAATACCATGCGCATCCCAGAATACTGATGCCATAACCTTGCCAGCCGACTGTTGGGTCTTTCCACGCTTTGGATTCGGTTCATCACGTGCAGTCCACTCGGCTGACTGTCGATTGGACTCTGGAGTGTAGTTATGGAGCCATGTTTCATCCATTGTAATATATCGACGGAAAAATTCGTGTTTATTATGGTTGAATATCGCTAAACATTGCTCCGAATCATCAAAACGTTGTTGCTTTTGATCGATTGTGAGCACGCGCGGCACCCATTTTGCACACAGCTTTCGCATGTTCAAATATTCATGCACAATATGTCCAACACGTTCCTTTGATATTTTTAAAGTCTCAGCTATCTCAATCAACTTCACTTTACGATCATTTAAAATTATTTTGTGGACTTTCTTGATGTTTTCGTCGGTAACAGCCTCTTTGGGGCGTCCACTGCGTGCATCGTCTTCGATGCTCATTTCGCCTCGTTTAAATTTAGCAAACCACTTCTCAACGGTTGATTTTCCTGGTGCAGAGTCCGAATAATGTTTATCAAGCCAAGCCTTGGCTGCAACAGTATTTTTTTCGCCAAAAAGAAATGCTTTATTAACACACGAAATTCTTTTTTATCCATTTTTTCACAATAACAAAAGCTGCTTCACTCACAATGCTATATCTCACGAACTAATTATCCGGCAGCTGTGAAATTTATACACGTATCTTTCGAAGGTTAGTACTAAGTAAAAATCACATGGATTTAATTCTAGTAACGCCATCTATGAGTCAGCCTACGAACTTTTCAGCCCAACTGTTACATGTCACTTTTTTTTTAACTTTTGGAACATACTGTGACTCAGGTAATGTTTGAATATTCGTGTTTTGAGTCCTACACGAACCTTGAAAAATACTGTTAGTAATTAATAACGTTTAATTTGATTCTGGCTTAATTTTGGGGGGAGCGGGTGAAATTCCCCGCCGAAAAAATCATGGTTTGTACATTTGGTTTTTTTTTCCCTCCGAGAGTATCAGCAGCAAGTGAGCAAATTTTGTCACGAGAATGTAATACATGTCAGGCAATTGTCTTGAACCCTCACGTTCTGGCCTTACTTACGTGGAGGCCGACGGATTTCAAATAATAATAATAATAAGATTTTTTAAATTTGGTAAATGAAAATTAGTTTTATTGAAGAAAACGAATTACAATTTGTAATTATAGCGTGCTTAGTTAACGAGATACATTTTTTTATTGAAACCATGCAGACTTTTAAATTTTCCTCCGAAAAAAAGCATGACTTTTACATTAGAAAATATATTCTTTCACGAAAGTATCAGTAGCAAGTTTACAATTCTTGCCACAGGAATAGAACATATATCGGACAATACGCAGGTAATGTTTTGAACCCTCATGTTCTAGTGTTGCCTACAGAGATTTCCAGTTCACTACAAGGAAAAAGTAAGACATGCTGCCCCAAAATGTAGGACTTCAAATAAAAATGTAGGACACAAATCATAATACACATTACTAGAAATAATGTAATATTTAAGTATACATGTTCAGTGTAAATTTAATAATGATGTTTTTTTAATTATTTGTTAAATACAAAATTCTCAAACTTGTACTAAATAAGTACGAAACAACACATTCCTTACTACACGTGTTTAAATAGTACTTCTCAAAATTACAGGTTTAGTCAAAACATATGTATGAAACTCTGAAATGTCAAACTCTTTGCAATTACCCTGAACCAGTGGCAAACCTTTTACAGACTAGATGACAAATTTATTTCCCTTATCAGTCATCAGTAGACCTAAATTTTAGGTTTTTAACCTGTGTTTTCCTTTAAAGGTATATAAAAAATAATAAGTCATGTCAGCGTTTCGTTAAAAAATGCAACAACTGATGAAGTTTTATACTGCCTGAAAAACCTATTTTGCTTGTTGGAACCTATTTTAGGTTTATGATTCTAAATCAAGTCTATGTTTCGGTTTTATATATATTTTTAAAGGTTTTACAGGATTTTGATGTCGCACAGAGGCGTTTGCTTTGTTTGGTAACGAACAAATTCAATAACGAACATGTCTGAAACGTACACTCTGTCGATTTCCCTTCCTCCAAGTCCATGGTGATTTTTCAAAGCTCCAAACGAAAAGCAAAATGTCTGGTGCCACTGTTACCTGTACAATCCAAATTGGTCTGATCTGTGTGGTCTTGCTCACTTTCACGTCACTTTGATGCTTTGTGGCATTCACGCCCTGCAAACTAATATTTCGGCATTGAAGATTGCACCACTGACTATGTTTTTGCTTAAAGATTATTTTCAGCATATATACTCCTCACAGACAAAACTGAGGAGTTTGACTGTGGATAACATGAAAAAAGATTGTTGCTTAACTATACGGCGAAGAGTGAATTTTAATAGCAAATTTCTAATGGTAAGTTCTGCCATCGCCGTAGGGTTAGGCAACACACATAAAGTTATGCAAGATAGTGCGTATTTCAGGATATAGGTGTCTCATTTTCATTGCTGGTGACTATACCTAATCAGCATTTTACCGGAATTTTGAACTATTATAAGTTTTTTTGAACTTACTTCAGGGTTTTTCGAGCCCAACTTAAGATTTTTATGACCTATTTTAGGATTTTTAGAACCTATTTTAGGATTTTTAGAACCTATTTTAGGATTTCAACCTATTTTTAGATTTTTGAGAGCCTATTGTAGGAACCTAAAAGCACACTTTTTAGAACCTAAAAATCTGAGGTCTAGTCATCAGTCCATTGTGCTAACATTAATGAAAATACTCTCTCGAGATATGCATTATGATCTGGAATAGCAAACAGATATAAAGCAAATAAAATAACTTGAAATGTTATGAAAGATAATGCTCTTAACATAAATGTAAATATTTCCAAAAGTTTCACATGAAGTGGTTTTTAGCTCAATATCTTTTTTCTGCATACATCCTGCGCTGTAATAAAAATGTTGAATAAGAATGTGATACATCTGGAAGGGTCCGTGATAACTTTATTGGCATAAACCCTAAAGTAAGAGAGAGAGGGCCTCCCCGATGGCGCAGTTGTAGCGCCATCGCCTTGTAATCAAGGAGTCCCGGACTCGATACCCGGTGGAGGCACATAGTGGTTCGGATCCCACTTTAAACTGTAGGTCCAGTCCCGATTAGCCTTACTGTGCATAAAGTGGACTTAACAAACCAAACCTGAAGTAAGAAATTCAACTCTGTGGTCCAGAACTTTGCCACTTATAGCTTCAGTCCTTGTTCTAGTAGAAATATTTTTCCGCAATGTCTGAATCAGAATAAATTTCACTATTGAGTTAGCATGACGTTTCCCTGTGACGCACTTTCTCAATTTAAATTATGCGACGCTCAAAACGTAGGACATTCATATATATATTCGAATCTGGGATATGTCCGGGAAAAAAAGAACGTCTGGTAACCCTATGTCTACATGCGGCCAGACGAAATTGAAATTTGGAAAAAGAAAAAAAATGCTTCTTTCTTCTTCTTCTATCTGGTAAATGAAAATCTGGATTTTTCTACCATAGAGTGTAATCTTTTTTTTAAAAAAATGCTATAATTTGTAACTTTACCATTCCTAGTTACCGAGCTATAAATTTTTATTGAAAATCTTGAGCTATTTTAAACTTCTCGCTGAAAACGGCCTCGACGTTTAGGTCTTATTGCGTAAAACTGGTCTCTGCGTTTAGTGCGACAATCACATTCAACACTGTATATTTAGCCTGTATTGCAATTCACTAGACCTTATATTCTTAATCAACCAATACGAATTCGAAATTGAGCCAACAATTCCACAAAGGCCATCTAGATTACGTATGACTTTTCATTAAATTTATTGAAACTAAGCTTGTATTTTGCAATACTTAGTGATTTTCGTCTAGCTTCAAGAATTGTTTATTTTTTACAAGGTCATTTGTTAAATTGAATTATTTCATACATCATATGAATCCTACGATTTTCTCATCGTGCCTTTTCTATGCAAAAAGTGAAACGAATTAAACTTTCGTTACAAAAATCTGTGTAGATTTTTATCGCATTTTCAAACCGTGCGTTTTCAGTATCCCACACTAAACTTTCGCAATGATTCCTTACCAAGCAATAATATTTAAATTTTATATTTAAAATGCATTGCAATTCATATGTTATTAAAAAAAAGACGAAACAAATAACAGAATTCGTTAATGGTTGAAGGTACAAAAACTGTTATTTAGGTTCAAAGAAGTATTCTCTTTTTTTCGTATTTAAAAGCTTTAAATGCTCTCTCAATTCGGGGTTCTTTTCAAAACTTTTCTCTATGTCGAAGTCGCGATTAGCCTTGTGCGCTTTTCTCAACGACGTAAAGTTCTGTAGCAAACGTAAGATTACGATATTGAGAATTATAATATGCTGTTAATTCTCATATTTTTGTGCGTTTTCAAACGAAGAGTGACTGTCAAGATTTCAATTGCGTCCTATCTGTCGATCACTTCGCAAAAAGAGGCTTTCATGCAATCTCCGCAGCAAGATAGATTAATTGTGTCCACATTACTTGCGTAAATTGTTACGCTGACTCGCTACCCTCGTTGGTTTTGTTGCCACAGTAAGATGTAACCTTTCATGTACCTTCAGTAGGTCGTTCTGTCCAGTCTCCCATTCAACGGACTCGTAGCACGCCTCTTCCCAATGGCCGATGTTTTCCTCATTCCGGCACACGAAGTTAGTATCTAGATGTAGGTTCGTGGGCTGTATTCTGTGCGACGAAAGATTATAGCCCCGTCTAGATCCCTGCACTTTTTTAAATCTGCACTGGCGTGTATATTTGGTTACAAAGTGCAACCGAGAGCAGTATACTTCGCACGTTTTCTACACGTCTTTCGTCAATGAAATATAAATAATCGCTTATTGTTCGTCACGTTACCGTTAACAAAATGTGACCTGTAGTTCAGTCTAAAAAAAATGGCGCGATTTGTCACGGTTTGGTACCGTACGATCAGATTACTTTTATCACATCACCTACTTAACATTTGATCTAAGTTAGTAGGGGGAATGACACCTAACATCGATCATCAAAAACTCCTTGGCTTATCATATTCTCCATTCCAAGTTGTGTAAGTATTGCAGAAAATACGTCAATAATGTGCACAATTTTTCTTTTCACACGAACATTTATAAACTGATAAGGCCTCGTGATGGCGTAGTGATAAAGCTGTAGCACTTTCTTCATAATCGAACACGATCATACGGCTTGATATCTAAAGTCTGTTCTCATTATACAGCGAACACGTTACATTGAAGCCATTCTATCCACTTCCGGAATGTAGCCTTAACGATAATCTTACCTAATTTTGATTGAGGGACTATGTTCATGTGTGTAAGTATATAGAATTATTCAATCTACGTCGAAGCATGCACTGTTAACAGAACTTACCTTGTAGGTTCCGGTCCACCTGTGTTCCGTCACTTCTCTCAACTATGGGAATAAATCACTTCCACTGTAGTTTCTCAAGTTGCACGTAATCAACTAACAAACAGCACAGTTTAACAAACACGTTACAATTAATTTTTTGCAGTAAGTAATTACACAAAACACGTTAAGAAGTGTAAATGTCTAGCTCGAAGCACAATCGGACGACCCTTCACATTTTGACTTCAATTTCCACATCAAATGCTCCACAACGCCACCTGTTAATCAGGAAATGTACTAAAATAGTCGGATTTCTGCAAGGGGAAGTAGCCAAGGGTGGAAAAGAACAACGAAACTTGTCAGAAGATTCATCGATATCTCGGCAACTACTGTAGATACAAAGACGAAAATTTGACGAATGACAGACCGGTAAAATGTTAGTTTAAGACAGAAAAATCACCACGATCGGTCTGTTTATTCGTGGAAGACAACAATAAAATTTAGCTACGTGGCCTATTAAATAGATTGTAAATTGTCATAGCTATACGGATCAATTTCTCTGGACTAAAAGATACATGCATTATCATGCTACAACGATTTATTTCGTCTGTCTGTCAATTAAAGGAGAAAAATCAGAGCATAGGTATTTACTCGTTATCCGCCACACCCCAGAACTTATAATAAAAACTGTGTAATGAATTCCAAAGTTAAGATTGCCTGCGATTGATGCATTATGCAATCTGACAATCACAGAATGATTGACTGATTTGATCTATTTTACTTCACTTTTCTGACACTTTTGCCTAATCGCGATAGGGCAGGAGTATCTAGTGCTCCTTATTCAACCGGCTCTTCTAAAACGAACTCCCTCTATAGGCAAGAAAAGTTTGCTAATTTAATTACAATATTTATTCCCTTTAATATGAATTTTACAGGCGACATTTAGAGAGATGTCCATTGTGATGCCCCCACCTCCCTACAAGCTTTTGTTCTGGCTACCTTGCCTTATTCAATAACTGGTGGATACAGCAGCTATGAATTTTAGGCCAAATTGAGTTTGAGGGGAGAGTCCACTTGGTGCACACAGAAGCTTGTCTCTAATCTAATGTTTACCCCCGGAGGCAATAAAACTCCGAACTCTGGCACAAGGTAAGGGCCATTAATTCGCAAAGACTGGCGGTAACCAGTCGCACAGGTTCTGCAGAGACACGGGCTTCTGTACGAGCAAGTAGCTAACCCTCATGCCCAGCTGAATAATTTAGATGGTAAATATTCAGATATCTTGAATTTTTTTAAAAAAAAATTATGTTTATTTCAGATAGTAAAATTACAATGCTCTATTTGGAAGCATTTAATACGTACTATAGACGAAAAATTGAAATCAAGGACAATAAGACAGAGGCTGTTCTTTTCACTAAAACGCAGACCCCTCCCTGTCTCCACCATACTAGATTACATAAGTATTGAATGGTCGACCTCCGCTAAATACGCAGGTATATTCTTGACAGTAAATTAACTTTTCTGGCCCACTTCTAGAAAATTCTGAAAAGTGCCAGAGCTCTATTTCTTCAAATTAGATCACTTTTTTTTTTATTTCCTTAGCCCTCGCCACTTGAATGTAAAACAAAGAGAATAGGAAGGGTTTTTGCTTGTAAGTTAGGCGGACGTATAAAAATTAAGCAATAACCTTTGAAATAAATAAAATTAACACTGAATCGCTAATTAGCCTAACTTGTAAGCAATGGCGGCGTGGAAGGCCGTTTCCCTCACCACCTCCACTTGTGCCCCACACTATGATAAACCTTATGTACCAAGGGAAAGTAATCTGTCCTTGCACCTCCCCCCAAGTTTTGGAACCAAATCGCCGCCACTGCTTGTAAGTGTGTACAGGAATAACGCATACCTTTGAGGTATAAAACTAATAGTATTTTCCTCCATTGAGGTCTAAAATAATAGGGAATATCTTCTCGAAATGTCACAATAAATCGTCAATAAACAAAATGGTAAATTGCGACTAACTTCTCGTGTAAAATTAATCGATCATTTGGGAATGTCCATGTTTGAATCCCAGCCTAGGCATGGATGTTCTTCGTGAGTCCTTCATCAATTTCATCACATCATTACTGCTCCTCATCGTCGTGATCATGGGCGTCGGCAGGGGGGTTCAACCGGTCCATCGACCGACCCCCTCTGGAAATTTCCATCTACTTTTTTCAATTTATGGCAATTTATAAACGAAGCACATTATTTCACCTCATTTTGCGTCATTGTTTAAAAATTATCTTCAGATATCGAATTTGGTACGAATCTTTCATAATTTGCAACACTGAAACTCTGTTAATTTGTAACTTCCACATGTTTTGAAGCTTCTTATACTACTGCGTTTGCTGCTGCTGCTGCTGCTGTTACTAATATTAGAAGTAACTATTATGTAATCTTGGTTGTAACAAGTAGCCTACTATATTATCCATATATAATAACAAGTACTATATTATTCATATAATAAACTTATTGGATGCTAAAATAAACTAAACTAAAACTGCTACTGCTACTACTACTAGTAGTAGTAGTAATAATAATAATAATAACAATATCATTTAAAATACTGATAAATGCAATAATTTTAAAAATGAACCCCTCTTTAATAAACTTCTGCATATGCCACTGGTCTGTATCACAATATTTTTGAGGGGAGGGGGTGTCCTCGACATCTTCGATTCGACCCCCCTCCCCCTAGGAAAATTTCTGGCGACGCCCATGGTCGTGATCTGTTTATCAAAACTGGCAGAAAAGCAACGCCAAATAACAAAAATCAATCAATGATGTCTAATGAGAAGTTTAGCATAGGCAATAACAGAAAAAAATTAATCCGCTCTCCACGAGAGAAGGTCGTTCATGGGACTTATCGATTAGTTTCCATGAAGCTGTGTTCACAGCATGGACTTTTCATTATTTAGGAGAGGTGGGCAAATCGGTCCGGGTTCGATTCCCGGGGTGAGTAATCACATGTCGGAATGTTCTTTAAACTGTCAGAAAAAACTGTTCTGGTTCATCAAGGCTACAATAAATGGGCTATCATGTTATACAGAAAATTTTTTTTTTTTCAAATTTCAAATTCATAATGGAAAATTTCTCATCATTGTGTCATTTTCTAGTAACAGGATCATTGTTTGGAACGACACAGCAGCATCGTTGCACTCTTTTGTAGGAATTTCAATTCATCCCGTACTAAAGTTGTTGCTTCACAGCGTGGGAGGGAGACCGGTAGTCGGTAGGTAGTCGGTAGGTATGCCTCGGCCCTTCATGGGCTGTTGCGCGACGGATATTAATTATTATTATTATTATTATTATACTTGTCACTTTTTTATTTGGTTGAACCCCTCCCGTAGAAAATTCCTGCGTGCGCTTATGAATGTATACCTGGGAGGTAAAGGTGGCTGGAGCGTGGTGCCGATCACATCGCCACAACCCCTCTATGTTATTCATGGCAATGAGCAGGGGGTAATTTTGACCTTTGTTTATCTATTCTACCGTGCTCTTTCTTCATTCCAAACCTAGCTAGTTAGTAGCTGATCCCTTTCTTCCTTCCTTAATACTCGTACTCTCTGTGGACCGTCGCGTCGGTTTTCCTGAATGTATAAATTATTTGCGGATGCTTCCTTCTCGTTCAGTTGTTGGCATTTGACTAACACAGGCCTCTCTCTCCTTTCGGATCCGAGTTCCCTGTCTTACGTTACCTCTGATAAAACTGCACTCAGGAGCTACGGTCACGTGGTTTCGGCAAAAGACGTAAGCCCCCGCGTTAATCTCCTCGAGTTGAGAAGGAAGCGTGTTCGGTTCCTCGTGCAATATTAAAGACCGGATTGAAATTAGGCATGAGTCGTGAGTTTTCGGCCACCCGAAGCTACTAAATAAATCGCGAGCTAAGCAATTACCTTCTCTCCGGGCCAATTTCTTCTCGAACGATTTTTGCAGCCACGTTCTGCGTCAATACTCTTTGGAACGAACCGAAATGGCGGCACGACGTCTTAGAAAATTACGTCTGGAATGAGTTCTCTTACCTAGCCTGTCTCGTATGTTACCCATAAAAGTGCAGCATCGTTGGCAGAACATGTAGTTTTCGATGCACGTTCCTCTCAAGAATTTCGTTTCCTGGCGTTGTGAAATACAAACTGATAAGGAACAAGCCAATAAGAATTATATGGTTTACCTCTCGGTCTATTGGTAGTCAAGCCCTGATAGCAGCTAAACAACTACCCGCAAGGCCCCACACATTCGCAATCTAGGACATTTGCGATTGTGATGTGATCAGCATGACGCTCCGGTCGTCTTTAACGCAAAGGGTCCATTTCATCAGAGCCTGGGTGAACCTTAGAGCCGTTTTATACAAAGATATTGTTAGAAAAAGTTCCCCTTGAAATCAACTACCTCGGGTCTTATGTGTGACCAGAATTCCATTTACTAGACTTTGCTTTGGTCTACACACTTTTGACTTTTAGTACTTTTACAATTATAATTTACAAACAAACTAACTCTCTAGCAGTGGCGTGGCGTGAGATTTTTAAAAGTGTTACCGGTTAGTAGGACATTTAAGGAAGGAGTCGTGAGACTTGGGCGCCTCTCCACCTCATGCCTCCCCTCCCCCCATATCTTCCAAGTAGTTCGTATAATATTATTCTGGTACGACTGCAATTCAATAATAGATTTTAGTAAAGTTATTAATCAGGAAAAAAATGTTGACATAAGCACTAAAATGAATCAAACATTAGTTGTGTTGACACAATAAACATTAGCCTAATAAAGAAATACGTAATTTGATACTTAGAGAAACATCGAAGTAATTAACACCGTTTGTTAATTAATTGACAATGCTCGAAAACAACACAAAGACGAAAGACACCACTCACAAAACTCGCACTGCACAGTCCCTCCCGCCAAGCGTTGATTACTTTTGTAACACGTGAAGCACCCTCCTTGCCCCCTCCCCTCTCAGCATCGGCGCTTCCCCAATAGTCAATTTTCCTTCGGAACCTTACACTGCAAGAAGGCCAGTTCTACTACTTTGTCATCTTAGTTCTTTTGAAACCAGATTTGCCCAAATCGCGAAACTTTTCGTTTCAAATAAGACGTATGTAGATGTCGAGTGGATGTAGTCTTCATCTGTTTCCTAACACTCCCACTCCCATGTTTCGCTACATCCACAGAAATCTCATTTCTGACACCAGTACTATTTCGTATATTTTACGTTCCTTGCTACCTTTAAGGCTTTCGCTTTATATGATAATCGTAATCGTGACTGTGAGGATGCATGGTGAATTATTGAAATAAAATTATTATTATTTTGTGTATGTAATTATTAATTTTTATAATTATGTAAGTAAAAGAATAACAACAAACATTGAAATAACCATTTCTTGCTGAGGATTCGAACCTACGACACCTGACACTTCAGAGCATGCTAAAAGATAACAATCGGAAAATTATGCTTGTAAGTAATGTTTTCACCCAAAAACAGTGCTGCTACCTCAAAAACATTGCTTCAATCCGAAATTATCGCATTCCTGCGACAACGTATGTCAATCTCAATCGGCCCTTTCAACAATTATCACAAATTCCTGTAACCGAAATAATATTATATGTGTGAAATATAGAATTTTAGGTTGACATTTTTAGAAGGACAGCGGACCCCTTGACCATCCCCATCCCTCTACTCTCCTTCTCGCCCATGATGTCGAAGAAGGACAAAGAGGACTTTCGTAATCGCTGATATTTAGTGTAAATACAAAATATCACTTGGTAGTTTGCTTTTCCCGTGTGAGTAAGATAGACCCAATTAGGTCTGTCAATTGTATATGGCAACACTGATCTGTATCAGTGACGTGCGGTGATGTCGACACTTGGGGTAGCAATCAGTGACGTGCCCAAGTGAGGTTGGTGTGTGTCATAAACCCCCTCCCCCCCTTTAGGGCCCAGTATTCCTAAAAATTGAACGTCAAAGAAAGGAAAGGATTGCAAAATAAGGAAGGACTACTGAAAAGAAGCACGTGTTAATCCAATCCACTTTCGAAAATCCAAAACATGTTGATTTGACTATTGATCCAGAGATCCCGGGTTTGAACCCCGACCTGGGCATGGGTGTTATTTGTGTTTGTCCCTTTATCAATTATATCGTATCATCTTGACGATTAGCCAAAAGCGTAGGTAAAACGAAGTAAAACAAACCAAATCAAACAATCAATGAATGATTTGATTTATGCTACTTAGCGTTGCTGACACATTTGGTTAATCGCGAAGATGATACAATCAATGTAGAGACAAACACAAATAACACCCATGCCGAGGTCGGAGTTCTAAACCGGATCTCCTGGTGTCATAGCATGCAGTGATAACCACTCCCTCGCGGTTGGTTGATTTGGTGCTTAAGTCAACTTTATGTACATAAAAGCTAATCGGGACTGGACCTACAGTTTAAAGTGGGATCCGAACCACTATGTGCCTCCACCGGGTACCGATCCGGGACCACTTGCAGTCCTCCACGGAGGTCGGCTGACAACAAAGATATGGGGAAAGCTCTAACTATTCGGATACGTGGGTATCGGTAAAGCAAACTGCGTATTTACTCAGTACGACGTAAATTTCAATTGCATTTTTGAAACACCATAGTCGTATATGATTAACGTTTTTCCAAAAAAATTGCATTGCTTGATTTCCCTCATTTCTTCATCTCACGATCTCGTTACTGAAGGATCCGGGCTCGAGCCCTGGCCTGTGCATGAGTGTTCCTTTGTAACCACTTTTCATCCGTTTAATTTAATCAACGTTCATCGTCATGGCAGAAGTTAGGTAAAGCGATGGAAAAGCAACGCTAAAGAAAGGAAAAATAAAATGCAAATAATTTCCTCCCAGTGATCTGCAGGGCACTGTGAAGTCAGGAGTTCAGAGTTCTCTGTTTATGATTGTCCCTCGTGAGTTCCATAATCTCATTAGCTAGTTATTGCGAGTAAATCTATACAGCTAGAAAAACTGATGGAAGGTGGCAAAAATTAAATATATAGAGGGGATGAACAGGTAACAAAACACACTTTTTTGTAGTTTCTTCAACAATATTCATTTGGCTTTTTTAGTTCTGGGATATTACATTTTACATTCCAAATTATTTCATTATTCACTGCAGAGTACAACACATAGGAACAAGAATGCGCGCTCGTCACGGGTTCGAATCCCGGCCTCAATTGTTTTTTTGTGAGGTCCCTTCATTAATTTCATTATATCATCACTCATCCTCATTTTCGCGATAACCAAATGTGGCAGAAAGGTGAAGGAAAATAAACCATACCAACAACAACAATTAGAACGCGCGTTCTCTTGCCCAAATTAATACATCCGTATTTATGACTGTTTAGCTTACCCATTTTTTTTATTGGAGGCCAAAATATTAGTATATTTAAATAAAACACTACTAAAACGAGAGCGAGAGAGAACGTGAGCAAATATTTGTTATTTAATCATTATATATTCCATATTTGAAGAAAGAGAAAAGAAACCATAACATTTTTGTCTGCACATAATACAAGTACTTTCCCATTCATATACAAATAAAACTACATCCCATATTATGCATACATATTGTACAAGGTTTAAAAGGTTGTGTAAATTCAGAGAACATAAGTACTGCAGAAAATATTCCCCAAAGGAATCGAAGGTAAACCAATCCCCTATCTGTCCTATAGGAGATAGACTGGAGGACCTGAAACCACGGACTTTCAACCAATTGAGCGGGGGGCGAGGGGACAAGGGAGGTACAGGCAGAAATATTCTCTTTCTCTTCTGGCGGTTGTCTATACCTGGATCTGGTAAGGCGGAAGAAGAGCCAGCTAGGGTATTCAGCCTTGCCAGCTGATCACATCGAGGGACGAGAAGCGCGTGGAAAGAAGTATTGCATATGAACTGAGGCTTCAAGATTATAAATATTGTGATTTGAAAATAATTAGAGACCTGAGATTGATTGATCTATCTCTGCTAGACCAGCTACTCCTCAGTGCACGTCACTGATCTGTATCCGGTAAGGATCACCGGCAACTGTGGCGGCTAAACAGGTATGGCAATAACCCGCCTTCTCCTCCCGCCGTAACAGTCTTTATTGCGACGCGAAGTCTTCCTTGCTTGGGCTCAGGGCCCTTTCCTCATGTTGCCTCAGGAGGGTGCCGGAACAGTCGTCCTCCTCTTCGCTTTTGCCGCTGTCAGAAAAAATGTCAGTTTGCAATATTTACTTTACGACAATATTACCAGTTTATGTATGTAATAATATTTTAAGACGGGTTCTTCAATTCTTTATGTTTTGTTGTTACCTGCGGTAACAGCGGTTACATGCACGCCACGCCACGAATGCTCTCTAGCATTCTTAAACACGAAAGTTTATGGCTGTAGCAGCACAAGCCTTCCATCTGTCCCTATCCTGGGCAAGATCAATTCAATCTTTTCCATCCTTACCGATTTCCTTTAGGTCAATCTCAGCGTTATTCCTCCATCTTCGTCTTGGCCTTTCTACTGGTCTCTTACCATCAACTTTACCCACAAGAATTCTGTAAACTTTATAATTTACCACAACATAAAAAATGAGGGCATTGCAAGGTGCCAGAACCGGTGAGTACTAGGGATGAGGAAAAACGGTTGTCTTTCCTTTTTCACATTTCCACCTTGCATTGTCTCAAATGTGGGCCTTTGATACTAAATTTCGTGCGATCGCTTCAAAATATTCCCGTTAATATGAACGACTTGAACGAATTCTTCCTTCAAGCAACCCCTGATTACAAATGGAGCTGTATCGCTAAATTAGTTTCTTTCCTTTTATTTCTTCCATCGAATGTGGACGTGGTTGCACAAGAAATTACTGCATAAATGAGTCAATAGACGGTGTTAAAGGCGGAGCTACTGCGGAGCATG
Organism: Lepisma saccharinum; assembly: GCF_977018435.1. Lineage (NCBI taxonomy): Eukaryota > Metazoa > Arthropoda > Insecta > Zygentoma > Lepismatidae > Lepisma > Lepisma saccharinum. The sequence continues at coordinate 54,323,507 of NC_139237.1, read as the reverse complement.
CGCACTCGTCTGGTCCCCCTCGAACATCCGGTTACGCTTACGGTGCTATGGACGTTATACGAAAGGGCAAAGTGGAGATTATTTTACAAGGAAATAGGGTGTCAGCTGTGTAGCATATGGTTACACAATTCCATCGGAAACAAATTTATTGAGTGAAGTATCACTTCGTAGGTTTCCGAAGAACGTAGACACACGAAACCTGTTGATACAAGCAGAACGAAGAAAGGATTAGTACCCGGAATGGATTTGTACGACTTGCATTTTGTTACAAGCATGTTGATCGTTTATCTGCGTATTGTGTTGTGGTGAAAAGAACGCCTCTTAGTGAGGTTTCAAACCGAAGCGACACGCGACAACAGTGGTTCGTACCGAAGTGACAAGCCACACAGGCCCATTTAGTCTATAAATAAGCATTTCCCGCTCATGAGAAATCAAGTCTCAGGCGGCACGCCATTGGGAATCTGAGCGACACGTGCAGCTTGTCGTATCGCTCCGGTTCGAAAAATTTCATTGATCACTGAGGATTCACATTTAAGTGGCACGGAGATTACACACCGAAGCGACAAGCAACAGTCCCTTTACTCTAAAGGAAACAATTCACTTTGCATACGAGTACAACAGACCGAGGCGACACGATGCATGGTACTGAGAAAACAACAGTCCAGTCCAAGCTACACGTGCATTTTCTCGTGGTGAATTGGTTTGAAAGGAAGCTTTCAGACTGCATCGATACGTGTGTCTTGGAAACCAACATTAAAAAATGAACAACACCTTCTGAATTAAAGCGACACGACAAATTGCAGGTGTCGCTTGTCGCTTGGACTGGGCTGTTTTATCATTACTGTGCATTGTGTTGCCCCGGCCTGTTATTTGCGCAAGCATACTGTTGAATTGTTTGCTTTAGATTGAATGTTTCTGTGCGAAATCCCGATATCGCTTGTCGGTTCAGTCTGAAAACTAACTTGTTGTTTGAAGTAAATTCGTGCAAGTGAGCCCGACACTGTGGCCGAGTGGTTATCACAACGCGCTGCGACGCCAAGGGTCCCCGGTTCGAATCCCGGTCGGGCTTGGTTGTTTGTGAATGTCCATTCATCAATTTCATCATTTCATCACTCATCCCCATCTTCGCAAATTAGCCAAGAGGCACAAAATGCGAAGTAAAATAAACTAAATCAATCAATCAATCGTGCAAGTGAAAGTGGCATGCCATATTATAGGTTTTCCCTAAGTCCCTCAGGCGGAAAGGCGACGTTGCACATTTGTTATGTGTCATTACTTCTGCAGATTTGTTGGCAAAGATTCACTTAAACATACTTTATAATATATCACTAGTTTTATAGAATTATCTTTCCCTCACTTTTCCATTTACAAAATAATTGAATATATCTAATCTTTCGTACGTTTTGAGTTCGTCGTGTGTGTACATGATATACTTGTATGTAGTACCTATGCTATACAACTGGCGGCCACAAAGACACGTCATATTTTAATAATCTGCTCTGCAGTTGATCATACGACGGATTCTAGACGTTCACTGCTTCATAGTAGAAATTTAACAAATACCTTTCTTGACTATCTTCTCACAACTGATGAAAACAAGGGCTCATTTCTTACTTCGTATGCTGGCGAATCTGCACTGGCAACAACGGGGACTGGCCTAAACCGGAATTTCCGGGGGGACCGGGCAAGACCTCACCAATGTTTATGTTTACATTTTTAACACGGTCCATATCACATATATATTTGAAGGTTGAGGCAATGTGCAGTGACACGCGTTGTACACCCCTAACCTCAGCCCTGCCCATGACCAGGATTTCCAACTTGAGATCTATATCACATTATGTTCACCACACCACTCCTCAGTGTAGAGCATTCCAATGTACATTATAATGTGTTGCATGTTTCGGAAATTCCAATACTATTATAGTATTGGAAATTTTGCTATCCATTGTGATAAGCAAGTGTTTGGGTCAATGACATTTGCAAGGCTTCATTGTGAGAGTGTCTGTTGTTCCTATTCAATGCCAATACAAAAATCTCATATTTTTAATTAACTAATTGTGAATATCTGATTTTCATAGTCTTCTTGATCCTGTTTATTTCAGCAATTCTAAGCTGTTTTCTGGATGAAGTTGAGGGAAGAAGGCGTGTCCTACAGGGAAGAAAAGCAATAACCAGAACATACAGAAGTAAGTAAATTAAGAACATAAGTAGCTCAATATGATCCACTGATGTGTGATTAAATTTCTGATCAACTCATTCATCCCACAATTGATGCAACCACTAACCCATTCCAAATATTCTAGAAGAATGAATGCATGACTGTGCTTGTTGTAGTCATCCGGGTGTGTAGTATTCAGTTTACGATTAATCAAATTTATATTTATATCTAATGCACTTATTCTGCCTTAGAGCTTTCTGTAGTTATTCAGTTACCTACCCCTCACCTGAAAAATTGCATATATCATCGACTTATGTCATGTAAATGTGTATATATCTGTTAGTTACTAGATATGGGACAGGCCTGAATTTACATATGTAGAGGCCTGGAGCTAACAACATTGTGCATTCTATATGCATGTATAGATTTTCTTGACCCTGCAACAAATTCAGCACACCAACTCTACTTTGGACAAATATTATCTTTTTTTATGTCCTTGTTTTTTATACCAGTGCACAAACAATAACTACTCAAGTCATAAGGAATCCAATCCATTAAAAACAAAATTAATATTTTTTTTTCAAGTGTGCGATGCTCCTCTACAACATATCTCCTTTTTCTCTTTAGCTGTAGCAAAGTCCATATACAAGGTCCAAATTGCAGATTTGGCACTGCTTATTCCTCTGTTCTCTATATAATTTGCAATGCATTACTGTGTATTAATTAACTAAAATTGTCATGGTATGTAGAGAATTGTTAACATTATGATAATGCAACAACACTGGAAAATTAAGCCTGTACTTTAAATATATGTAGGCTTAATATAACATTAAAACAAAGTATTATTTTCAAGTAGCGTTATTAATCAGTACTAAGAATACTTTGTTTTGTAAACCTGCTATAGTAATATCTTCATAATGATAATTAACTGGTCAACTTTCTCCACCAAAGTTCCTGGGTTCAAATCCCAGCATAGTAGGCATGAATGTTCTTTGGGAATGTCCCTTCATCAATTTCATCCAATCACCACACATCTTCTAGTGATTAACCAAAAGTGGCAGAAAAACAATAAAAACATAAGTATTTGAATTAGAATTCAGACACATAAAAACAGCACAAAAAATAATAACAGAAAAATAGTAAAATATAAGAAATGTTAAGAGCAGTGCTTGAAGTAGAGCAATATGGGGGATGTTATCACCTCAATTAAGAAAATTTCCATGAGCATCCCCAGCTAGGCATTTCCACTTCAAGCACTGGTTAAGAGTGATGAGGAGGGTCAGATATATTACTCCACCGTTATCTTGTTTTCTTCAAGTAATACACAAGTTGCCACCACAATGCTTGGCCAACAACAGAATCCTCCATTTTTTTTTATTATTTATGTTAACAAAACAAAACTACTTCTAACAATAATGAAGAATTGTCAAGATGAAAATGGAGAATGACACAATGTCTGCTAACAGGTCACTAAAACCTGGTCTATTTGTATTGTAAAACAAATTTTATGTTTATTTCTCTGACACTTTTGGCTTATCATGATGACAAGAATGAAATTGATCAAGGGCTACTAACAAACTAACAAAGTCACCCACACCAAGGTCAAGACTTGAACCTGGTACCTTTGCTTGTAAGATTGAAAGTCAGCTCCTTAGCATGCTCAGTAACAAAGGGAACCAACCCATATATGTAATAGACCAAAAGATTAGGAAACAAAAGAAAGAAAAAAATGGGTGGAAGTTACATTTGTATCAGGAATTTGGAAAATAATCAAGTTTAATCAGAAGCAGACCTACAAATGGAACTGTAATGGAAGTCACCTGAATTAAAAAAAAAAAAAAATACCATACAAACCTGCTTTGAATACTAAAAAGGTAAAGTGCTTCCGTGTGCTATGCACCACGCCATGAAGGTGTATAGGGGGTGTGGGGTTAGGGCCCCACATTTCTTCATCACAGCCGAAGGTGGGGTTGATGTGATCAGCACCATGCCCCTGACTGCCTTTACCCCCAGAGTTTCCTCCAGGTACCCACTTTATACGACGCTGGGTATACTAGTATTTACAATATCAATTATTACTGTAACTACAAATATTCAATGATAGAAACATGGACCATATTAAATATATTAGAAATAATAAAAAAAGAAAAACTCCTGGGTTCACAAAACATAGCATTTTATTATGTGGATAATATTAGTGTCAAGGGTAAGTTACAAGGAAGGATTACAAGAAAGATGTTGCTAAAAATTTAATGATCTGAATAACAATTAAGATTGGCATGATGCACAGTCCCGCAATTAAGCTATGACTGTTTTTATTGTGAAAAGGAAACAAAATAACTGAACATTGCCTGTTCATTACTCAAAGTACATCCCTCCTGCATCAATACAGCAATTGGCATGGTTGGCACGATACGGCATCTGCAAGTCTTCATGTGGTATGACTTGAAGATTGGACGTCACAAAATGTTGGATGGACCTGTCTTCATCAAAAGCAGCAGCTTCACTTTCGGGAACAGAAAATAATCATAGGGGGATAAATCTGTAGAGTAGAGAGGAAGATTCAACACATTCACTTGTTTTTGGACCAGAAATATGCAGACAAACACTGCTCGCTGGCACCGTGCATTATTGTGGAGCAGGAATCAACTGCCCACCTCAGGAAACTGAGCTCGGAGAAGGTCAGTTCTCTTTCATAATCATTCAGAGCACTACGATAGCAACAGCCAATTACAGTTTCATCCTCTGGAACAAATACATTGTGAATAATGCCTTTGCTGTCGTAAAAACCATAATATTGTCTTCACCTTTGATTTTTCGAGCTGAATTTTCTTCCCTCTTGGTAAATTTAGCAACATCTATACTGCGAATTGTTGGTTCGTACAAGAACCGTAGTGAAAATGCTCTGTTTTGTCCTCAACAACAATAGAATTCAAGAAATGTGTATTCCTGCAAGCAGTTTCCAGAATGTCTGTCACGAAACTTGATATTCACTCACTGCTCCACAGATATTGTGATGACACCCTTGCACCTCCTTCATGACATGGCAGCATAATTCCCACCGTGCCCATCGCAAATTCATGAGGTGTTGCCAGGTTGTGGATTATGGACCACACTACATAATGAACACGTTACTTCACAGATAGAATGCACTCGTGGGACAATATAAAATCAGTCTCATTACTTAATTGTCGGACTGTGTATCTTACACTAGGCAACCATGTATATATATTCTGTATTATTAAGTTAATTTAGGAACCAATATTATTTTTCACTCTAAAGTTACTTTATGTTGCTCTTAACAGGTGGAACATTGCTACCAGCTTGGGCTATTGTGGTGTTAGTTGCTGGTGCTATGATTATTTTTGCAGCTGGAGCCTATGTGCTCTTAAAGCGACTTGTACTACCAGCTGATGATGGAGAAGACTGAAACAACATGAAAACTTACATGACAAACGTAAAAATTACATTAAAAAACCAAGCTGTGTGAGAAATTTGGAGGAAAATGGACGTTTAAAACTTCACAAATCAAAGTTACTATATTCCTGATATACATAAAACTTCATTTACACATGCCATTAGTTTCAGTTGCACTTAATTAATATCAGTAATGATGAATTTGTATCAGCTGATATCAACATTGAAGAGTATTGTTCAAGTTTTAATCAATCCAAGTGCTAGTAACTTGACAGGTTCACTAAATGTTCAAAACTTCAAGAGGTGTGTTTGAAAATAGGGGTTTTTCAATAATATAACAACATTTTAATATTGTGTTAACCCATGTAAGTTAATATTATGTTTGGAAAGACTATGAAACATTTGTAGGTATAATTTTACAAAATTTTATTTCATGTTAACTTTACGAACATTGCTTCAAAGATGTATCTACTCAGAACTACTTTCAGCTTATTACTTAAAAGAAAAATAATTTCATACATTTAAATATGTTTTACATGATCTAAAATATGACACACATTATAGTGTACTTAAAAATTATGAAATTTTCCATTACTTTTTTCTTTGTATGAAACATGTCTGAAATTACCTACATAATTTAACTATCTGTGTAATTGATTACTATTATGTATAGAATGTAGTATTTCATAATAAAAATTATTCTGTTTAAATTAACCCAACATTTTCCCCTCTCCCTTCCCACACATTTGTAACAATTGGGTCAGAAGCAGAAATTCATACTTCAGGTTTGTGCGACTTACTCACTTTTATACAAGGTGATCCAAAAAGGCCGCCCCTTTTCAATTGGCTACTGCAAAGCCAACACTGGCCGGCGCGCGCTGACGGCAGTGAAGCGTATTCACGAATAGTGGGAGAATCAGTTGCGATGGAGAAGTGGAATGTGCAAGACCGTGTTCGTGCGGTAGAGCTGTTTATAAAAAGCAAGTCCATTGTTGCAACCCAACGAGCTTTCCGCCGACTAGGACAGCGTAGAGACGCACCGGACAAACACACCATATGGCGCTGGGTAGCGAAATGGCACGAGGAGGGTTCAGTACGACACAGGTCGTCTCCTGGACGACCCCGAGCTGTAAGGACACAGGAACACATCAACCGTGTGCGGGATGACATCCAAAGAAGTCCAAGAAGATCAGTGCGCCGCAGATCGCAAGCATTGCATATGACGTATGGCAGTTTACATCGCATTTTACACTTGGATTTACATACACGAGCGTATAAGGTGCAAGTAGTGCAAGCAATGACCGCAGCCTACAAAGTGGCACGTGTTCAGTTTTGTGACACGTTTCTCGACATGTGGGCACAAGATGCACGCATTGTCGACAACCTTCTGATGTCTGACGAGGCACACTTTTTGCTATCGGGGTCGGTCAACAAACAGAATTGCCGTTTCTGGGGTACAGAAAACCCGCGGCGATTGCATCAGCGTGAGTTGCACAGTTCCAAGTTAACTGTGTGGTGTGGGATCAGTACATCAGGAATCTTCGGACCATACTTCTTTCGCGATGCCACTGGTTCCACGTGTACTGTCAATTGAGAGCGTTATGTGACCATGCTCCAAGACTTTCTCGTGCCGGCACTCCGACGCCTTCCTCTGATCACATGGTTCCAACAGGACGGTGCAACGGCACACACAGCCCGTGTGTCCATTGCCAAATTGTGCTACGTTTTCCCCGGCCACCTCATCTCCCGATATGCCGACGTGGCTTGGCCGGCACGTTCGCCGGATCTGACGGCAGCTGATTTTTTCTTGTGGGGATACCTGAAGTCCCGGGTCTACAAAACCCGCCCAGGAACGATCCAGGAACTGGAAGCGAACATCCGCCGTGAAATCGCTGCTATTCCGGTTGCTATGCTGGAGAATACATTGCGGTGTAGCTTCGTGGCTCGGCTTCATGAGTGCTCCAACAACGGTGGTGCTCACCTGAGTGATGTTATATTCAAAACTTAAGTGAGACGTGATGTGATGTGACATTCACAACCTGATTGACATATCTTGTTTCAAACTCCCATGTCTGTGCAACATTTCTGTCCTTGTAGCTTGCAATTATTCGCCTAAATAAAGTTATACTCACCAATTGAAAAGGGGCGGCCTTTTTGGATCACCTTGTATATATTATTTCGTATTTCTAGTTTAAAAATACAAAATTATTTATTACTTACGTAAAATGAGTATAATACTCATTTTACGTAAGTAATGAATAATTTTGTATTTTTAAACTCTAGAAATACAAAAGAATATACAGAAGCAGAAGTACAACAAAATGTGTCTGATGGGGTACTGAATAATGTTAATTCTTATCATTTGAGGGCCTCCCCGATGGCGCAGTGGCAGCGTCGCCACCTTGTAATCAAGGGGTCCCGCGTTCGATACCCGGAGGATGCACATGGCACAGTGGTTCGGATCCCACTCTAAGCTGTAGGTCCGGTCTCGATTAGCCTTACCGAGCATAAAGTGGACTTAAAACATCAAATCAATCACAATAACAAATCTAATCATTTGAATACAAAAATTATGGAATTAGCAACCAATATGATAGATGATTTGCACTATCCCTAGGTGTTGCCTAATGCTCTCCGCATAGCATGGTCTTGGGATTCAAGAGGTTAAACAAATTACAATAGACCTCACAGAGTCATGCTACATAAGAGAAAATTAGAATACAGATATAAATACAATTACAAGCCTAAGAACATTTAAATCTATAGATAAGAACAGAGAAATTCAAACACTGAGAGGCTCTCGCAGAATCGTAGCATGCACATTAAATGACATTTAAACTATATGTAACTTACACTACAGCAATTGAAACTTGCAATCACCTTGCACACACCACAGTGGAAAACTTAACTTACCTGGCTTAGTTTCACAAGCATTTCCACCCTCACTGTCCGTGACCATTTTCTGTCCCTGAAAGTTTTTATGCTCCTAACATGGAAACACCACAACATTAATTTCTAAGTTTTGAATAAAGCCTACATCATTTTTTTTTTTTACTTTTTTTTCTTTCCCTCCCTTTCCTCTATTTCTAGAGAGAGAGAGAGAGAGAGAGGGAAAGGAAAATAGAGAAAGGAAAGTTGGTTAGAGGAAGAGGGCACTGCACTCTGGGGGCCCTTCCTCCTCTTCTCCCTTTTCTTCCTTCTTTCTCCTTTTTCTCTACACTTGCTCTCTCAAGAGGGGATTTCGGGGGGTACCCCTCCCCCAATTGGGAGGAAGAAGAAAGAAGAGGATGCTTTTTTAAAAAAGAAGAAGAAAAATCTCGAGAGAGAGAGAGAGAGGATCTTTCAACTCTTCTACCCAACTGGGTGGCAGGGGTTCGGAGCCCGCCCCGTTTCACTTCTCTCTCTCTCTCTCTCTCCCTCTGTCGATCCGTCTCTTTCTTCCCCTTTCTCTTCTTCTTAATTTGGGGGGTGTCGATTCCCAGAGGAGAGGGGGGCACAGAGGGGTATGAGGGGATGAGGATTTAGATTGGGCTTTCTCTCTCTCTCTTGCTTTCTTCTCTTTTCCTCAGTCCCCAGGTTCCTCCCTTTCTCGAGAGTGAGAGAGTGCAAAGAGAGAAAAAAGAAATGAGAGAGAATATGCCCCCCCCGGAAAAGTTCTTTCTTTTTTTTTCTTTGGAAGAAAGGTTGTTTTTTCCGAACAAAAGAGGAGAGGAAACCACCTACCCACTGAAAGAAAGAAGGAAACAAGGATAGAATCTCTATCTCTCTCTCTCTCTTTCCTTCCTTCTTTCTTTCCTTTTTTGAGAGAGAAAAAACAAAAGGAATGGAGAAAAATGTGAAAGGGGAAGGGCTGGGAAGATAAACAGAAGAAGGAAGAAAAGTGTCTTCTTCTTTCTTCCTGAAAAGCTGGGAGAAAGGAGAGGTCTCTTTCTCTCCTTCTTGCTTTCCTTGCTTCCTCTAATTGAGAAAGAGAAAAATTGAGACTGGAAGAGAAAGAAAAAGGAAAAGAGAGGAAGTTTGGAATAGTCTCTATCTCTGTCTACAGAGGTTGTTCCGTCTACGTTTGGCCGATTTCGTTCCTCCCCCCCCCCTCCCGGGCAGATTGGACTCACCCGAACTGGCATGTGGCATCCTGCAGTGTTGTGCAGTGACTGTCTGAGTTGTTTATCCGCGCGGACAAAAATAACGCATAAAACAGGACCATTGTTGTGAGTGTTGTGTAAAATCTTTTTCCAAGTGTGTGGGTTTCCGCTCTGTGACCAACATGCCGCCCAAACTAAGCCGGTTTTGGGAAGGTTATGTTGCGGCTCTTTATGATGTCCAGTTTAGTGTTTCTGTCATTAGAAAACAGTGCAAGAAGAATGGTTGCAACATCAGTTTAAGTGGAATAAAAAATGTTATTAAAAAGTACAAGAGCAACGAAGCTCCACCATTTGGATCACCAACGAAGTTGCCTAAAGCGGGAATGCACCAAGGCCACCCCTACCATGCAGAGGAAACTGCACAAAATGGCAATGCAAGAAAATCCGCCAACACAAAGGTGTATGGCTAATCGTCTTGACGTGTCTTTGGGGACTGTGAGCCGGACCTTACAAAATCAATACAAGCTGGAAAAGGTCATGAAAGCTCGCTGCTATCTTCTCACGGATGCCCACCAAAAGGAACGAAAGTATAACGCCCGGAAGCTGTACGAACGGCATCTGGCAAAACAAAGGTGGAAGCACGTCGTAACGCTCGATGAAGCATGGATTTACCTTTCCGACTGCGGTAAACCGAGAACCATCATGTACCGAGAGAAAGGCACAAAGAACTTCAGAAGGTGGGTCCATGTATGTAAAGAATCCTTCCCAAAAGGGGTTCATGGTCGTTACTGGCTACTGTTACCGAGGTAAACTGAAGATTCGTAGGGTGGCGAAGAACTGCAAAATAAACTTGCAGTATTATCAGGAGCAGATCATGCGGCCGATCTACGAGCATGAGATTCCAACAATGTACGGAAATGATGCCAATCTGGTGCGCATTCACATGGACAAGGCCTCATCACATACTTCACGATCGTCCCTCGCATTCTACAGGGAGATGGAGGAGGCAAGTGGTATACAGGTGATACCTTTCAATGAGGTACCTGTTAAATCTCCAGGTGCAAGTCCTATGGACTATTGTGGATTTGGCTTGCTGAAGCGGGCTTTGGGAAAACGGCGTGTGACAACTGTGGAAGGACTTTGGAAAGCTGTGCAAAGTGAATGGGACAAGATTCCCCTCCCAGTTCTTCAGAGAAGCCTATTACAGTGGAAATTACGCTGTCGGGCTATTGTTAGGAACCAAGGGACACACATCGAGCACTTACGGACCTGGCGCCATGGATTCGTCTAAATTTTTGGGTAAGTCAAAATTGGCCAAATGTAGACGGAACAACCTCTGTATTCCTGTTGCCTCGGTCTTTCTTCCTTTAGAGAAAAAGGGAGAAAAGAAAACTTGTTTCCCTCTCCCCCCCCCCCATCCTCCTGAGAGAGATATGAGTGCCGCCCCCTGTAGGTGCCCATCCAAAGATAGAGATAAGGAGAGAAAGAAGAAAGGGGAAAGAGAGGCAGTGGCGTATGCTGGTTCTAACGAGTGGGTAATCTCCGACCCTTGATCCTCAAACTCCAAAAGTTTCCGTGCAATTTATGTCAGGATCCATATTGGATTTAGGAATATTGTGTCGGAATGTTTGTCTTATTGCTACGACCACAATCAATTAATTCTCGTTATTGCAGTTTAATATACGTGTAGAATTTCAAATAATAAAACAAGACAGTATTATAAAGCTATAAAAAAACAACCTGTGAAATATAAAATGAAAGACGTGCACTAGTGAAATAAAAACCCGCAATATTAATTTAAGTGCAAAATTCAACGTATTCCAGGACCAGATTACTTGTGCTGTACTACATCCAAAGCACGCTCTTTGTCCAGTTGCACGTCAATATGTGTCTGTGCGAAAGATTGCAGCTTAACAAAGGAAGTTATGTGACTTTTGGATTTTTCATGTTTGGCACAAGCGTTGCAAAGATTACAGTATCCGCCACGCGTCCATACATTCTTTTCAGCCCCGAAAAATAAGCACGGCCAACAAAAAAGCAAAGCTTATTAACACTTATACTTCCTGTCAACCATGGTGTTTTGTCATAATTTGCTTGCGAAAATGCCTCACATATTCCCGATTTTTGTCTTTGTGTGTAGAAATAAGTTCAAGCGATGACACTGGCCTACCTGTATTAACAATTTGCTACTTCTCCTGAAAAGATCTTGTTCCAAAAGGTTTCACCAGCAAATCTTGTATCACATCCATTACCCTTTAACACAGCACTATCACGACAAACACTAACACCTAAATAAATAATAAACATGAAGCACAGCACGAAGCCAACGACTACACGCATTCAGTTTCACGCGCCAAACTTCTGTTGTTGTTTTCCTGGCTCAGAATGAAATTCCTTATGAATGATAAAAAAAAAAATACCTTTCCGAGCTCGAAATGACAGGTTTTAAAAGTTCGAATCATTGCAGGCCAGAGCCAGAATTTTATTTCGGGATGGGGATCATCTCTTATTAGCAGCCGCCACATAAAGTTGAAACAGTGGGGTTAGAAGTTCTGAAGATGAATCTCAGATTATTACAACGTATTATGCAAGGTGTTAATCCTGCTAATGAAGTAAATTACTACTATAGAGTAGAGGCGGCAAATGTGGAATACCGTTTTTGTTTTGAACTATAATTACTTTATTTGTGCACATTTTGATATGAAAATTCAACAAAAAAATACAATACACATTCCTTTTTCAAAAAAACACTCAGAATATTTGAAATAATTAATGTGCTTTTGAAGAAAAAAACATTAGTGAATAAAGTGCGAAATGTCAACAAAATGAAAGTGGGGGGTAATGTGGAATACAGTATTCCACATTACCCTCATAATTAGAGATTACACAACTTTGACACTTAGCCTTATTGTTCTGTTCATTTATGTTAATTCGACATTCGTTATGCAGTTAAATGAAAAACTACAAATTTACTTGCAAAAATCGCAAATAAACACATCTCCCTCTGATGCACCACAGAGCTCATGGGCCCACAATTCACACAATAAACACTGGATCCACTTACTGCCTGGAACATCAGTCGACCAATTCTCTCCACAGAACAAGCACTCAGTGTCTGGGTTCCTCGGACCTACACTTTCACCAATCACACTACAATGATCAGAGGTGATTCCATCACTTTCAATGGTCGATTCACTTGTACTTGCAATGTCTTCCTGCTTCTTGCCACGCTGCGTTCTGGATTTTGCCATTTCATCTTTTCCTTTCCCTTCACACTGATTTGATTCTTTGAAGATGCATCTCTTGCACGAGTTGCTTTTCTTTGACTTCTTCTTTTCTGATTCATGAAGAGAGTGTTGTAGAGAATGTTTATAAGGTGTTCCTGTGAGTACAGTTGACGAAGTGGTTCTGCTTCCCTTCTTGGATTGTGCATTACTTGTAGTTGGAACTGGAGATATATCCCATGGTGTTACTGCATGGTTGGGTTGAGTTGATCGGCGAGTATAGACAGCATTTGTAGACTTTTCACTTGGTGAAGTTGTTTCCTGTACAGGCGCTGTGGATGGTTGTGGATTAACACTATTAGGAGGTAGAGAGACGTCATTACTGGCTGTGTTTGGTAGCTCCAATGAAATCAGTATCCCTAAAAACGTTTGGATTCAGGAGATGAATCCCTGTGCATTTGAATCCATTAACAGCAATCTCGCCCGACTGAGCACGTAGGTAAGCTCTGGAAAAGAGTTCTCCTACGTCAAAATGAGTTGCTCTTCTCCCATGGTTACGGAGAAACAATCTCAACTCCTCGTTGTAATATCTCTTCAGAGGGCCCAAGAATGTTCTATCAAGAGGTTGTAGCTTATGTGTCGAGTGTGGTGGCAAAGAAATTATAACAACAGATTCTTCCCGAGCTAGGTCAATAACCTCAATATTCCTGGTGTGGCTGTAGTGGCCATCAAGTATGAGGAGTACTGGGTCATCTTTGCTTGGCTTCACTTTACTGATGAAGTGACAAAACCAGTTAGTGAATATTGAGAGTTGAATCCAGCCTGAGGGATGGTACACTGCGATGGAACCTGGAGGTGCATATTTCATCAGTTGAACATTTTCATTTTTCCTTGGAAAAATTAACATGGGAGGGACAAATGAACCACCCGCACTCATACATGTTACTACAGTTATTAGTTATCCTCGCTCAGCGGATGTCAGAGTACCCACCTGTCTTTTCCCCTTTAATGCAATGATTTTATCCTGTTTGGTTTGCACCACAGTAAGTCCACTCTCATCTACGTTATACACACGGTCAGGGGGGAAATTGAACTTCTTGTAGGCATCTTCCAAGTTGTTGAAAAATTTAGCCACGTTTTCGCGACTGAAGCCATTTACTCTCGCAAATGAGGTTCCAGTGGGATTTCGAAGAGTCACTACATTTTTATGTCTTTGCATAAACAATCTAAACGTCTTTACCAGCACATTCTCTTACCACAGAGAATGGATGCTTCTCATTATTTCGAACAGCTAATTGATAAGCAACTGAACAAATGTCACGTTTTGTGAGTCCATAGTAACGAGATTCCATTTCTAACACATATTTTCATGGCTGGAGAGAAGATTGGCTTTCGACCTACACGTATTCTTGCATTGTCATCTGCAGATTTGTCAGAATGTTCTCTAACTAATCGAAATAATGTGGTCCGTGGAACATCATATGTTTTGCTGGCACGCAGAAATCCCATTTCTTTTTGCCTGACTGCTGTCACTGCCTGCGTCATTTTCTCTGGGTACCACTTCTTCTGCTGTACTCCTTCTTTCGGCATTCTAGGAGGGTCTGTGAATCTGCAAAATATAAAGAGACCATTTTGAGCATTAAATATGCAGATGAAATATAGGATTTTTTGTCATAATACATTTACAGTAATTATTCTATCTTAACATGGGTACAATTTCAATCTTCTTTCTGCAAGGGTTTAGGATAATCTAATTTCGTAATAAGAACAGTAATAAGGGCTGAAGAAACATTCTCTGCCATTTAGCTGTACCTTATAACTGCATGCAGGAAGTCATAAAACTATAAAAATGTGATTTTAACAAATTGCATCAAGGCCTGAAAAAGATAGGGTAATGTGGAATAGTATTCCACATTAACCACCCTCACGTATTCCACATTACCCGCTAACTACTTTTCTTTTTTAATCTTAAATTAGATAATAACGGAAACTTCCAGGACACCTAATTGACAATGCTTATTTAGCTACGACATTGGTGAACAATGTCACATAGAACACTTGCAGAAATCTTACCTTGCGTTTGCTTTGTGTGTACAAAACGACGGTAATGAAAAAAAGTCCGCTCCCTCCAAAACAGCTTTTTGTGATGTCAGCAAACATTCACAGTGGATGGCGGGGGTTGCTTCAGTGCTGCCATCTGTACATACTGTCTGATGGTTCTAAACTACCCCGATAGATGGTAGACGTATGTAGTTGTAAATATCATGGTATTCCACTTTTGCCGACCATTCCACATTCGCCGCCTCTACTCTACACTTTTTAAATTAGATATTTGTAGGATTTCGGGGAGGGGGTTTGAGCGCCCCGAGTCTTCCACCTGGCTACGTGCCTGATGTGTTTTTTCGTTTGTTTAATTCGTTCATTTTCATCACTATTAATCTAAAGAGGCAGAATATAGTAACTTAAATTAACTAATATATATATATACGAGGGTGGTTCAGCATGCTCCGCCCCTGACATAGAAGGAACCCTCGTAGGAAAACCAAATCACTGTCACTTTTCAACATAGTCCCCTGCAACATTAACACACTTTTCCAATCAGCCTTCCAGTGCTTCAATCCCAGCAGAAAAAAAATATTTTGGTTGGTCCTGCAACCAAGCATTCACAACATCCATAACCTCTGAATCACTGGCAAAATGTTTTCCACAAAGGTGTTTCTTCATGTTCGGGAACAGGTGGAAGTCACTGGGGGCCAGATCTGGAGAATAAGGGGCATGAGGGACAATTTCAAACCCTGCTGCATGAATTGCAGCCACCGCAACTTGGGAGGTGTGGGCGGGAGCATTGTCACAATGGAACAACACACCACGGGCGAACATTCCGCGGCGTTTCTCCTTGATGGCAGTACGTAATTCTTCAATTAGGGTTGCAAAATAAACACCTGTGATTGTCTTTCCCTGTTGGAGATAATCTATCAAAAGGATTCCTTCTGCATCCCAGAACACAGATGCCATCACTCTGCCCTTTGATGATTGAACCTTGAATTTCTTTGGGGGTGTTTCCATTGCATGCTTCGGCGTTTACTTTCGGGATCGAAGTGGTGAACCCACTTTTCATCCATTGTAACAAATCTCTTCAGAAACTTTGGCTTGTCAGCCTTTATTGTCCGCAACAGGTTCTGACTTGTCACACGACGTGTCCTCTTTTGGTTGACCGTCAGCATTCTCGGGACCCAATGTGCAGAGATTTTTTCCATTAACAAATGATGATGAAAAATTGAATGCACACTGCCAGTTAAGATGCCACATGTGTCTGCTATATGGCGGACAGTCACTCGCCGGTCTGCCAAAATCATGTCATGCACTTTTGTAATCATTTCTGCTGTGGTCACCGTTGCAGATGAGCCACCACCATGCTCATCTTCACAGGTCTGCCGACCACATTTAAATTCACGGCACCATCTCTTCACTGGATCATATGAGTTGCTAGAGTCTCCAAGAGTTCCCACCATATCTGCATGGATGTCTTTCGGTGTTAGATTTTTCTTGAGTAAATATTTTATCACTGCTCGGACCTCAGATTTTTCCATTGTATCACATGTAGCTACATTTCTTACTGATCATCAACGTGTAACAAAGAAAGAAATTGTTGTAAATTCTTGAAACTTTGTGGATATTAGTCTAAAGAATGAACAATGTTACATATAAAATTACAGGTCTCTACTCTACTATCAATGGAAATGGGTCAGGGGCGGAGCATGCTGAACCACCCTCGTATATATAATTTATTTTTGATATCTTTCCCTTTAAAAAATATTCAGTTCCGTGAAAGAAGTATTCTCGCTGCTTTGAAGATTAGAGAGAAGAAACAATCACTATTTCTGTAAATACAAGGATGGGGGAGTCAGCATATAGGTGCTTTAATTGCTTAAGCTTTGAATTTTAATTTAGTTTGCTTCATCTTCAATATTTAAGCTTTTTCCTTTTTATAAATTTATGTTCAAGTAACAGAAATCAGCAAGACAGAAGCAAATGTAAAGTGAAAATTAGCGTAGAATTGGTTTGCCCATGTTATTCAATTTTCCTGTTCTTCGCATTCTATCGGGTATGTTTTCTCTAGTTCAGCGGAGGGAACGGCAAAGGCTCTGAAGGTTGAGAGTGCGACCGGTGGACTCTCACAAGAAGGAGGTTACCCTGGGCACGGAATCACCGCGCCTGAGAAGCAGTGTTTCCTCCCCCTCTTTTTCTCTCCTCCCTCCTCGCCAAGGGTTGTAAGGGAAGCGGGAAGAATGACGTCAGGGTGAGATTCCCTGAAGTCATTCCACCGGCTGGAGAAAGGTTCCCGGACATTCAGCGGCAAACGGTTGGAAGCATTCGCGCGCTGGAAGCAAAGAAATGTATGCATCGAAATTGGTTTGGAAGAATATTGCGAAGAAATGTATATGTGTATGTATGTGTGTGTGTGTGTGTATATATATATATATATATATATATATATATATATATATATATATATATACAGGGTGTTGCAAAATACCTGTTACAACGCTTGGGAGGTGATTCGACAAGTAAAAACAAGGAAAAAATGCCATTGAAAAAATGTCGAAATCGGCACCGTTTGCGAGTGACAGGCGTGCGAAAATCGCCTCACACCATGTTTAAAGCACAATAACTCAAGAAGGAAGAAAGATATCAATGTCGGATTAAAAGAATACAAAGAAAGTCGTGCCTGACGAATACAATGGTGCATCAATTGAGACCCAGTGTAAATTGCGCAAGGGGACTCTCAAAGAAAGTGGGAATCCCCTGATGGAAAATACAAGAAATTTACTACTATCTTATACATAATGTTGAGATCGGAATGTAGCCAGTAAAAAATGGCGACGTATGTCCACATGTCCCACTACTGCTGGGACACCGTCCCACATCCGGGAAATAGGTAAATAGACTAACTGCAAATCTCCTGTTGTACACGGTTCACATTGCGGTACGAAGAAGAAAAGAAACCAATTTGTCGCATGTCTCACTACTGCTGGGACACCATCACATATGGAAAAAAATATGGGAAAATCATAAAAAAAGTTTTCAATCCCTTAATGTTGACACACTACTTTGCAGTACGAAAAACAAAAGTTAAACAATGTCGTCAGGCTGTACATATACATAGGCTATACTACAAGAGAGCTCCCCAAAGAAAGTGGGTAATCCTCGAAGGAATGAAGACGGAGAATGGCGAGAAAACGCACACAATGGCATGTAACATTTCCAGGCACAGCACATCAGGAAGGGATTCCACTGGGAAGCGCACAACCTCCGCACATGCAGATCGACGGTATGAAGTACAGCGATATCCAGCATCTTCACTCGCACCTTTCACTAAAGGACACTATGCGGTGCTGATAGGGGCTCACAAACACCGGTATACTCAGAGACGTTGTTGAAAATGTCCGCCATTGACTTCAAGACAAAGATGGCATCGGCGAAGCACTGATTGTCTGGTACGCGCAAATACCTCTGGCATGTCAACAATTGTCCCAGCAGCGGCACTAACACGAGCAACGAGATCCTCAGCACTTTCCACAGGAGTTTCATACACGAGCCTAATCATTTCTCCCCACACAAAGAAATCCAGTGGTTTGAGGTTGGGGGAACGAGGTGGCCACGGTAAAGGTCCACCCCTGCCAATCCAACGATCGCCGAAAATATCGTTGAGTAAGGCCCTGGCTCCCCGGTCGAAATGTGCGGGGGCGCCGTCGTGTTGAAACCAGATACGTTGTCTACCTGCCAGTGGCACGTTTTCCAAAAGTTCAGGTAATACGTCATGTAGAAACACCCGATATTTCCCACCACACAAAGTAGAGGGCAAAATGTACGGGCCTATCAAGCGGTTACCTACTACGCCACACCACACATTCACTGCGAACCTATGTTGATGATGGCGCACAATGATTGCATGCGGATTGTCCATATCCCAGACGTGGCTGTTGTGACTATTGTCCCTGGTGAATATTGCCTCATCGGTCCACAAAACTCTTGTTGGGAAATCTTGAATGGCAAGAGTTTGTTGCACGTACCATTTGCAGAAATCCATGCGTAGGGGAAAGTCCGTGGGCAGTATGTGGTGCACCTTATGCAATTTGTATGGGTGCAATCCCTCCTCCTGAAGAACGCGGAACACATTGCTATGGTGGGTTTGTTGAGTACGAGCAGTGACACATGTGCTGGTGTCAGGACGGTCTCGTATCGCGTCCAACACGTCCTCTTCAAATTGCACAGTGCGCACAGTGCGGGGTCTTCCACAATCCCACCTACGGGGTAGTAGAGATCCAGTTTCACGCAGTCGAGCATCAAGTCTTTCAAAGAGTGCATGTGCTGGTAACCGCCTATTGGGAAAACGTTCGTGATACGAACGCCGTGCTTCACGGCTGTTTCGGTTTGCCTCTCCATAAACGAGATGCATATCAGCAAGCTCGTGGGTAGAGTACTCCACCATTGTCCTGTTCGAGAACTGCCCAGCAACAGGGGCACTTTCCCTCCGAGTGACGGATCACAAACTACCGTGATTAGCACCCACGTAATGTCACACAGGTGTCCACGCAGTTGTTGCAAACCGAGAAGGAACACAGGAATACGTACTCTACGTACAATATTCCTTGGCGCAATTCAACCATACACACACGCCAGACTAAACTCCACGCTGCGAGACGCAGAACAAGACAGGAAAAACAACGGTCGACTACACTCTCTACGTAGTATCCACCAACACTAATACGTAACAGGTGACCTACACTCACAGCGCCTCTAGTGGGGCTTTCTGTATCAATTAGCTGAAATCAATCTGAGCGTAATTTGACGGCATAGCGTCATTTTCGAGTGAATTTCCTATTTCCCGAGTGTGGGACGGTGTCCCAGCAGTAGTGGGACATGTAGACATACGTCGCCATTTTTTACTGGCTACATTCCGATCTCTACATTATGTAGAAAATAGTAGTAAATTTCCTATATTTTCCATCAGGGGATTCCCCACTTTCTTTGTGAGTCCCCTTGCGCAATTTACACTGGGCCTCAATTGATGCACCATTGTATTCGTCAGGTACGACTTTCTTTGTATTCTTTTAATCCGACATTGATATCTTTCTTCCTTCTTGAGTTATTGTGCTTTAAACATGGTGTGAGGCGATTTTCGCACGCCTGTCACTCGCAAACGGTGCCGATTTCGACATTTTTTCAAATGGCATTTTTTCCTTGTTTTTACTTGTCGAATCACCTCCCAAGCGTTGTAACAGGTATTTTGCAACACCCTGTATATATATATATATATATATATATATATATATATATATATATATATATATTTAAAAAAGAAATACAGCCGGGTCATCTGCGATTACCTAGATGACCCAGAGTATACGCCGCTGAAGAGAGGCAAGGTCTCTTCTCTCTTCGCTTGTTGTCGACAAAGAAAGAAGTACTGGGGAGAGAGGTAGGCTTCATTTTTCCTGAATTACTTTCTCTCTCTTAGGAGTCTTCAGGAGAAAGAAAGAGACACCCCCTTCTCTCTCTCTCTCTCTCTGCTTCTCTTGCCTTTCTCATTTCGAAAAGAAAGAAAGAGTGTTTTTATTTTTCTTTTCTTCTTCTTTCTTTCTTTCCTATTCATTTTCCATTTCTTCCTCTTTATTTTTTCCCTGTGTACGTAGGGGATAAATTTGCCTCTCTCACACTGCCTATTCCCCTGAACCGAGAAAAGAGAGAGAGAGAGACAGAAAGAGAAATATCTTTCACCCTCCCCCCTCTCTCTCTCACAACTCTTTCTTTCTCACCCTGCCCTCTCTCTCTCTCTCTCTCCAAGAAGAAAGAAATTAGAAATAAAAATCTCTCTCTCTCTTGGAGTTACCAAATTTCCCCGCTTCGCTCTGTAGCGTTGCAAACTTTTTAAAAGGATAACGCACGCACATGGCAAAATGACAGTCTTCAGGTCCATATGCTTGCTATAAGAATTTCTTAGGGAAATATTAGGGATAAAACAGCAAGTGCAAATTTTGACAAACTGTACACTTAGCAGAATAAGGTCTGTACCATAAATCCTTACATAACATGAAATTTCCATACATGTACCATCAGGACTGTACGATTGGCAACGCAGCGCTTTCACCACTCGATTTCCCCCCTCCACTTCTGCTGGTATGCATGGCCCTGCTCCACAGTTAGCTGGGACAGAGTCTACATACTATATTTTTTCATTCACTTTCATCCATTGTGGTGACCACAGGGGCATACCAATAAGTTGTTTTTTCCTTTTTTGATTCAATTCTTCCTCCTTCAACTTTCATTATTTGGTCATTCAATGTCAGATCAACCAGGGCCTCCAAATCATAGTTTTGGATTTGGATGACATTTGGCATTATGGTTATAAGGTTATAGCCTGTGGAAGAAGGTGATGCGCAACAGAAAATTTGAGCCAATTTAGAAAAATGAGCCTCAGAGCTAACTTCAGGACTCTAACTTTGGAACTATTGATCACGGCCTAGTGAAGTTTACACACCAAACAAACCTTTACCTAAGGAACACACACAATCAAAATACAATCAGCTTGTTTCAGGGTTGCCCCGGTGGGCCCAGCCCAGTTTTTTCAGAAAAACCCACCAAAAAACCAACTCAAAATGTGGTTTTCAGAAAATGTTGTAAATTATTGCTTTAAATAATTGTAAGGTTCTAGAATTGTCAACATTTTGAGAAAACTGGTAAAATAAAAGCTTAGCCAAGTTTATAATACTCAAAATAATTAATGTGGTACAAGTCATAGTGTTTTTTTTCAGGATAATTTTAGAAATAGACTTTTAACAAATAATACGAATTTACATCCAAGAAATGAAAAAATCAAAAGGGTCTGAAATATTTAGATAAAACATTGAAGGAACAAGGCTTATAATCTTGAAATATGGTAGCACTTTAAATATCAGTCACTTCCGAAAAGTGCAAGCCACATAGTTTCACCTGTGACAATCAACTTTTACAGTATTTTTTTCCATGAATAAAACATTAAAAAAAATAATTGAGTACATGTTATTGAAACGTCGTGAAAGTAGAATGAAGTTAATTGTTGTATAATTAAACCAAACATTTTTCAAATGATTCATTTCAGTTTTCAAAATTTAGTATGTGTGCAAATGTTCTCTTTCCAATGCCTTCCACTGAGAACTGACCCCACCCTCCCTGCAGTTCAGTGCATTGATTGAATATAATGATAATGTGTTGCTTGCCCATGTAGGATAAATGTTATTTGTGGTTAGGAGCTCTATGCCCAAGAAGTCGAGCACACTTATAATCTAACACAATTTCTTATCTTAAATATAGGGGGTGTGGGGTACTCAAGTAAATACAAATCATATGTATACTTTCATATTTCGACCATTTTTGACATTTTCAAACCTGTTTAGACTACAATTTCGAGCTTTGTGCATAAAACTTTCACTAATCTTGAGACCACGATATCTGCAGCAAATTTAAGAGTTTTTAAGCTGAAATTCATGTCGCAAATAGATACACCCAGGGAATTATTTCATTTTGCATTTGCATTTCTTTTGAAAGCATTTCAAGATTGTGGATGAAAAATTGATTTTTCATATTCTGAGGAAGCTCCAAATTCTGATGCCACTTTCAAATATCTGCCTAAACTACATTTTTGGACATTAAGAAAAGACATTTCAATATTTTAGGGAATTTCTTAAGCTATGGCTTGACAAATCATTTTTTAACACTATAGTAGTGCATATGTATGTTGGGATCCAAATGGGGGCCACTAATGTTTTGTCCATGGGAACAGTTAGTTTCAAAGCAACCAGATATTTTGGAGGATGGATACGGTATTCCATTTGGATGAAATCAGTCAAGACAATTAAATGTGTCAGCCTTATAAATTTAGCATGGTTAATACACAGAGGACATATTTAAACTTGAAACATCCACAAAAATAATGGGAAAACACAACTGTGAACAATCTGTATTGAAGCAGATTTAAAAGTGTGTGTGTGTGTGCAGCTACCATATGTTGCATAGTAGTAAAGGTAAAGTTCCCCGTACATATCCAGGGTGGCTACTGACCGGGAATGATGTGTGAATAATTGGCTCTGGGAATTCTGCATGAATTCTTCCTGAATTTTGCTCCGTAGACGTGAAAAATTGCAACATTCATTTATTAAATCCATATTCCATTGAGGGCATCCCCGATGGCGCAGTGGTAGCATCGTCGCCTTGTAATCCAGGGGTCTCGGGTTCAATACCCGATGGATGCACATAGTGGTTCGGATCCCACATTTAACTGTAGCTCAAGTCTCAATTAGCCTTTCTGTGCATAAAGTGGACTTAAAGGACGAACTCAATCAATCAAACCATATCCCATTGAATTTATAAATGCTCTGAGGAAAGTTTTTAACCGATCAATTTTATTTTTATCAAGGAAGGAAAAGAAAGCTACGTGAAAAATAAAATTGAATTCTCTTGAACTGTTTACTTTCTTAGTGTCCTTTGTAAAACAATCTAACAGTTGGGCTGAAAAGTTCGTAGGCTAACGTAGTAAAAAATATTTTTTTGACAAAATTCGATTTTATTATTCAATATAGTTGCCTACGAGGGCGATACAACGATTATAGCGGTCATACAATTTTTCGATGCCATTTTTATAGTACGATTTCTCTTTAGCCTCAAAATAGGCCTCAGTTTCGGCGATTACCTCTTCATCAGTGCTAAATTTCTTTCCAGCGAGCATTCTTTTAAGGTCTGCAAACAGGAAAAAGTCACTGGGGGCCAGATCTGGAGAATATGGTGGATGGGAAGCAATTCGTAGTCTAATTCATATAATTTTGCCATCGTTTTCATTGATTTGTGACACGGTGCATTGTCTTGATGAAACAGCACTTTTTCTTCTTCAAATTGGGCCGTTTCTTCGTGATTTCATCCTTTAAACATTCCAACAATGCTATGTAATAATCGCTGTTGATGGTCTGGCCCTTTTTGAGGTAATCGATGAATATAATACCATGCGCATCCCAGAATACTGATGCCATAACCTTGCCAGCCGACTGTTGGGTCTTTCCACGCTTTGGATTCGGTTCATCACGTGCAGTCCACTCGGCTGACTGTCGATTGGACTCTGGAGTGTAGTTATGGAGCCATGTTTCATCCATTGTAATATATCGACGGAAAAATTCGTGTTTATTACGGTTGAATATCGCTAAACACTGCTCCGAATCATCAAAACGTTGTTGCTTTTGATCGATTGTGAGCACGCGCGGCACCCATTTTGCACACAGCTTTCGCATGTTCAAATATTCATGCACAATATGTCCAACACGTTCCTTTGATATTTTTAAAGTCTCAGCTATCTCAATCAACTTCACTTTACGATCATTTAAAATTATTTTGTGGACTTTTTTGATGTTTTCGTCGGTAACAGCCTCTTTGGGGCGTCCACTGCGTGCATCGTCTTCGATGCTCATTTCGCCTCGTTTAAATTTAGCAAACCACTTCTCAACGGTTGATTTTCCTGGTGCAGAGTCCGAATAATGTTTATCAAGCCAAGCCTTGGCTTCAACAGTATTTTTTTTGCCAAAAAGCAATGCTTTATTAACAGACGAAATTCTTTTTTATCCATTTTTTCACAGTAACAAAAGCTGCTTCACTCACAATGCTATATCTCACGAACTAATTATCCGGCAGCTGTGAAATTTATACACGTATCTTTCGAAGGTTAGTACTAAGTAAAAATCACATGGATTTAATTCTAGTAACGCCATCTATGAGTCAGCCTACGAACTTTTCAGCCCAACTGTTATCTGATAGATGCAAGATTATTGCAAGATAATATATCCTGAAGTTGAATAAGTCAATTACAGCTTAAAACTCTTAAATAATTAACAATTTTTTGTACATTAGTATATCCCGTAACATTAGTAACGTGTGTTTGTAGATGTATTTTGAGTCTGAATATGTGAAATCCAAATGTGAACTCCGCATCTTAAATTTAACACAGCGAGTGTAAAAAGTGTTTGGACACTGCAGTAGTTACGTTAATAATGGATTCTCTTGGTGTTCTGGATGATGGTAGGTGAGCGGGATAAAAGTGTAATGGTTCTACCTCAAATTCTTTCTTTCTTGGCACAACAACAAAATAAAAATATCAAAACAAACAATCCATGAACAATTATAAAAAAAATGCCACAAATTATGGGCACAGAAAGTCTTTGGACACTTAGTAAAAAACATTTAAAAGGACCTCTGTGAAACATGATCAATAAACCTGGACTGCCATACACATACCACTGGCCCCTTCACCCTCTGGGCTCGCACCTGTCAGTACCGGCAGTAGCTCTGCCTCATTGAGCACGATAGTGTAACATGGGTCCTGGAAGGAGAGTTCACCGTTTTTCAACGTCTGCAAGTTATTTGGCTTCACAATCAGTGCAAATCATTAAGGGAAATATCACGCTTGTCCGGAATTCATAAATCAACAGTGCACGTGATCATAGATCGCTTTGGCGAAAGAAAAACAGTAGAAAATAAGATGAGGAGTGGACGACCAAGAGTGCTTTCTGTGCAAGACGAACGGTTTATTTTGCGAACTATCAAAAAAGACCCCAAAACTAGTGCTCCGACGTTGGCTGCAAGCCTTCAAGACCGAGGTAAGCAAGTTTCCTCCAGTACAGTTCGTAATGTATGCCGACGAAATGCCTACCATGAACGAGTGGCAAGGAAGAAATTTTACGTTAGTGCAGTGCTCAAAAAATCTTTTTCAGAGATAGGTGCCAGCTCTGAAATTCAGGCACCAGGAGACCACCTACTGACACTTGTGCATACTGTAAGAAGTTGAGCATCACCGTATTCAAAACATCGCTAAATCATGTGAGAAAGCAGAAAATTAGGGGTAGGGGGACAAGGAGTAAGGAATAGTTACCGATTCTATTAAATGTTCACAACGTTGATAAAAAAATAATTTGCTAACTTATACTGTACTGCAATTTGAACTTAGAATCTTCAAAATTTCGTACATGCAAACTTAAAAAACGGCAATATTACAGCGGCGACTGGGATTTTTCGAGCCCTGGGTTAGTGCAATAAACAGAAAGAAGCACTTCGAATTTGCCCTATATCACCGCAATTACAATGCAGACTTCTGGAACAAGGTCATTTTTTCAGACGAAAGCAAATTCAACTTATTTGGGTCGGATGGTAGGCATATGGTATGGCAGCAAAGAAATACAGAGTTGGAGTCGCGAAACGTAATCCCAACTTTCAAACATGTTGGCGGACTCTTAGTATGGGGTTGTATGAGTGCTGCTGGGGTCTGCACTGTACCAGACAGGCTCTGGGCAGTGATTCGTGCCAAAGGAAATCCAACAAAATATTAAATGCTTTTGATTTTGCAGAAAATATGGACAAGAATGGCAAGTGTCCAAAGACTTTTTGTGTTCAAAATATGTGATATTTTCATTATTGTTTATAGATGGTTTCTTTTTTGTATTTTCCTGTTCTATCAGATAAACAAGTATATGAGGTAAAATAATGTGGTTTTCATTCCACTCGCCTACCTGCACCCACAACCCTGAGCGGATCCCTAGTTTACGTACCATCAATGGTGTCCAAACACTTTTTACACTTACTGTATTTGAAATATACATATGTGCAGTTTATTTGAATTGATTTAGAATTTTTGGATACATTGGAATTAGTGTGGGGGGGGGGGGGTGAGAAGCAGTAATACGTAAGGTTGAAAAACAGAAAACATATTCTGGTAATCTTGAATTTTTGGAAAGTTCTTGAAAACTGGGATTATACTTGAATTTTATCATGGTCCTAGAGTGGCCACCCTGAAATAGAACCGAACCACAAAGGCACATTCAGGGGATAAGGGGGTAGGGCCAGACATATTCTTGATCTCGACCATTTTGGAGGTGTTGTCACCACAACCAAACTCTGGCTGCCTTTAACCCCCATGACCCATTGATTTGAGGCTGCCAACCCTGGCTTGTTCACCTTGGTGTCTTAAGACCCTGTTCTTTAGACACCCAAATATCAACCTCCTTTCCAAGTAGTACACCTGGACTGTATTTTGCAGGCTAACAAGGCTATGAGATTTGTGTTGTGTCGATAATGTGTGTTTGTGATTGCCACTTCATCCATTTCATCGTATCACCATTCATCATCTTCACGATTAGCCAAAAGTGGGAGAAGCACTATAAAAATATTAATAGACAGAAAAGTATCACAAACTACTACTTTGTATTATCAGGGTATGGTACCAACCATTTCATCATTTCAATAATCTTCCGATATAATTTTTCATAATCCTGATGATGTAAACAAGTAGTTTGTGAAAATTCTTTACACTAATGTTGTGCAAGTTTTAGTGGTGTCCTACAAGACAATATATAGAGTAGCTTCCATTGATAGGAAATAGCACACTCTAAAAGAAATGTATTTCTAATATATCTGATATAATAAGTAGAAAATAAACAGGTAACGTAACACTATGTATTATGGGTTTTGGTATGTACAAGGCATACAATATTACACTTGGATTGATATATTTATTTACTTCCAGTATCAGTTAATTTGCTGCATGTTCAGAGAAAACAAGAAGTCATCAAACTTGATTAACTTACCAACAAAATGAACTGAAAAAATCATAGAAAACTGCTTACAGAGGACCCAAATGTATGAGATTCCAGAACATTTTACTACTTTTCATATACAGAATATTAATTCTCACACATATATTAGGTTTAGTTATTTCTTTTTCACCAATCATAATTCATGCACCTGAGAGATCGATCTAAAGTAAAAGAAGCACAACCATAATCAAGTTGCTGCATCTACTTTTTAACTTTGTGGTATAACATGCAGCTCATTTTTCTCCACTCCTCATGTTTACTTTACAAATTCTTCCCAATGGTTTGTCAACAATATAAAATTACAGGTTCAACCCTCAAAACACAATTTTCATCGTGAACACTGTCAAACAATATATCAACATGTATTGCTGATAGTCTGGTAAAGATTGTTCTGTTTCTTTGAGAAGCAGTCTCCTCATGCCAATGAAGTTGCACGAGTTGTTAGGACACGACATTTAGTTATATGACAAACAATAGGTCCCCCAAAAATGAGGGGGTAACTGTTGTTTCACATTCAAGTTCAACGTAATACACTGTACATCTAGTCTTCTGATGATTCCTTCAGAATTCACGTCTGTGGTACTTGTCTGGATCAAAGTACGATGTCACGACGACTCTGTTGTTGAACTTTCTGCCAGTCAATGACTGCTGAGCCTTCTGACAATCTATTACAGAGTTGAACTCCACAAATACCTGAAAAATATTAATACATTGGTTAATTAAAAAGATTTACAAATAACGATCTAATATTTCATCGACCAAATATCTTGAACAGGAAATGTTTCATGAACAGCCTGAATACTTCATTCACCTCTTTTTAATTAATGTTAGTAACAAGGTGATGATTAGCGATTTGACTTTACAAAAATAAACCATGTGAAGAAATTTACATTGCAAAACCGATATAAAAATTACACTTGTGTTCATATTATGGGAATGAGAGACGCGGTAATAGATAATTCAGGTACTAGAAAATTAGTTAAAATAGCTTCGCGGAAAACGTGAGTACCTGAATTACACTTTAATATTAATTAAAAAAATGTCAGTTACAGGCTACTGTTTAAATAAGACTCGTAAAATTATTGACTACTTTACTGATGAAGTGACTAAATTCGCCAGTACAAATTAGCTGCTGATTATTAACACTTAGCACAAAAACAAAATTCATCAAACTTCGTTCAGTATTTTCAAGTTTTGCTGATGAAAATTGAGCATAGAAATACTCAATATTCTTGGTCAATTTCAATTTTTTTAAAAAGTTGTATCTAGAAATTCTTTAACACAGAAAACTTAGTTTTCAATGCTGACCCAACACACCATTACCAATAAAGATGTATTATGTTAGCAACGGTATTTTTAAATCCACTGCATAAAAATTGTTCCTTCACGATTACTCAATTACTATTAAAAAAAATACCCTTCCTACAAATACTAGTATATTAACAAGATAGCAGATATCTGGTGGAAACTATAATTAAAACATAAAATGATTTAGCTTACCTTTCCACATCCAGGAACATCCACACCCTCTATTGGTCTTGGAATTTCAACAGAACGAACCACACCATACTTGTTACATTCTTCCCTAATGTCTTCCAAGATATCTTCATATTCTTCTTCATCTCTCAATTCCTCTGGGGTAACCATATTCATAAGGCACAGCACCTGCAATACAAATTAAATGTTGGTGTATCGACTTATCACAATTCCCAGAAAGAAAGAAAGAAAGGTACATACTTCCAGAAACTAAGAAGATACCTACATGAACCAAAAACATTATATATCTGTTTTAACTGATTCCCAGTATTCTTGTTGCTGTTTCTATCTGGAAGCACCTTGAAACAGTTTTGTCAGCATTCAATCACAAATTTTACTACTAACCAAATACCTTACATTTTAGCACTATTGGTATGATTAACTTCAGGCTTCCGAATATTTTTAAAAAGTTTTGCACCTCACACAAAACTGCCAGATATTTTACTGGTAACTCAAATTACCAGACTTTCCCTGGTTTTCCATCGGTCATTACTAACAAAAAAAAATGGGGGGACATTTCGAAGATGGCCATCCTCCACCTGCATACATTCGGAGGTATGCGCTTATGCCCAGGTACCTTAAAATAAATCCTGGGCATGTTTTCCGCAAATGTTTACAGATTTCCCCATTTTTCTTTATTGTATAATTTATATTTTAGTTATACAAAGTAGAATGAACCAGAACTGTTCTGGTGAAGCCAGAACAGATTTGGTTGACAAATTGTCAAGGAGAGAAAAAAACCTATAAAAATATAAAACCGCAAGGTTATGAGTACATGCAGATGTAGACCCAATCTGCAAATATAATAGAAGATATGTGGTCAAATTACTGATATACTTCTGCAACCATTTTCTGCAGACAGTAGATGCAGACCTTACGCTATTAAAAGGTGCAGTGATATGGCAGGTTTCCCAACAAATAATATGGGCCTTCCTGATGGCGTAGTGGTAACATTGTCACCTTGTAATCATGGGGTCCTGGGTTCGATACCCAGTGGCAATTTATTGTGGTTCGGATTCCACTTTAAACTGTACATCCAGTACCGGTTAGCCTATTTGTGCATGAAGTGGACTTACTACAAAAACTCAAACCCAACAATAAGAAGCGAATAAATTGAGTAAAACAAATGAAGTAATGTTACCTCTGTAGCAGGTCCTGCTCCTCCTGTGAGACTGAGTCCTGGTACCTGAATTTGTACTGGAGCCTGGGCACTCATCTGGCTGTTCTTAGCACCTACACTTGCTCTCTGTACAATCAGCTTCTTATCACCCAGCTGCATACCATTCAGCCCTGCAATGGCCTACCATGGAAAAAATAAAATATCTTAGCACATAAAATCATCTGAACATGCAAACAGACTATCTACATGAAATTGACTTGCATTCATGAAAATCATGAAAGAGGATAGTTATAAAGTAGGCCTTAAATCGTGACGAAAATACTAAATTTGTTATATGAACATTAAAAATCCTACTAAATATTAGGTGGAACCTTGATTTTATATTTTTCAGGGGGGCAATGTGAAAGAACTTTAACCCTGCATCACAAATCCTTCGTAAATATTACGACTCAGCATGGCCGAAATTGCTGGATCTCAGCAACTGCGCATGCACCGCCTCCACTCTCCACAGTACCTTCCTAGCCTCCCCCGTCAAGGTCAGTAGTGAACCGGTGGCTGTGTACGTCATACCTGTGTGCCTATTTGGGGCACCCAGTCGTAAAATTTACGAAGGTTTTGTAACTCCGTAACTTTTTCATTTTATACGTTTCAAGAATAGTTCTTGTTGTTAGTTTTATTTTTTTAATAAAACGACGTGGTTTCAGCCTTTATTTTGTATTATGAATGATTAGTAAGTGATTATGGCTGATGAGAGGAAGAACGCGAGAAGGAAATAATTAGAAGCTTGTTGTCTGAAGATGTATCAGATGAAGACTACACTGGAGGACAAGATAGAACATTATTTGCTGAAAATAGTGATGAAGAACAAGATGAAGTTGAGGAAGACTACATTGAAAAGACAGACGGCACAGATGCTGACCCTAATTTTGAAATAGAAGAATCAGACAATGAATCTGATTATGACTCACCACCTGGCAGAGTATGTCCAAGTAGGAAAACGAGACGAACCCACTGTCCTGCCGCAATGCAATGTGTGCTGAACACAGAACAATGTGTTGTGTTCACTGTGATCAAAGCTAGACTTTTGACACTTGCAAAAGTACCATAGAAAAAGTGCGTAATTCAAGTTTTCCAACTTTTAACTAGAAAAGTGTAGCATTTACCTAATTATGGTTTTTTAGTAGAAATTTACTGTAACAGGTTAGTTCCTTACTTCATTCTTGTACTTTTAGGTATTATAGTTGTTAAATTAATAAAGTTATTTTTCACATTTTTAATTTTTTTTTTCCGAGGACCTGACATTTTCCATTTTTAGTAAAACATATGGCATAAAAATATTATTTTTTTAAAAAAATTGCAAAATTTAATGTTCATATATTTTGATGTACATAGAAAACTGGACATACTGATATTTTTTTACGAAAAAAAAATATATCTAAAAAGTAAAAAAAATGTTAAAAGAACAGAGTAGTAATTTTTGCGAATGTTTTGTGACCATGTGACAACCAAAACAGTTTTGTAATCTAGGGTTAAATGAAGGAAAATGTAAAGTTAAGGAAAATTATGTAACATTTTGCTACGTTGCGACCATCAAGATTGAATGTATAATGCAGGAAACTGTAAAATCCAGAAACGTAAAATCGGGGTTCCACTCTATTTGCACTTTCAATAAATTAACTACTCATGAAAATAAATTCAAAACCTGAATAAAATGTTTTGTAACTATTCACAAGCTTCCCATTTGCATTTTTGGGAGGTTGATTTACAGTAGAAATAAACCCTTTATTCACCAGCAAAAACTGGCCCCATAAGTCAA
Organism: Lepisma saccharinum; assembly: GCF_977018435.1. Lineage (NCBI taxonomy): Eukaryota > Metazoa > Arthropoda > Insecta > Zygentoma > Lepismatidae > Lepisma > Lepisma saccharinum. Next base: position 54,291,485 of record NC_139237.1, on the reverse strand, counting down.
GAGGAAATACGGAGTGTTCATAATCAAGTTTAGTTTGTGAAATCTTTTACATGGAAAAAAGTTCCTTTTTTATATTTTTTATCCTTTCTACTGTAAACACTCCAGATTTATAAAAATACTATCATTAACATTATTTTTAAGACAAATGTATATGAATTCCTCCTTTATTTTGTTTTCAGCTGTAGATATTCATTTGACATTTTCAAAATGAATTTCACCTGAAGTATCTAATATAGCGGTTACAAAATCCCCATTCTTGATACCTACAATATGTTCCAAGACACATACATTTGTGGTACATTTAGTTTGACCAGTTCTTGACAACTGCATTTTATACTACAAATAGATACATTAGCAAAATTATCTTTATAATAAAATTGGATGTGACATTACTAACTTATTTTCCTGTAGTTTACGGTTATTACAAGCATAAGAAAACAGTTTTTTCTTTGTGACGTTTCAGGAGAACACACGCTCCTTTCATCAGACATTTATTTTCATTTTGACTAAAGATACAGTTATAACAATGGTTAGTAATTTTTAAACAAAAAGAATCTGTTATATAATGGATGTTGTCAATGTTACATTGTTGTAATATAGCAACTTAACTGTGAAAAAAGCAGTCTATTTTATTTTTATTTTAGAATTTTTTTTTTTTTTTTTTTTTTAAATTATAAATCCCAAATATCATCAGGTAATTCAAATTCATCATTGTTTTCACAAAGTCTCTTGATGTTTTCTGTTACATTAAATTTTAAAGATGGTGGCTTACTCCATTTGTGAAAAAGAAAACTCCACACTGGATCTATGTTACCATTTTCATTATTTAATTTATTCCAGTGTTCTTCTGCAATGAACGAGGCTTCCCAGACATTCAACTCTGTGTTTCCCGTTAATCTTTTTAAAACCCTTCTCTTTTTAATCAAATGCTTCTCTTCGATGATATGAGTTGACAAACCTGTTCTTGGGTTTAGATTTATAATGTCCAAATCATGTTCATGCCATCTTATTGCCATTTTCCTTGCTGTTTGTCCCACATAATCTTTTGAACATGAACAACTTATATTATATATTCCTGTGGTTTCCACATCTGGTAGCGAGTTTCTCATTTTGAATTCATTAAATGTACATTCCAAACTTCTTGGTGATTTAAAAACAATTTTATGTGAGAATCCTTTGTGGAAACGTCACAAAGAAAAAACTGTTTTCTTATGCTTGTAATAACCGTAAACTACAGGAAAATAATTCTATCATGCAAGCAATGCGTACATACAAGAAAAATATTACTAACTTTTCATAGGTTTCATTAATACATTTTTCTCTTGTTTCTAAGTAATATTCTGACACCTATTGATATTCATTGCAAGATTGCAACACTGTACTACACTGAACATTAGTGCCTTTGTGTAGCTGAATGTTCTTTCTCAGAGTTTATTCTAATCTCAGCTGCATTGTTCTGGTGCACTTCTAAGCAATGTAATATTATAAAGTTAATGTCAGTCCCATGGTTAGATTAGAATTCACATTACTATTTTCTATTTGATTTTGTTCCTTTGCGTTTTACATAAATGTGTATGGTTTCTATTATAGTACCTTTGTCTACTGATGCAACTTCATTAAATGTTGAACACTAATAAAAAGTTATTTACCTGATCAGTGATTGTTACATCCACATATTCACAGAAAGCATATCCCTTGGAAAGACCAGTGGCCGAGTCCTTCACTAAGTTAAATGCCCTGAGCTGTCCAAAGGACATTAGCAGTTCTTTTACCTAAAGGGAAAAAGTTGAATGGAATATTTAGTCGTAATCAACCAAGAGACACAGACAATCTTACTGCACCCAGCCACACCACGAGAGAGAGAGAGAGAAAGAAATGCTACTTGTCTCAAACAATATTTACTTAAAACGTTAAATATAATTTTAAATCAATGCAAATTCAATGAAAGGTTTTTATTGATAATGCAAAACTAGAATTATAAACTATTAAAATTCGTTATTAACTAAATACATACAAACACATTGAAAACATTATTTTATGTAAATTATGATTTCAAATATCTCTCAATCTCTCAGACACAAATTTCAAACTAGAGTTGAAAAGGTCTAATTTCAGATTCTGTTATACAACAGAAGAACTTTTGAACATGTTTATAAGAATACAGAATTGTATTTTTCCATACTGAAGCAATAAATTCTATCAGTTCAGACCTTTTCAATTCCTTGTCAGTAAACACTATTCTACTGCTTTCTTTTTATTGGCATTGCAAATATAAGACACATTAAATATTGCTAAACACTTTCACTCTACAATGAACTTGTACTATCCCTAATGAAAGTAATATGTTTTTAAATATTTTATTTAAAAAGTATTCAATTAAATTTACTTGCATTTACCACGTAAGACTTACCTTTAGGATATTTCAGCAAAACTGAATGGTCCTGAAAGATCATTTCGAAGATACTAGACAGTGCAAAAGATCAAATAGTTCATTACCTTTCTCTTTCAGCCATCTGCATTCAGGTACATTGTGAACTGAACTCCAGAGCTTACATGTTTAATATAAAGATGTTTCAAAACTATTTCCTCACTTAAGCACAATCAAAATAACCAACTGTGCAATTATGCAGTAATCTTTGCAAACTCTAAATTTGAATCTCCGGCTGTCAAATCTTTTGCACTGCTTAACAGTAAACATGAGAGTTTTCTTTCCAATGCTCCCACACAGCAATAATCCTTACATACCATAATACATGATAAAGATGTAGCTACTCTCTGGGCTGGAAACTCTTTTAGGCCCCAAACCAAAAATTATAAGAGACTTGCCTTTTGGATTCCAAATTTGTCTTTCTGTTGTGCTCTCTATTTCTGAGAGATGTCTCATATAGTGTTGGAGGCTTAGACAAGCAAAGGATCTTACTACCCGTGAAACCTTAGCTACGACAAAATGGGGGAAAAAGCAGAGGAACAGATGAGTGACTTGTACACAAAGAGACAATTTCGCAAAATGGTAACTAATCTTATAATTTCAAACAATGATCTTATTTACTTCTTGTATTTAAAATTCAAAGTACAAACAAAAAGCTTGCCCTCTCTGTAAGATTCTCCTGAAAAGAGAAGTTTTCCCCCGGTAGCAGGCAACACAAATGGACCTGTAATATATATATATATTCTTTTGGGAAATCTGAAAAAGGAAGTTGGTAGCACTTTCTTCCCGAAACCTGTTAATTTTTAATTTTTTTTTCTTTTTGTATTTTTTTTTTCCTGAAAATAAACAACACAGCCTCCAACTCTGCTTGCCTATGGCACACCTAACCTGTAACAAAACCCTGAAAATAACACACAACAGGCATGGACCAAGAAAACTAACCCTTGCAACTGAAAATTAAAGTCATGAAACTTGACTATCATACTAAAAATAATTAAGAAATTTACGATCAATCCTACTTTAACAGATACCACATTACCCATTAATATTATTTTAGAATCAACTTCGGGTGTGATGTAGCTGCAATACAAACTACATGAAGAAACAGTGAAGAAATCCAACATGTCAAAGGAATACATTGCCTATAAAAGGCATCCACAAAAAGAGAATTATGGTGCTCACTGCAAAACAAACAAAAAAAAAATTCTGTACACAATCTGATGGTACAGAAAATGCACTAAACAGTCAAAGATTTCAGAGATGAATGCAAAATTTTTATCTATAGCATAACAGAACAATCCAAATATTGTTCAGTCTCAGCTATAAGCAATTTTAAAATATTCAATTACACAGTCAGCTCAACATTTAGCATATTTTGTAGAAGAAACTGAGGTAAATTGGCGTATATTCTGAAATGAGAAAAATACGGTTGACTGCTCACAAACACTTCCAATGACACAGGTGGCAGTGCGAAACAAAAGGACATCATATTTCTACTATTGTGTTCAAATACGTGAGGGAACTGAATGTTATCTGAAATTTTCAAATCAAGGGCAAATACTGAAGTTCTACTGAAACAAACAGTGTCCACATTACATCTAATGCAAATGTTAATTGGAGATTGCTTAAGAAGGCTACAGGAGTGCAGTGCAATGCCGAGTAGAATCACTTTCAAGAGTCTCAAGTTTGCAAAAGGAAAGGGAACTTGCAAGATTTACACTTCTCAAGTGATTATATCAAAAAGAAATGTGAAAATGCCAATGCAAATGTGTTATATTATGCTCGAGCAAAATATATCTTTACTTGCACTGAGAAATGCTTTAACACAAGAAAAATAAGTTCCATAGTGTGTTTTATATGACTTCAGAAAAGAAACACGAATCCTACTTTTTTCAATTTCTCCTAAGAGAATGGTTACAGCAGTTTGCTTTGTCTTTATACTGAAGGATTGCTGCACAACTACTCGACCCCAACAGGTTAGATCAACAGATCATCATTATGAAAGTGTCGCAGTGTTTTAAGAATTGTAAAGTGAGAATTTCAAACTGAAACTGTCCAACCAAAAGATATGTCATGTAGCCAGCCTAATGAACCTTTCGATGGTCTACTAAATTGAAACTAAACCATGTTAAGACATACCCAGCTTTATCCATTGCATAATTACTTTTCGAATAATAACAACTGAAATGAAATCAACTAGTGAAATAGAAAGCAAGCATAACTGCCCCTATTTAATGTTTAAGAAAGTACCACAGTTGCTTGTCAAACAGCAATTAAGGTTTTGTGAACAGTTTTCGTCATTCCTTTTGTGGTAGATCTATATTCTCAACATTTCAATACAAAAAATAAATGCACTTTTGCAATATAAAATTGATGAGGCAATAAATGCCCTACCACAGGGGAATGTTAACTGACTGTTTACAAAATGAATATTGGGACAACCTGGACAATTGGAAAAAAAATTGACAGAGTACTTGAGGTTATAAAGATTTCCGACACCTTGCTGATGTTAAGAGGCATCCTGAAATTTCCTACTACAATTAATGAATGAAAACTGAAAAACAGAAAACAATATTCAAAGCCAACAAATCATTTTTAAACTATTTATGTTTTGATGTATATCTATTTAATCGTTTTGCAATTTGAAATATATATGTATTCTGCAAAAGAGTCGTAAGTGTAAACCAGAATTTTTTTCTGATTTGCTGACTACTCTCATACAAGAACCAGTTCCCTTGATATGATACTTGACTAAAACGATTGGATTTGAATTTCTTCTTTCTACTTGGATACCATAAAATATCCAAAACATCCGCTTACTTTACCCAGAAATTAAATATTTGTTCCAATATTTACTGCCGGCATCCAAGTGGGACCCTATTGCTTCTGTGTTTTATGGGTTTCCAGTTTGAACTGTTTTGCCAAAAGCTGCTAGGTGTGCCACCGTAGCTGGTTCATCTGCAACCTGTGGGTTTTCATTGTTTCGATTGCACCTAAATTGAATTGTTATAGTAACAATTAAAAACCCACAGGTTGCAGTTGTCACAGCAGATAAACCAGCTATGGTGGCACAACTAGAAGCTTTTGGCAAAACAGTTCAAAGTAGAAACACACTAGGCACTAAAGCATTAGGTTCCTACTTGGATGGGAGCAGCAAGTAATGATACAAATAATTGGTTTTTGGATAAAGTTAGTATTTTAAGTATTACCCATTCCTTGAAACATGAGCTACAATTTGCATACAATGAAAATGCCAGATAATATGCTATCATTGGAATTCTGTTTGTTCCATGAAAACAAAATTAATTTTGAATGACTACGCAATTCTTCAGAAATGTCTTGCATACATTCCTAGTTTTTTTTTACCAACAGGAACACCAGCAGTAGAAAATAACCTTCTGATTCATGACTTTGCGCTTCATATTATGCATGTTAGGTTTTTTTAGCTCAATCATTTAATATGAAAATGTGATCTCTAGTGACAACTAAATCTGCAAAGATAATTTTCTCCCTTCAAAACTGCTGATAAGTTAAAGAAATAACTTGTTGTACTTGAAGTTTATTTTCTTTTCAAGAAAGTGTTTCACTTTAAACTTTTACTTCAAATGAAGAAGCAGATGCTGTGAAATTCTCTTAAAACTCCTGTATTTTACATTGCTAGTTGATAAGCTCTTTACCATTGGCAATCCGGAGCCTTTAAGTATATCGACACTTGAACTTGGAAAGAATATGAGGCATTTTTACAAATAACAGTAACTTACAATGGACAAAACAGTCACATATGCTGTACAATGCACGTAATTTCGATTTGTAGTACTTAATGACTGTATTGTATTCTCATATCTTTAATGCAGAATCTCGTTTCAACGTTGGTATATTGTTAAATCTCTTTAGGTAAAATAATATTTCAAACACAACATTTTCAAAATGTGCTTAATGTTCACAATACAGTCAATAGTCTATCATCCACATTCAAGACTATTGCTGTAATAGATAAATATTTTAGGATTAAAAAAAGAGAGAAAGATCAAGTTCCACTGTCAATCAAAAATCATTGTCACTTCTCCAAACTAATCTAACTTGATTCCATGCCTGCTGTGGGAAAAAGATGTAGGCTTTGTCGTCTCTCTGAAGTGGTATAGTCCTATAATGAAAAGAATGACTTACCTCTCATACACCTCCCTTTTGAAACAGCAATGCAACATCCACCCACACACACACTCTTTCTCACACACAATCACAAACAGCCAAGTTTGCTGCTTTAAGATACGCTCCTATAATAAAGCCCCTACTCACAAATATAACATGTTATTATATTTAATTTGCTTTATATAATTTAGAATATTCACTTTTAGTTGGAGTTGCTCAAAAAGTTCCTGTAACTGCTAATGAACAACGAACATGGAATATTATGAATAAAGACATGATGGCAATTGTGGCAACTGCACAATTAGGGACTTAAAAAAAAAAAAATTGAATGGAGACCCACGACTCTTAAAGTTCCTACAAGTCACAGGCTTGAAAATTGTTCACAGTAAGTAGTTATAAATGTGAGAATATAAGTACTATTTTATTTCAATTATGTGTCATGATGGTTGTGTATTGATGAGTTTTTAAGCTTATTAAAATAGATGCTGATGTGGTGAGAACAATGAATGCCCTCAAAATGTTTGACGTAATCACAGACTTAACCTGGCTAATCTCCCGATGACACGTCATTACGAACCCTTCAATTCCTGTGCTGTAATGTTACCTTTTGGTGTTATGTTGAATAAAATGTCACAACTGATTTCAAAACTTGGCACTTTGACACTTTCCAAGCATTTTCATATGCCAGTTATAAAGATACACTGTACAAATAAAAAAAAAAATCAATGAACAGTACCAACTTATACCATCTTGTACATATTTAGTACATTCTTCAGTGAACTATAATAAACTTTACTTTTCAAGTTAAGTCGTTCAAACTAAAATACAGTATTTAAAAGATACGAAGAGGTGAGGTTAGAAAACTTCATCCATTCTAGTACATCTTTCTGAAAGTGCACATGCATAAATTCTCATTCACACATCAATTCATATTTTGTATGTTGCTGCTGTCTCAAGGCCTCTCAAATGTTGCTTAAACATGGAAAAACAATTGCAGTTGGAAATTCCTAAAAAGAACACACCATGTCTGTCTGTTCAAATAAAAAAAGTGAACAACATGTATTTTAAATAAAACTGTCAATAAATTATGTTCAAAACCTGATTAAATTTATGTATGTATCTAACTGCAATGAAAGAATGATACTTTATAAAAAGCATTAACAACATATACTTAAAGAAATAAAAAAGATCCTGATCTCTTTTTGAACTTGAGAATGAAATACGCCAGCAATTAACTGAAAATCTTTACAGCCTGATTCTGAGGCTATTGAAATGAACAATAGCAATGTTAGCATGTAATTTCCTACCTGATCCTCGTTCAAGTAGTTCGGCAGGCCACCAATGAATATTTTATGAGGCGAGTCTGGGACCACCGTGCTGATGACTCCTGTCGAGAAAAACACACCCACTCAAGCCGATCCACAATTACTATAACAATACACAAAGTACTCTGCCTAATGTCAGAATTTGTATGCTTCTATTGCGGTAACATTTTACCGAACTGGTTGGTAGCACCTTTGACAAAACACTAATTTTGTTCAACAATATTTTACAAGTATAAGTTACTACAGAGCCATTCCATGTGAAAGTGGATTACACAATTACAAAAAATGTATTTTCTGTAGCTGAAAATTAAGATGGGGGAGGAATTTTCTGAAACTAAATAACTTTCAAGGAAACTGAAATTACATAAATTGATCGAGTTACATATTTGAAGGTGCTAAGAAAATAATTAAAAATATTAAAAGTATAATATAAAAATATATACACTATGAAATACTTACGTTTCGCGAGTATCTGTTTTGCGGAAAAACAACCTTTCGGGATCCTACTGTTCCCTTCTTCAGGTTTTCATCTATGCCAGAATGATCCTTACATCCTTAGGATACGGTGTGAAATGTGGAATGAAAGCCCTCCGTATCATTGAAAAATGTTTTATAGAATATAAGAAAGGTGGAAGGGGGAACAAAGAAGACACTGAAGAACACAAAGGTGCTACAAAATTGTATGTGAATGGAGGAGGGAATATGTAGGGCAAACGGGAAGGAGCATGCGAATCCGATGGGGTGAGGCATGATAAAGATATCAGAGAAGGGGTTCCAAAAACCGGCCTTGCGGAACACATTATTGAGCGCAAGCATAAAATTAAAAAAAGGGAAGTTATTAGAAAAAGTAGTAATAAATTGGACCGGAAAATATATGAAGCAGCATATATATGTACAGGAAGTAACAATAAGCTCAATAGGGATGATGGTAATTTGGAAGAGGGGTGGTTACATTTCCTTAGAAAATGGGATAATGCCGGTAAAAATTACGCTAAGTTGGGTTTTCTTGTCACCGCCGAAGTTTTGAGAGTTGTAGGGGAAGAAAGTGAATTTTCATTAGATTCGTGACGTTGCAGTTGACGGGAATCAGTCCCATGAGAGGGGGGGGGGGGGTAATCTCCAACTCTGCGCATATAGACCATTATCCACATGCATCACTTTACTGCTGGACGGGAGTTCCTCGGCTGCCATGTGGGCACCTGGATTTTAGTCTTTTAGTTTTGATCCTATTTAACATGACACCATGTTCGGTGTCTAGATATCTAGTTAGACCTGAAGAAGGAGGAAGTATTTATCTCCAAAACGTCATCCGGATTAACATATACTCACTCACGTAAGTTGAAAAGTTTTAATACTATTTTACGTATTCATTTTGTATTAAATAGTGGGTATTACGTACTTCCTCATCAATAAAGGCAAGGATTCAGGTGGCAGGTAAAACAGGGTAAAAAGGATAAAAAGTTGACATAATATCAACATAATTGGCGCTGCTAGTAAGGATCATTCTGGCATAGACAAAAATCTGAAGAAGGGAACAGTAGGATCCCGAAACGTTTTTCCGCAAAACAGATACTCACGAAACTTATTTCATAGTGTATATATTTTTATATTATACTTTTAATATTCATAATGTAAGTTGCACACACTTCTAATATGAATAAATAATTAAAAAATAAATGTAAATTTGTCTGAATGTCACACCCGTCACAATGGACTTGTTCTACTGCAGTGTCCAAATTAACTTTAACCTTTAGTCGCTGGACATTCAATGTGCCTGAATTTTCGTTCACGCCAGGGCATTTTCAAATGTGCACTGTTCAAACTTGCCGCGAAGTACAAAAAAAAAAATCATAACTCAAGACAGATGATTTTGTTTGTTTTCTTTCTTGAAGACAGGGCTTTTAGCGGAGGTAAAATTTATACATTGTGCCTCTCACTAATTAGTGTTAAAAGAAGAAGAAAGTTTAATTTTAAAAAAAGTTGGCATGCGGCATGCCCCTAAATACACCGAAGTGAACGAAAAAATGTAGTATGCAGTGGTGGTATATTCCTACAAAGCTTAACTGAAATCAGACTGATGCTTCTCAAGTGGCAATGTCCAGACTTTCGCTTCTAGAATCGACCCTATGGACACTGGACGGACTACATTTGGAGGGAAGCCCGAAAAAATACAACTCTGTGACAACTATGCATGTGCCGCAACTAAGAAAAAAAAATACGGTGTTTGGGAATTTTGCCTAATTAGGGAAAATTTCGTACTTTGGGCCTTTGCCCCCACTTCCCCCCCTGGACCCTTCATTTTTGCATATTACTTAAAATGTTGCTATTTACTCATTCTTGCACTTCAAATTGAAATTGTTCAAAAAGATGCAGTACTTCAGCAGTTATAGCCTTTCATCTTCAATTTATCAAATAGTAACAAAAGGGAAACAAAGGGCTTTTTCAAATGACACTTGTTAATAATAGTAACAATGGATGTCTTGTTTTGGAATTACAGTTTATAGTTTTTAAGAAATGACGTGTTAATTGCTGCAGTGTGCTAACACATGGTTGGGGCAAATTTCGACAATCGGGCCTTTGTCCTCTTGTCCCCCCTGAATCATCAATTGTCAGACATTGCTTAAAATGTTGATTTTACTCATCCTTGTCTGTAGAATTTATTTTTCTCAAAAAGATGCAGTAGTTTACAAGTTGTAGGCACTTTTAGAAATCTATCCCATAAAAATTTGGAGGTAACAAAGGGAAAAAAAGAATTTTTTCAAACTTCGCTTGTTAATAGCAGTAACAATGGATATATTGTTTTGTACTTCGAGTATGTCATACCTTGCTATGTATACTAAAGACCAGAAAAGACAGAACTGAAATATCATGTGTAGCTTTTGAGAAATTGATGCGCTGCTGGTCTAAATATCGACCATCAGGCGTCAAGTTCACATATGGCTGTCGAAATTTTGACCGTCAGGCAGCTAAAGGTTAAAGCAATTTATATAGATGACCAAATCTGAGCATCAATCCATGGAGATAGATTTCAGAAAGAATATACTACAGTGAACACTGGATGACTATACCTGGAGGAAAGGCTAGGGCAATAAACATGTCCTTCAGCTCCAAAATACGAAACTTATTAACAATACAATGAACTTCCCACTCTATGATGTGCAAAAATGTAAAATCAAGGTTTCACAGTACATTTAATCCTCATGGTGCGAGTTGAGCCATACATTACCAAAATTTTCCCTGATTTTAAGTTTTTAATCTTATCTATGTTCCCCATGTCTATCTGTTGGGAGAAGTAGGGAAGATACTGTTTACTGCTTGATATTTTACAAGAAATAAACTTCCTTTAACTGTGTGCAGTTCTGTATTGCTTTGGCTTTAGGCAGACCAGCATAATATCATGCAATGTATCTCATTTGTGACATAGAATAGAATATCTATTCTACAGAGCATTCAGTGATATTCGCTACGAGACCTGGCGGCAAGCGGCCCGGCGCTGACCGCCGAGTCTCGTAGCGAATGTCACAGAATGCTCTGTAGAATATAGAATATCTCTCATAAAAATCTTCAGGAAAAAACCTCATGTTGAACCCTTCCATGTTCTATTAGCAAGAGCTATGAAGCGCTTCAGCTGAACATTTCACGTGCACATGTGGTTCTCAAATACCGGCAAGGTGCAAAAAATTTGCAAATTTTTCACACTATATCAGTGCAGGCAAAATTACTCATGTATCCATGGACTTGATGGTAACTGCAGTGTCAATGCTAATAATGATGGTCAACACACACTACCATCGATAGCCAGGGCATTAATATTAAAAACTGCAACTTCGTTACGTTAGGTTAGCGAGGATATTCAGCAGATTTTTACATGGAACTTCATAAAATACAAGTTTGACAACACTGCTCCAGCACCTAGAAGGGCCCTCCAACACAGAGTAAACTCACCTGGCACGTTCACGGTGGGATTTTCTGACATTCCAGGCATTGGCTGGTAGTCGTGTGGCCTTCTGATCTTCAAACTCTGCCCTTTGAAGTTGATGCCGTCAAATGCCATTGCCTGTGTTGTTTCGTCAATGGAACGGAACTGGAAAGAGAAAGCATCCAATATATATGAACTGCTGACATTTCACACTATTGTTAACTTTACTCACAATGTACTATGAATTAAAACTGGAATATATACATATTTTACTTTGGGCTGAACACTTTAAAATGTTACATATGCATGATAAAACTAAAACATGCTCAATTTTTCTATTTTTTACTTGCTTTGCAATTAAACTGTATTTATTTGATGTTCATTCATTCATTCTGCTTAAATTTAGCGTAAAAAAGAACTAAGGTGTGGAGGAGAGAAAGCTTGTTCTCCCTTGACCCTGGACATGGTTGCTACACCTCCCCAACCCTTAAATAAATACAATTTATGGCTATATCAAGTCCTAGTCAATCATAGATACCCCTTCACCCTAGTCACAATCTCCAGAAAAGCTTACTACATCCAAAACAAGAAATCTGTCACAAACTTCCCCACAATGATTACCCAACATCACCCCCACTTAATTAAAATCAAACATAGTTTAACATTCCGTGAACCTGATACAAGAGAGACATTTTCAGACCACCACATGCCACCACTCCACCCTAAACACTCACAAGACAGTAGAAAACTCATAACTCCACTCCAAGGGAACCTGGAATCATTGTTCCAAGTTCACATCACATTTTCAGCAACATTTTAATTAGTAAGTAGAGCTGCACACATTCTCGATCTTAGCCAAAGTGTTCAGCACCATGCTCATGTTGCCTTCACAACTCTGTCCCGTACATTCACAAATTTGTTTTCCAAAATGTAATAATTCATATATTAAAATGAAAGCCCATTTTAAGAGGAATAATTTAAACGAAACAAAATAATTCTAGGGAAAATAATTTGCACGCAAAACCTCAACAGAATATTTTGGGACTCCTCGAGCTATTGAAACAAATCCCCACTGATCCTGCTTTGTTCTGTGTGAAATCGTAATTGCAGTGGACTACAAATAAAATTACTCACCTCCAGAAAAGCGAAGTTCTTGTCCAAGTTGATCTGACATGCTAATACAGGGTTTCCTGCAGCTTGTGCCAAACCAGATAAGTGCATTTGTTGATTGAAAAACTCCATCATTTCTTCCTGGAAAAAAAAAAATATACATATACTGGATTAAAGCAATATCATATACAGAGATGTGATAAACACAAAATGTGAAATAACATACTGTGCTGCGATGTTAATTTCTAAATGGTTTGTCACAAAATAACTCCTACACATGAAATGTTTATGTACGACAACACTTTCTGGCATTTGAATTATTCTGAAAGTTATTAAAAATCATGGCCAAGTGACTATTTCTGCTGCAAATATGGACTGTCACACAGGAACAAATTTAATATTCTGATAATTACATAAATGAGCTATTAGAAAGGAAATGTTTATTTCTGTGTAAATCGTATAGTTTTAAAATCAATTTTAGGATTCTATACAGTACTAACACTGAAATGCTATTTTATATACCACTTCTGATCCAGAATTATGCCAGAAATCAGTGGTCAAAAGTAGAAAGCTACTTGTAGCATCGCTACTGTAGCTACCTACAAAATTCCTGTAGTTGTAGTGAAGATTTCGCTACAGCTACATTCCTTCTCATTTTTAGTGGAAATTTTAATTAACGGATAATTATTTTATCTTAATTGTGGACATCTAAACAGTTCAGATATCAGTTCAGTTATAATTATCTGGATATCCATCATGTTCATGAAAATTATCATTCTTGAAAGAGTAAACAAAAAATCATCATTCACATTAGTCTCTTAAAAATAAATTAATTATTATCAATAAAAATATGTTTATGTATACACACAAATAATTCGAACAAAATAAATTTGTTTATTATTGTAAACATGAACTTGGTAGCATCCTAACTGTAATACTCAGATATGAAAATTGATTGATATGTCACTTATATAGGCATGTTACAAACACGACAGTGAAAATAAGTCTCAGAGGTAACACTGCTATGTCTGATACAATGATAATAAATAATGGAATCTATTATATAGTAAGTACAATTAGTAAGGACTTCTTTTCAATACCCATATGGCTGTAAATGTAGTTGTAGCTGTAGCAAAGCTACTTTTAAAACTTAGCATTTTGATACGTTTCTGAAATCTTGATATTTAATTCACCACAAATATGTGGTTCTATTAATCTTAAATATCACAAAAGTGGTATCTAAGGATACAGTGGAACCCCAATTCTACGTTTTCCCTCATTATACATTCACTACGTTTTCCCTCATTATACATTCAATCTTGATAGTCCCAACATAGCAATGTGATAAAAAAAATTTCCTCAATTTTACATTTTTCCGCATTTTAAGTTTTTCCAGCTTGAGAACGTAAAATCAAGGTTTCACTGTATTTATAATACACATACAAACAGAACTTTTACTTCTGCCATGTTGTAAATGACATTGTATTGCTTCAAATAGTATCGTATGAGAATGTTACACATTAGCATTATAATATGTTTAAAAAATTCTCAGTAAGTACACTGGAAATGGCAAATTTTCTGCTTCATCACAATCACTAGATTTACATTTCTGACAGATGGAAATCCTCACCTCAGTCACTCCAAATGGAATGTTTCCTACATACAACCGACGTGCTTGGCGAGTAATGGTTGAGCCTACTACAGGAACAGCAGCCTGTGGAGTATCCGCTACTATGTTGGCTGGAATCTGTCCTGCAGCTGTTAAAATGAAAAAAAAATATTTTGCATTAATGACATCTGGGTATGCATGGATACTAATTTATTAATTGTAACTAGAGCTAAACAAACAAAGAATTCAACACTGCCGCCATTGCATAGAACTTGGAACAGCAATTTCATTATTTGAAATACAGTATGCGCCAAAATATACAGTACTGAAATTAAAAGACTAACATTACATTGTTGTCATCTGTGAGTTTATTTATCCTGAAAGAAACACTACATACACACTATTAGCGAGTTATGACTTCCTTTTCACTACTGAGAACACGAGCAGCTGGAGCTATGACCCATCGACAAACGCACATGCACATTCGAGGTGCGCGAGTTTCAGTACTGTATATTTTGGCGCATACCGTATAACCAAGAAATTAGGGCAAAAGACAGTAGATTACGAACCAATTTGCACATGTTACAATATAGCAGAAATGCATCAACCACCAGTGGACAACTTAGGAAAAACATGTGAAAAGATCAGGCGCGGCTGGTGCATTATCTTCCTGGGGGTTCACTGAAGTCATGTGACACATACTCAGTTTCCACAAATATACTTCCTTTGCGAAACAAAAGGATGGGGGTGGCTTGAAAGGTTTGTCCAGATTTTTTTATCTGGGTGTATAAGGTTTCATAGTAGGGGCATGCGAATAAGTTTATGGCTGAAACTACAATAACTTTGTGCCCTTATTAAAAAAAATATGGGATTTTATTGGAAAATCATGGACATCCTCAGGTAGGGGGGAAGGAAGATATTTTTTTCCAGGATGGGCAAAAAACACTCTTCAGTCTGAAGTTACTGCAACACTTTTATAATAATTACCATATAAATTACTGACTGAAATGAAATTATATGTGTGTAACATATAATTTTTGGTTGACATTAATTTTCCCCTTCCGGTCATCCATGCTGATGAATCAGAACTGGTCCTACATTTATTAAAGGGAAATGGCAACTAATGGCATGTGAAATTGAATACTAGAAATTGAAACAGAGACCCTTTCATTGATACGCGACAGCTTTGTTCAAATTTGGAGCTCGTCAACCAGCACACACTTTATCTCTAACTTTCTTTCAGCGGACAAGGAAGTTTGTTTACGTTAATTATGTGCATTTCTAGCGATCATTTCTTACCTGCGTGAAAAGCAACACCTACACTGTATCAAATGAACTAACCTAGGTCATTGCTTCACTCACAGTATCATTTAATACTTTCCAACAACTATCCAAGCACTTCACACACTAACAAACTTGAGACATTGACACCATGCGACAAAGTGTCACATCTTCATGCCATTCTTTCACTTTCGCAAACCCAAAGTGTTTCCACCTTTAAGGCAAAACCTCTGAATGCTATTTTAGTAATGTATCTCTTTTATATTAATTAATTACATTTAATTCCAGTTTTAATTAATTTCTAGTCATCCTTCTCTGCCACAATCTAGCATTTATTCCAAGAAGTTTGGTGCAAAAATGATACAAAGAAGAGAAGATTGAATATGTAATGGGTGCGCTTGAAACTTAAACCCCACAGGGCAACACTGGAAGAAAGGAAGCAGCAAGAATGGTGCCTTGTGCCGCAGCTTCTGCGAGAGAACTGCGCATGACTGTTTCTTGGAGATCAAGGTTCGGCAGTATCCTCTTCCATGTATTTTGTCCTATTCTCAACTCGAGCTTTCACAATGGCACGAGCTGTCCTGTTGGGGTTCAACTGAGGGTCTGCACCAGGGTGACAGACTCGCAGTTTCGTCTTCTCAGCAAAAGAGTTTGCCATGTTACGGACACAAATGTATTACTTATTGTGTAAATATTTTAGTGAAATATTGTAAAAAGGTAAAGACATTGTTTACTGATCATTCTCGAGGTGATTACCGTATATTACTGGGAGTTCACTGCTCCTGTGTGCTATAGGGCCAGCCGCGCCTGGAAAAGATACATTTGGATGAATTTCATGATGGCAGAAATTATGACACCATAATGACATAATTGGTAAATGGAAGATGAGCTTGTTGTATTACTCAAGAAAATGTAACAAACTTCACATTACTTCATGTGCAAAGAGTAAACAATGAATTCAATGGAAAAGTTCAAGTTTGGATCGTTCAAGCAAATATCACAATCTAGACAAAATTTAATGTACAGATATATGAAATACTGCACAGACCTCAAAAACTTACTTCTACACATTCTTCAGTAAAGAAAGAGGCAAAAAGTGTTCCGAGAATGAGCACAATTTGCTTTAGAGATAAAAAAAGTGGCTCATTTACGATTTTCAAGAATGTAAGATATGAATTCCTCTGGATTTTCTTTTCTTCTGTTGTTCAGGCAAACAAACATGGGTCAAAACTAATGTTCAACACTGATATTATTAAATTTGCTTTCTATTGTAACGTATGTTTTCCAGGCATTTACTTGAATCCTTTTTCTATGTAAGAGCTCCCTTGAAGCACCCAATTAAAAGATGCTTGGCAGGCCATAGCACTGAACAGGATGTTTGCACCACAAGATTTGCTTTTTATTTCTATGTAAATATATATTTATTTATTGAAATTTCCAGTACAACAGAAGCCATTTTAAACCAAAAGAAATAACAGTAAAACAGTAGACTAGTGTTAAAGATACACAAAAAATAAAATAAAACAAACAAGCCAAAACAGGTAAACAGATCAGTTTCACAATAGCATTACTTATGTACAATTTTTTTAATACAATTTTTTTAAAAGTTGGTGATAAAAGACAAATATGAAATGAATATATGTACTTGGTTTGAGATTATGTTGAATTGATTTGTTAGCCTAAGGAATAATGAAAGTTCCCTTGCTCCGTGTTTTATGTCTAGACACCTCTGAGGAAGAGTTTGTGGAGTGGGATGCTACATCTTAGGTTTCCATTAATCATCTTATGCAATAATTTCATATTTGCAACATATCTATAAGTTTCTGGAGCATTAAATGTGTCGATTTACAAGCAGGTCTATCTTAGGCAGGTGCCTCAGAGCTGGCACACTATATCAAGTGATGGAGAGGAAAAAGCTGAAAACACTGTGGATCTTGGAGGTACGGGAGCCATGTTCCAGATTGGTGAACAGTATTCTCAAATGGGGAACACAAATGTTTTGAAGTAAATGGAAAGTGTTTTCAGGTTACTGATTTCGGTGAATCTGTACAGTAGGACTAGCATAGGCATTGCCTATTTTGTGACAGCTGAGATGTGATTTTCGAAAGTGAGTTTTGAATCTATGAGGATACCTAGATCTTGGTGGAGTGCTTCTCTTTTAATGACAAATGATGGAAATTTTATTGCAGGGGTGAAGTTCTGTATTTCCACATCCCAGATGGGCAAAGGCAGTGGTATATCCAAATTAATTGAAAAACAATTAAAACTGCAATGTCGAAATACAGAACTTCAAACTTCGCAATACTAAAACTATGTTTGCTGCACCCACCATGAACAAAATTTTTCAAAACTGAAAAACAAGTTAAATTTTATTTTATTTGGATTAACATAATAGCTTATGAAGTAAGGGCAAAGGAGAGAAAGTTAATTTCAGTAAGTGCAAATGCCAACCATAATTACATGTTTACTAAATAGCATTTACGTTAAAGGTGGATTTTCACTTTTTCGATACCTGTATGAATTATCAAAATACTTGGATACTCCTCTGTAATTTTGTACTTTTGTAGTATTGAGCTTCATACTTCTTACAACCGGTGAACTTGAGTAAACCTGCATGGAATCTAGTGGATAACTAATACTGTATTTGCTCTATTTTTCAATTTGCAGTCCTAATTATTGTGGCATTTTTAGTTCCAGTTACTATGAGTCGAGTAACTGAATAAACGTGGTTTGTTTGGATAGGTAGGTGAAATCAGTAGGTGTTTTGAAATCAGAAAGTACCTGACAGGTGCCAAACAAGTGCTGGGTCACAGGCTATTAGTCTGTACCATATTACCTTAGGATTTACATTACTGTTAGGATTTTAAATTATATTTAAATATACATTTGTCCAAAATATTTGCAAATTATTTCAATATGATTGAATGTAAGAAAATATTAGAAAAAATGACAAAAAGCAATGAAATCCATATGTTGGCGCCACACTCACAGTATACCAAACACATTACTCTGGAACATGTATATCAATGGAGGGTTAATATTTAAATTGTACATAAATTGTATAAAATAAATACAGTAAAACCTCGTTAATCCAGACTAATGGGGGGATAAGTTGACCGATTTAACAAAAGTCCCGATTAACTGAAATAACCTAAAAGAACAGTAGAAAATGCATTAAAACTCCATTTATAGCAACAAAACACGTTTATTATGGTGTATTTAAAGAGCATACACCTAAATACACTATACATAGAGGCATGCATAATTTGTTTTTGACGAAAACATGAAGTGTGAAATAACACATTCTAATGTAAATTTTTCATGTTTCTGAAAGGTGTGAGGTGCATTTTCCTACTCTGTTTAGTCACGAAATGAACTGCAAAATGCAAAATAGACTCTTAAACACGAAATTTACCGTTTATATACCGATATAACACTTTCTTAAGTCTGAAGTATCCTGTGAGTTATGCAATTCACGGAAAATTGTTTAATTCTGCTGTAAATATTTGAGAAGGAAAAATTGACTCCTTTATATAGGAATAAGCTTAATATTCTGGCAATGATTTAATGTGCTATTACAAGGGATATGTTTATTTTGTGTAATAGTGCAATTTTTAAATCAAATTTGGTATTACATTCACATTTTTAAAAACCAAAATGTCATTTTACATGGTGCTTTTTCACCGCCATAACAGCGAAATTTCATTTTATTTACAGCTTTTGAACCCGAAATTGACTCTGTTTTGTACCAAAATTTTGCTTTTTTATTTACCAAAAATATATGCCTCTAACTATACAGTACACTACAAAGTCTGCAGGAAACAGAATTTCATCAGTGGTTGAATGCCTTTTCTTTGAGAAGTTCTCTTGTTGACTTCTAGTCACATTTAAAACTTTGCATTCTGCTTTTTTTTTTCCTGTCTGGATGAATCGAAGTCCGGCTTATCGAGGTTTTACTGTACAATAAAATAAAATTTAAAGAAGACTGTGTACCTACCTTGCATTGCTTTATACTGCAATGGTGTAATATGCTCAAACCCTGGTGGAGGAACATCCCAGTACAAAGAAGCCTTCCTACGGCGAGACTTCCTTTCTCCTTTGCCACGAGAACTGAAAAACAAAAATTATAAAAAAAATTTAAAACAATAATTACAGATGCATCTGCAATATTTACATACAAAATGAGATGTAAGTCAATGATATGGAACATGTCCAAATCTGCAAGCACAGCAAGCATTCTACTCTTTCATGTCACTTTCCTCTGCAGTCAAAATCAAACCAATTGAGATGAAACTTTGCATTACTTGCCACTTTCCTCACCAGATGTCAGTTCGAACATCACCTACAGTGCACAGTACAGAAGCAGAAGGTTGATGCCAACTAAACATCACAATTGCTTTCCACCTATTTACTATTCATGTGGCATGTGATATTTTTAAAAATGTGATTTGGTGTTTTTGTGTTTTTTAAGTCCACTTGATGCACAGTAAGGCTAATTGGGACTGGAGGTTCAGTTTAAAGTTGAATACGAACAACTATGTGCCTCCACCGGGTATCAAACCCAGGACCCCTTGATTACAAGGCAATGACTCTACCACTGCGCCATCGGGGAGACTTTTTTCAATTCTCCTAAATACAGTATTATTGATAAGTCCAAAAAGCACTGAGTTTTTTTATTATTTCTTTTTGCAGGAAACATACCTCTACAAAGTAAAAGTTGCAATATGTCTGCCAAAAGTAGAGTTACACTAAATTGAAGCATGCACTTATCATATTTTCCACCTATGGCACAGACTCAGCCAATAACAGTAGGGAGATTCCATTGGTGGTCCTGTACTAGAGGCAACAGCACTTGCTGATTCGGTCACAGCAATGGCCACTTACAGCTATTGATACATAGTTGTCCTGGTTCATCATAGATAAATGCCAAGATAGTAGAGGATAATTTGTTGAATCCCTCAACAGTACCTTCTCACGTGTGTGCTTACTATTTTAAAGCCAACTGGAATATGAAATACTATGGCCAGCAAAAAATAGGTTTATAATGCAAAATCTTAAAATAGGTTAAACCACAGACCTATGCAGTGATAAATGTACAATCTGTAGAAATCTGAACTTCCATCAGCTTGGAAGAGAGACAATTCTGAAGTCTTAAGGTGCTTATACGTCCTACATTAGATTATATAAATTTATGAATGAAAAATACAAACCCTGATCTACTTCTTTTCCTCTCCCTCCTCTCTCTGCTGCGAGATCTCGATCTTGCTCTTTCCCTGCTTCGAGATCGTGAACGTTTCCTGTGCTCTCTGGAGCGAGATCTGCGTCTACGATCTTTCTCCCTATCCCTTTCACGATCTGTAAGAGAAAAACATTATTAATCTAAACTGTAAGTTTATTAAAATAATTCGCATTCTTAGAGAACTCACGTTGTATCAGCAGTTCATAATGTACATCTGATCTACATATGTGTTACAGAGATATTTTAAAGGAATAGAATGAAGAGCATAAACATACGTAAAGGTAAAATTCCTCATGCACATAGCACTGTGTCATGAAGGCACATTTAGGGATGTGGCTACAGACAATTGAATTCAATTTATTCCATTACCTGTTAAGCCATTTCTTACATTGTAGAAGTATTTTCCTAGTTCCTACATCTCACATAAGTTACAATATTATTTAAACTTAAGAAAATCCCGACTCTTATCACATTGCTCAAGATTCTAAACTTTGGATAGTTAAGCCATTTGTTACATTGTCTAAGTATTTTCCTAGTTCCTACATCTCACATAAGTTACTACAATATTATTTAAGCTTAAGAAAAATCCCCTCTTATCACATTGCTCCAGATTCTAAAATTTGGATAGCAAGTGAAAAAAATAAGGGTTATTTACCCACCGTACCCCCTCGAGAATTATGTTCAAATTTATATTAATAGACAGATTTTGATGTTTTGTGTAATTGAAAGAACACATCGATAATAACGATTGGTACCAAACCTTATAATCAAATAGTTGTTGTTGTGGAATGTCATTTTGGGTGCTAGATTCAATTGCACGAAGCCTTCATGCTGTTGTTATTCAAGTAACATGCTAAGGTAACAGACACACTTTATTTCACAATATCACATTTCTGTGAGCTAAAATCAACTAAAAAGTTAACATAAAAAAGTTAATAAACAACAAAATATTTCACTTTCTCTAGGGGGGTATAGAGGGTCAAGGGTACCAAAATTTATAATGGCATGTTTATTATCCTGATTTAATGATGCCCATGATACACACAACACACATTAAAAACTAATTTGTGAGGAATGATGTCATGAAAAGTAGGTTCAGCAAGTGATGTAGGAGATAAAGGGAAATGTAAGAATAAGGAAGCAATCAAACATACCTGCTCAAACTCACACATAAAGCAAATAAAAGTAAAATTATAATGTTAAGTGCAGCAAACCTAACCCAGGCCTACTTGTGCAAGCACATAGGAGTAGGTTAAATATGGCTCCTCAAGACTTTCCATGGTTTAAGATTGTTTCAAATGAATGTTTCTGTCCTTTGTTGATGGAGGTGTGTTATAGCAAAGTAATGAATGGTTGATGTGGTACAATATCATGTCAGAATGTCCTTGCCAATTCATCAGTATTTTAAGTTTTGCATGCAGGGAATTATGCACTATTATGTAAATTGGGGTGTTCTGTGGTTATGGCTTATAGGGCAATAGGAAAGTTGCATGTGATTATTTCATTTCATGATTTAGTTTATATTATTAACAAAAAAATTTAAGTATGTGACAGCTGGTAGCACTGCTCCTGTGTCAGTAGACACCGTCTAGTTAGTTACACGGTGTAACACTGACTCGTCTACTTCGTTGATTTGGTGGCAAGTAGCGTATTTGGTGTCTGCAACATTTGCACTATGTTCTGGAGCAGTGTAATGTGGTGCAAGCTAACTAAAGCAGCAGATAGGTATTTGTTAAATCTTCTGAACTTGAATGTTACCAGTCATTTTCTTGCACCAGCCTGACACCGGTATACACCTGCACTACACCTTGTGTCAAAAATTGCAGTGCACTAGACAGAGCTGGTATCTAGAGCTGATGCTGTGATTGTTCATGCAAGTAAATTTGCTGTGTGAGTATGACTGTAGTGATGGTGGTTTTACTTTTTTGTATTAGGTTTCATGCTGTCAGAATTTCCTTACGTGTGTGTGTGCATACAATGGCATTTTCTTGAAATGGAGAATGTGTTCTCTGATATGACTGTTTTGTTTCTATCTCATCAACTTCCGTGTCACCTTTCATCCCTGCAACCAAAGCAGAAAATTGTTGTTTTATATTATTAAGAGCGTTACATTTAATGGTGTTAATCAATTTATGTTGTTAAGTTTCCCTTTCAGAAATCTTTGCCTTTTTTTTTCCACTAGTTAAGAAGTGATGTATTTAGTGTCGGAGCAAATGCAGAATATCTCCAATTTCGTTAATATTTGGTATACTAAATAAATTTGGCCATCTAATCACGAATCTGTTGTTAAAATGCAGGGGTCACGTCTGGAAATCGTGAAAAAAGCTGATGTAAGTTAAGAATATTTTATTTAAAAAGCTGTATCGCATTGTTTTACGAACAAAATTTTAACTAAGCTGGCCTAACCTAACCAGAAATGGTTCATAGGGCTATCCGTGAATGGTTCATGGCAACATATATAGACGTAAGTGTACAATTTTTCACATAAACCCCCCCCCCCCACTTTTAACAACAGATTCATGATTAAAAGGGCAAATTTAGTTAGTATACCAAAAATTAACGAAATTGGGAGACATTCTCTATATTGTGCAATCATACCTTGAGTGTCATTACCATTTGCACCTGCTTGCATGCATTTTGAGTGTGCATACAACTGGCTTTGGCTCCGGGGTATCATTCTACACCCTCGATTTTCCGCACATTCCAAATATTTTTGTGAAAATATTTAGTTCCTCATAACAAACAGTGTTTGTAAATAGATCGGAAGGTAATTTTTTACATCTACGTGCTACGAAAGTTACGTTTTTCTGAAAATTAAAAATTCTTGAGTAACGTCAATGAGGTTTTCTCAGGGCTTCTATGATGGCGGATGATGGATTCATGCAAAAGGCGCAAGTCTGAAGATTTTGGATCATGGATTCATGTCACAGGTGCAAGTCAATTTTTTTTATTTTTCTTCTTATGACTTGTGCAATGGGAACATTTGTGATTGTGATTGTGATGTGTTACTTGTGTGATATATTGGCGGTTTGGACATTTCAGACATTGGAATTAATTATTTATTTTTGGTAACTGCAGGCCGAAAAGGGGAGGGTTGTATTTTCTAAATGATTTGTGGGATGGGATAATTTGAGACTTCTTATTTTTATGATGGGACGGGAGTGGACGGTGGTATTCTGTGGAAAAGGGCAACGACGACTTTCAACATAGGCGTTACTTCATTTTTGGACTTGGAAATTTAACTTCGACCCGCAATTCAGTGCCTGGCCTTGGTAAAAAGAGGTAAGTTACCTTCTTAGGTTTAATTTTAGCCTTCATTTTTGGTATCTTCATGGGTCAATGCAGAAAACAGTGAGAAATAGTGTTGGGAGCAGGTGACTCTGGCCAATTTCTAACATGCCTTTAAAAGGGACTCTATAGATAAAGGCGGGGTAGTGGTAGGAGGCGGTAAGTTAATTACCCCAGGGGCGGAGTCCGGAATCGGTGGGAAATTTGGACTCTACAATTTCAAACGACAATATCTCAACTTGAAACGGCTGTACATTCGTAAATACTTGTTTCCGGACTCCAAATTTTTGTTCCTTATAATTAGAATCGCATAATTTTCATAAAAAAAAATAATTATAATAATAAATATAAAAAAACACTTTCCAAAATCGAGGGTGTAGAATGGGACAACGGACCCCTGGCTTTTATGAATAAAAAATGATGAAAGAATTCCGGGATACGAAAAATCTCTTACATTGGTCACAAAAACATATTCCAAGACCAAATGTTTTATTTGTAGTTTCCACGACTCGAAACAAAATTTATCAATAGAAAAAAACTTAATTTTTCGAGTGGGCACACACTGTCACGGGCACAAAATATGCTGGTAGTAACCAGAAAAGTTGTTTGGTGTGTACTTATAAGACATGTATACAATTAGATTCATGTAGAAAACACGTGTATATAATGACGATATAGAATGCCACAATCGGTAGGCCTGCATTAACTTCAACGCTTGAATGTTGGAATGTCAGACTAAACTTTTATCCTAAATTTACGGCAAGCAAACAAGTCTGTGGATGTGGATCCTCTTAAGATTATACGTACATAAATTCTGATACGTGGAGGAGCAGACTCTGCCTAATAACTACAGGACTTTATAATGGTCTGGTCTCCACAGCTTACAATACACAACGTTCTCTCTAGAATATAGATATTATTCTCGTGTCGAAATTATTTAACCTTAAACAAGAGCATTGTTGTCTCTGCAAGTTACGCACTAATGTACGCATTCCCAAACTTGGAGACATGGAACTATGTCTAAAATCGATATCAGTGCAGATTCTCACTTCCGACGCATATGTTACACTACAAGTAGCATATTCATTATACTTGCCTGCTTTATTTTCTTCGCCCATTCCTACAGGTCCAATTATAACAATCCGCCCTTAAATCTGCACAATAATCTACAAACTGGATTGAAAACTATTCACAAACGAAATTTTGCCAACACTACTCAAAATGGCGTACCATACACGAAAGTCCTTTATGAAGCTAGCCTCAGCCTCGTCCAATCTGGGTACTTCCTATTAACACTAATGTGGAGCACAAGCTCCGCCCTACGTTCTCATACGTAAGAGATCACTAAATTTCACAACAAACATACCTAAAATATCTACTCAAAAACCATATATGATCATAATTACAAAATAAAGCAGTTCTTGAAACAAAAAATAAAAATTGGGAATATGTTATACTGCCGGAATAAAAATTTATTCCTGACGTAAATTATATGAGGGTGGGGATAGTGTTTCAAGTAGGTGTTGATGGAGCACTACCAAAAGGGATTCAAAACGACCTTGAATGAACATGACGTCACGATTGAGAAATTGCACCTATTTTTATAAAGTTTTATATGATTCAAGAGGTTTTCATGAACACTGTCGTAAATGCTATTTATTGCGACGATGAATCTACAGATATAATAGTTCTTGATTGTTTTCACATCTTGGAAGATCAATTCTATTGTCTTCAGCTCAACCGGCTTTTCAGGAGCACCCCTGTTAACCCTGTCCTCTAGCCGATTCGTTACCTCGTTGGGATGGTTTGGGGTTGTTGTGGGTTGGGGTAGCGTCATTTGTTTACTTACTTTCGAATTCTAGCTGCTTGTAAATTCCAGGTTTAAATGTTTTGTAAGTACCAATAATACTGAAATACAGTATATGAAGTTTCAGTTATAGTCAGATTTTAATTTCTCTGTTAGTCTT
Source organism: Lepisma saccharinum (assembly GCF_977018435.1). Classification (NCBI taxonomy): domain Eukaryota; kingdom Metazoa; phylum Arthropoda; class Insecta; order Zygentoma; family Lepismatidae; genus Lepisma; species Lepisma saccharinum. The sequence continues at coordinate 54,265,170 of NC_139237.1, read as the reverse complement.
TAATTCAAGCATATCCAAACAGATCAACAAATACCAGAAACAATGAAGTTGGAAAATATTCTGCAATTTTAACTTTCAAATACATATTGTTTGAAGTAAATATTTATTTTATTTGTGCGCGTTCTGTAAATAATGCAGCCTACCTAACCTAACCAAGTGTTGATTATCTGATTATTTCTACGTATGTTCAGATCGCTAGGGCTCGACGTGTCCGTGCACCTTTATCCATTTTCTTTCACCTAATTTTATCGTACTGGCCACGTTATAAGGCACTCGAATACGGATGTAACAACCATCTCTCATCATTTAGGAAGCATGTAAAGGAACAACAACAACAAAACGAAATTTCACCATGACTATCGTAGGCACAGAGAAATCGAATACTCTCTGATCATAAGGCACAAAAACAAAGTCATTACATTTTCCAGCGATATCATAGTCTTCCATTTCGTGTCTTTCCCATTCCATGTGCTGTGTATGCTTTCAATAGGAGTCTTTCCAGGCCCATTCTCTTTGTATGTCTAAACTAGCATATTTCTGCCTGACCTATTCCTTCTTGCAGCTTCACTACACCCACTTTTATTTAAATCTACCCACTCTTTATTCTTTTTCTTCTTTTTTACACTTCTATACTTTTAAAGAGTTATCTGTATACAGGGTGTTTCAAAAAGAATCATCCAATTTCAAAAGGCTATATATTTTTATTTATCAAACCAGGAACTTAGAATTGCTTTTAAAATACACAGGTATACATAAATGTTTACATAAAAAATGGGTAACAGTTCGTTAGGAGCGAATTGACAATATACAGAAAGTCTCCAATTTTGTTAATTTTCGGTATACTAACTAATTTTGACCTCCTAATCACGAATCTGTTGTAAAAAACCGGGGGTCACATCTGGAAATTTGAAAAAAAGTTGATTGAATTTTTTATATATGTATATAGGTGTGTATATGCTTAGTTTTACGAACGAAAATGTAATCTCCTGTCATTGTTTCTAACCACGCCTTTGTAAATACAAGAAAATGATTTATGATGTTCAATTTTAGTACGAACCCTATTTTTTCGATCAATTTAGGGGTGAAATGAATGCTAATGGAACCTAACCTAACCTCATGTGAATGGTTCGTGGGGCTTCCCGTGGATGGTTTTTGGGGCTAACGTCAATGGTTTGTGGGGCAACCCGTGGATGTTTTTGGGGCTAACGTCAATGGTTTGTGGGGCTAATGAACAATGTTTCATCAAAATGTACAATTCCCAGACGTGACCCCCGGTTTTATACAACAGGTTCGTGATTAGGAGGCCAAAATTAGTTAGTATACTGAAAATTTACAAAATTACAGACTTTCTCTATATTGTCAAATCTTACCGTTTGTTATATCGGAGACACATTAAAATCGTGGTTCGTACTTACCAATTGTGTATTGCAGACCATAGTTCAAGGTGCCATTATGCTTTTTCCACAAAAACAAACACAATTTTTCACATACAGAGTGATTTTTTTGATTCCTTTCTTCGCTTCTGTAACACACAATATGGCGGGCACATTTTGACTCATTTGTGGGTATGCAGTGTTCGTCACGTGTGAAAATTTTACATTATGCACGGGTTGCTGACGGATAGCCCCATGAACCATTCACGGATAGCCCCACTAACCTTTTCTTATAAGGTTAGGTTAGGTTTGGCAAGCATAGTGAAAAAAAGGGGTTTGAAACACTGACAGGGGCTTACATCATCAAACGTACGCAGCATGCAGTTCACGTAACGAAAGCAATGGCAATTGTGCGTCGGTGAGATGTTTCTGTTGAAAAATACATGATTTCCTGTTTAAATATATTCCACGATGAAAGAAAATACCTTGACGAACGTTGGAAAGCTTGGAGAAACTCATTTCCGTAAGTAGTTTCTTCTGTAAAAATGAAGACATGTGTCTCCGATATAATGAACTGTTGCCAAAAAATGTTCATAAGTGCCCCTTTGGACTCTCTGCATATATCCATGCGGTAGAATTTGGAGCGTATTTACAATACCGGACCCCTCCCTGATTTTTGTAATATTTCGCATACTCACTAATTGAGGCCTCCTAATCACGAATTTGAAGTTAAAATTTGGGGGTCACGTGTAGAAATTGCAAAATAAGCGAAATTGAGTGGTCCGCGATTGGAACAGAAACCCTGGATTTCTCCATGAAAACAATGATATTTCAATATTTTATGTTTTAGAATGAATTTTTACCTATTTTTGCCTAACCTAACCTAACATTACCATGAATGTTTGTGGGGCACTGTAAAAAAATGTCAGTTTTGTAGCACTTGAGCGACAAATTTTAATTACACAATCATGATCAAATGTCCTAAATTATTGACTATGCGAAATATGAAATATGTGCCCAACTAAAAGTTACTAAAAAACTTTCGAAAGAAAGAACTTTATTTTCTACCTTCTAAGTCGCCATCTTCCTCAAACCATGCAGATTACCGAACAAGTGAACGCTACGTTGAACAAACATGGTTTCGATGCTTGTATATGGAGAACGATCGCGGTAATTGAATAGCTTATTTTACAACTTCTACACGTCAACAAGTTCAACACGTCACCCCCACACGTTAACCTCAGATACTTGATCGGGACTACGTATTTCATGAGCATAAGAATTAGGATAGAAATTATGGAAGGGTCCACTGTTGTAAATTCTTACCGAGAATTCGTCTGGAGTCACTGCTGATGTGATCCGATTTCGCATTTCATCAACAGTAGTCGGAAGTGGAGGCACAGAAATAGTGCCAACGTCGAATACTCTGTGCGGTAGGAGGTTCAACACCATACTGTCTCTAAAATTCACGCTGCACTGTTCTAACAGATCACACACTTCAAAGCGCAGGAAACAGAAAGCTTTTTGTTGTGACGTCGCCATCTTGCTTGAATCTGATGCAAGCACGAGGTGGGGGGGGGCATGCTACTGCTACCTGCCGGGAATCATGTGAAACTCACGAATATCCTCTTCCTAACAGTACGTTGTTCATTGTGTTTTAGCGAACAGTTACTGAGTTAAATGACTTCAAAATCAAATGATTCTTTTTGAAACACTGTGTGTTTGTGTGTGTGTGTGTGTGTGTGTGTGTGTGTGTATGTATATATATATATATATATATATATATATATACCATACATCTGAATGTAAGACAACCCCCATTTTTCAACAAGGGATTACAGAAAAACTATTTTCAAATCTTACAAATGGTTACCTTATTACAAATAACTGAAGGAGACAATAAAAGTACCGGTACACAAAAAATAATAAATCAGTAGAATTTGTCAAGTTGAACTGCCATTTAGGGCCTCCCCAATGGCACAGTGGTAGCAGCATTGCCATGTAATCAAGGGGTCCCATGTTTGATACCCGGTGGAGGCACATAGTGGTTCGGATCCCACTTTAAACTGTAGGTCCAGTCCCGATTAGCCTTACTGTGCATAAAGTGGACTTAAAACAACAAATCAATGCAATCCAACAATGCTCAAAGTGCATGCGAACATTCAAGGCTAAAGTGGTAGGCATGGCAGAGGGTAGAGTTAGAGCTTAATGGAAGCTCGTGGTTCTGTTCAATAAAGAGAAGAAAAACTCCACATCATATGCAGCGAAAGGAAGACGACTCCATACTTCTGGGTATGAAATTGTGGCAAAACACCTCATCTTGGATTCAGAAATATACGGTATATGTATATTGAAAGAATACAACAGTACTAAAATAATAATAGATCTGATAATGGAGATAAAGGTGCATGCTTATATTCCAGAAATCTGAGATTAAAATTTACACACTTGGATTGTCTTGCCAAACACAGATGAGATGTTAACACCTTATGTTCATTTGTTTCAAGATGCTCTGGACCCAGATTCCTTCCTTGTGCATGGGATATATAGGCTTACCAATCCTCCTGGAATTGAACACAATCTCCCAGATAAACATCATGAATTTTACTCTGCATGCATGCTGAATGAGCGAAGAAATGTGGTATTGCAAAAACCAAACAATTAAAATTCACAATATTATGTATGTCCTGAATAAGGAGTTATTTTTAAGTAAATTGGAGAGGAATGGGAGAGAAATAGGAAGTTTAAACACATTGTTGCACCAAAGTGTTTACACAAGAGCTGCAGAAAACAAAAAGAAAGCTGTGTTGAGTCTTCTCTTTATTTCCATTCGCCCAATTTTGCTTCATTACATAGATTTAGTTCATAGTATGTTGTTGTGAAATTAAGTGCGTTTCGTAGTATGTTATAGTGGAATTAAGTAAGTTTCAAATGCTAATTTTAAATTATTTTTTGGTGTAAATACATTTATGGTATTTCATTTTGAAGAAATTTTGTTGTAGAGTTACAGAGTCTGTGTATGAGTGTGTTGGTTTTATTTTGTTTACTTACAAATTGGTAGTTCCTAGGCTTTTACCTATTTCATTGTAAAAAAGAAGATTGCAAGCTTACTGTAAATAGTAACAATAAAATGAAAAATACAAAAATAACAACCAAAAAGAGAGTTTAAACTATTTACATTTAAACTGACCAACCTTGTTTGAAAATCATTGCACAGCTATGGGCAAACTGGAAGCTAGATCTTCAATCTCTCAAACCACATATCGGGTTCCATCGTATGGATATTTTCCATGAAAAAATCTATATACACTTGTTGAGCAGCTAAGCCACTTCAGTACCTTACATCATCTTCCTCGATGTGCACATCCACATTGAGGGAAGTATCATGTGGCCACAATTTAATTTTGCCCTGTCAGAGCCCTCTGGTGCCCGTTCGAAAGAACGTATTGTACCAAAACTTGGTATAGAGGTAATGGAGATAAAGAAGTGAATGCTGATGAAAAAAGAATAGTTCAAATTGTCACCACCAGGCAGGCACGTATCCAGGAATTCCTTTCGGGGGGGGGGGGGGGCTCAACACCATTTTTAAATTGGTATAGTAAGAACCTCACAATTGTGTGTTTAAGACCAGAGGTGGCATTTGGGTTCCAAAACAGGGGGGGGGGGGGGTGCAGAGGGCATTGCAAGGAAAGTTTACTTTCTCTTGGTAGACAAGGCTTAACATTAAGAGGCCATAATGTTGAGGCAAAAAAATGTCGCCACTGTAAGGCTGTCATTTTAATCTGAACATTTTTTACCACTCGACTCCTGTTTCCATGCATTAACATTGTGTGCCGGAACCATCTCAGTATGTGTGTTTGTCCATTTCATCTCGCCAGACATAAAAACATCTATGGTGTCTTTGAGTGTTTTTACTAAGCTGTTACACATGCACGGGATGGACAATCCACTCGACAACGCGAGATTTAAATTGTGGGCTGCGAACTGGACTCAGACAGCTCTCGAATATTTCTCTCTGATTCGAGCCTGAACACCACTAACGTGTCTTGTCCTCCCATTTTTCAGCTCTTATAAAAGCCGAAACCCACCAAATTGTTCAGATTCAGGCCTTAGCACTCACAAGTGTTCAAAAATGCCTGTCACAGCTTCCGCTGTCTTGTCATATATCGGCACGAAACAAAGGAAGTCTTCTCGAATACAGGTGGATCACGAAACAATTAATGCACAGTGAAAACCCTTCCGTTCCCAACACATCTAATGTTTCGTCTCCCAGTATGATGAAATGCTTACTCATTTATCTCCAGTGACGTGCCCAAGGGAGGTTTGGTGAGGTAATAACCCCATTTGACCCAGTATTCCCCCTCTCCCTCCCGAAAATCCTGGGCACGCCTCTCTTTATCTCGGACATTTTTTAAAATCAACTCACCAGAAGTTTTTATCATTCCGTATTGGAGATTAAAGTAAGATGCGTTCTTCCTGCAGGTTTGGATATGATCCTTTAGGGTGCTGACGTCTGCCTGCCTTCACACCTAACCTTAACAAGACCCTAATTTTCCATCCTTGTGACTTGGATTTTCAAGAGGAAGGTTTCAGACCGAAGGGACACGCGATACATGTCGATTGGAATGGGCCAATCAACAGCAACATTTCACACCGTAGCAACGCAAAAGGCCGCACAAACCTAATTTCGATTTGTGAAATCCTCAGGTGACAGGGTGTGAAATCTCCCTTATTAGGCCACTGTCATTGTCACCTCGAAGTAGTAGCTCTTGTTGACCACAGAAAAAATTATCCTCAACCGGTGATAATGCTCCTCAGTTTTCTTCTCTCTCCTATATTTTCTGTGCTTGTTCACTATACAGGCAACACCTTACGATTTGATATACACAGGACATGTATGTATGTAGACATTTTAACGAAAAATTGGTTGAAGTCAAGGATGGCTAGGTGGCTCAGTTGGTAGAGCCCTGATTTGGGTCCTGGTAGAGCCTGCAATTTCCACCTAAAATGTCTACATATGCAACATCTTCTTGCTTTCTCTTCTTGACATTCATAAAATTTTCAGCTGTCTCTTTATGGTAGTTAAGTGTTTGAATGTGTTTCGAACCCAGTAGGCTTAAACAAAAGTATTTTTTATACCATGAAATTCTCGGACTGCATATACGAAATTTAGTTCTGGCAAAACTAGCTCATCACTCAAAACTTTGATTTTCAGTTGATCTATGCCGTTTATTTCTGTTTTAATAAACCACTCCAATATCCGGTACTGCTGAAATATTCACTTTAGAGAGAGACCTTTGATCTCTTCGGCCCTCGAACCGAACTAGCACTACACTGAGGCCCCAGAAATTCTGCTGTCGTCAATGTCTTCATTTTCGAATCATTATATCTTATAAAGCAATCAGAGGATGCTGACTGATCTGATCACCAACGACTGTATGAATTGTCACACTTACCTCTGAAATCTCATTAACCGATTCTTTGTACAGATCAACCGAAAAATTGAATCCATGTATTTATATCCTCATTATATTCTAGAACGTTCCGCAGATAAAATGATTCGTTAATATCGCCAGTAGTTGACTCCTTCTCTCATTCAAGAACGTACCCCCTCCCGCCTTCCAGAGATTAGAAATTACAACGAATCGCCCTAAGTGTGGCGCTACCTTTGTTGTGCAGCTTCCAAATGCTGACAAGTATCTACATAGTGCTCAAGTGCGCTGCGAGAACACCGAAAGCACAAGAAAAGTGTACGTGCAATATTATCAACAACAGGGTTATAGAGCATTCTCCGTCTTGCCTCGATAATTGTCTATCTCCTTAAATCATCGTCACATTATTCAAAAAGCCAAAAACCTGATTTTATCTAGTGTAAAATAAAAAAAAATCCTGAGGGGGGGGGGGGCTCGAGCCACCTCAACCCCAGCTTGGATACGTGCTATTAACAATAACAGGGATATAGAACATTCTCCATCTTGTCTCGATAATTATTTCTCCCAAATTATCATCACATTATTCAAGAAGAAAAAATCCTAGTTTTATCTAGTGTAAACAGAAAAAATTCCTGAAGGGGGCTCGAGCTTCCTGATTCCCACCTTGGATACGTGCTATTGACAATGATAGGGTTATAGAACACACTCCGTTTTGTCTCGATAATTATTTCTCTCAGATTTATAAATTTATTATCTTCACATTATTCAAGATGCCAAAAATCTAATTTTATCTAGTGTAAATTGAAAAATTTCCTGAGGGAGGGGGGGGGGCTCGAGCCATTAACTATAACAGGAGTATAAAACATGCTCCGTTTTGCCTCGATAATTATTTATCTCCTTAAATTATTGTCACATTATTTTATTTCACACCACAAGAAATCAAAAACCTCTTTTTATCTAGTGTAAACCTAAAACTTTCGGGGGGGGGGGGGTGCTCGAGCCCCCTAAGCCCCCCCTCTGGATACGTGCCTGCCACCAGGTGCAAATGTGGCACTTCGAATAAAGTTTCTCCTAGTCAGAGCCCTCTGGACCCCATTCGAAACATAGAATTTCTGCACAGCGATATTTGAGGCAATGGAGACCATGGGAAAGCCAATGCTGATGCAACATGAAATAGATGGTTAAAATTTTCGCCACCAGGTGCAAATGTGGTGCTAAAGTAACAACAACCAGCAATTTGACTTTATATTGGTACACTCACCTCACTTAATACTCCGGAAGTTTGTTTCTTTATACAGCATATTTGCAGAAGATACAATTATACCAACAAGTGTATCAATATATGCTGTATAAAACACACCTTATTAACAAACTTTGTTGACTTTAGTAATAAGGTGTATTTTTATACAGCGTATATTGATACATTTGTAGGTTTAATTGTATCTTCTGTAAATATGTTTTATAAAGAAACAAACTGCCAGAGTACTAAGTGAAGTAAGTGTACAGTAGTGTTCACTATGCACCGTGTCAATATGAATGACCCTTTAAAAGTATAAGACAGTGTGATCAATGATCGCGCAATGCATTTCCCGGAATGTTGTTCGCTGTGCACCAGATTTCAGCACCACATTTGCACCTGGTGGTGAAAATTGGAACTATTTTTTTCATCAGCATTTGCTTCCCCATGGTTTCCAAAACTTCTCTACAAATTTTCAGCACAATCCATTGATTCAAAATGGCTTTGGGTAGGGCAACTTTAATTCTGACCATCTGTTATTTTGAAGACCTCCATTCACATCAAACCCACCAACTACATGGATGATTTCCACTTCGAGAAACCCATGGACACACTTTCCCTTCCATTCAGAACTACATTCTCTACCTACACCTAGCCCTTGGTCAGTAATGCACCCTGATACCAAAACAAATCTCCTCACCTACCTCCCAGACCCCAAGCATGAAATTAGACACCAGCTCCTTGTACTTGTGTCCCAATAATATGAACATTGCACCGAAAGTCAATACACTCTACATTCTGATTTCTCCATTCTCTGTAGTGATTCTGACATCAGAGACTTCTTTCTGGACAAACCAAGAGCAGTTTCAAGTGCCCCCAGCTACAATGCCAGAAACAAATGTATGAAGGAGGTGGTTAACATACTCCACAACATCTGAGAGGAGTTGAGGGGGCAGCATGGCCCATTGGTGGGAAGGGAAGGGATCATCACTGATGCCTTCCCCAGATTTCAGGAATATTTTGGTGCAAAATACTCCGTTAACTCATACCACCCCTACCAACAGATGCAGCTGCCCAAGATGCAAAACCTGGTAGATTCTTATTACTAGTCCAGCACCTTTCCAAAAATATACCGTGTTTTCATACCCATTGTTTGAGATATGTATTTTAGGACATAAAATCAAGTAAAATGAACAAATTTTGTTGCACCTTTTCGTGAAATTAGCACATTTATCCCCTTTTTACCTCCTCTTTGATGCTTCAACATCCTTTCCTTCCTTTTCTTTTATGTTTTGTTAAAAAATTGGACAGTAAAACATAGATTTTTCACTCTTCTTCAGCAGCTATGTAAAATCATATAGTCTTATTTTGTAGAGCAGAACGGGAACTATAAAATGCTATAATATAATTATTGCAGCCCCAATAGTTCCCAAAATAATGTAGACCTCCCCGATGGCACAGTGGTAGCATCGTTACCTTATAATCAAGGTGTTCCAGGTTCGATGCCCAGTGGAGGATCATAGTGGTTCGGATCCCACTTTAAGCTGTAGGTCCAGTCCCGATTAGCCATACTGTGCATAAGGTGGACTTAAAACACCAAATCAATCGACCAAAATAATGTAGCAAAACCCACGAGAGAAAACAAACTTTAACAAAACCTATTTGGCAGTTCTCTATGTGGTCCGTATGCATTATGTACAGAAGGTGCAGAAAGAGAGAGCATTATTGATTGACAGTAACAAATTCCTAATTATGTTATTTGCTAGTGTTGAATAAAGAATGTTAATGTAACTGGTTAAGACCTGAACAAAGGCATTTTATCAGCACCTTTTTCAAAACATTTTCAGAACTTTTTTTTTTTTCCTTTTTCCAACCATAATTTTGCACCTTAAAATCCATTCTGTACTTTTTACGTTTCCAACCTTATTTATTCCCACAGCTGCTGAAAACTTTACAAGGAAACATGTCACACTTTCAAAATTACATATCATAAGTGTTATCCTAATGTAATTAATTGTGGTAGTCATATTTATATTGCATAGAAATATTATGCCAGAAACCTTTTACTTGCTTAGTTAAGGAATTTGTGTTGGCTTATGTGCAGCCTTTGAAAGTTCGTCCACTGAGAATGCAAATTCTACAAATTCATGATATTTCTCTTCGCCATCAAAAGGGGTCTTGGGTTCGATACCCGTTGGAAGCAATTACTGGTTAGGATCCCCCTTTAAACTGTAGGTTCAGTCCCGATTAGCCTTACTCTGCATAAAGCTAACTTAAAACACCAAATCAATCAATCAACTATCAGATTTTACATTTCTTTTCACAATCATGAATGGACAGCTTTTCACCAGCGAACTCTTGCCACTTCTTAGTATCAGAATCCCACGTACCAACAGGAAATGCAAGAACTTCTTTTACATTAAATCTTCAAGACTATCCTTAGAACAAAGAACACTACAGGCTACAAACCTTTTACAACTTATTAAAATATGTCCCAGGTTTCCATGTATCGAAACAGACTTACAGAATGATGTGCATCAAGCAGACTAAATAATGTTATTTTTCCTCTGCTTGTTATTCTTGTTACATATGTATATGTGTTTGTGTGTGTGTGTCCATCGTATTATTTAGTTTATTTCTTTTCCTGTTGATATGCTGATGTAAAATGGATTTTTCAAAAAATTAATAAATACCCAAGTGAACAGTTTTTTTTTTTTCAAAAGTGACCTTTGAAGTTTGAAAAGTTGCAAAATTTTGGAGTTAAGCCAAAATTACCATGTAGGTATCAGATTATAGTGTTCATAAAATAATTCATTCTGAAAGGGTCGTAGATGTACGTCACTCTGTTTACAATGTTTAGATATAACATTTGCGTTGTCAGTGTACAAGATGTCAATTTCATAATAATACCTGTTTGTATTGCTAATAACAATTTTTCTTTTTCTTCTAGCTTATTCTTCTCAAGAAAATTATAAGCAGTCAACTTTTCCTTAAGAACTCAAAATATTTACTTGTCTAATAATGATACATGCATACTTCCTACAAGTACAGAAACTGGGAAAGTTACCCAATTAAAAGTTCTGGATCACATAACGCACAATTGAATTTGGATCATATTTTAACACAGGAACTGCTTGCACTGGGTCTGTGAGAGGAAGTTTGAGTGAGGACGGTCTGCTGTCTGTGATGCAACAATCAATTGTGTATGTAAATGTTTCACTAAATGAAGATGATAAAACTCCAAGAATTACTATTTCGATAGGTGACAATGTGACAAGTTACTCTATCCTCGATAACAAAGAAGATAACATACCATGTCCAATTTTTGTTTCTTGTGATGAAGAATCTGATTTCAATCAACCTGAGTCAGCTGAAGAAATTTCCGATTCAAATATTTTATGTGGAAACCATGTAATTAAAGAGGAGGACACAAAACCAGATGCAGATCCACTCTTTACTTCAGACGAATACCATTATGAATGCTGCAATGAAGTCCCTTTCCCCTCTGCATCATCTGAGGACTTTTCTACTATTGCTCAATCAGATTTCTGTTACAGATCAATTAAACAGGAATCTACAGTATTTCAACAAGGAACCATCAAAACTGAGAGTAAAGAGAAAGTCAGGTTTGTATAATGTTATTTTAAGCAATGTGTGTTTCTGAAGTGTCTATGAGCTCAAAGCATCTTCACTGATTTTAGACAAGTTAAAACTATAAGCAAGGGTCATGATCAGCACCCGGGGGTGACTATGGACAAAAATTATATTTTATTTATTTCAAATTAGTTGTGACCTCAGCAAAATAATGCATGATGTAACTCTTCATTTCCATGTTCATAACTTTTGAATTTTGAATTTGAATTTAAAATTTTTGGGTGTGTCAGCACTTAGGCTATTTTGCACCCGTCACATTATACAGGGGCCAGCCCCTTATCATTACAAATGACAACTCATAACGTTGCATAACTAAAATCTTCTGACTTCTGTTAAAAAGCTGAGGCTCTAAACAGGCACTTAGCACACACAAGGACAACACACACAAAATTATACTGGCCATAGTGTCAGTCGCCAGAACCTCGTTAGTCTACAGTCCAGGGTGTACTACATGGAAGTGAGGTTGACTTTTGGGATCCTATGTGGAAGGTACCCCTTACACCCCAGGTCATAACTTTTGTTTGCTTGTTTGTCATCACGTTAAAGGTAATTTTATAAAACTTTGAAGGGTTTAGATGTTCTGCAGAGCTTCATAAATAACAATGGAAGCTTTTTAAATTTGCAAATTTAAATTCAAATTCCATTTCAGGGAAAAATTTTGAATGTTCCTATGTAACTTTTCTACTAAATTGATAACCCTTACATAGTTTTTTTTTTATTTTTACTCCTCTGATTTTTCCTCCATTATTAATATTATTTAACATTCCTGAAAAGCCAATAATAAAAGAAAAGTTTATAGAATCCCATATTCAGTATGACTAACCTCTAGTAAAATTAAATGAAGCCATTCATAAAATTAAGGCTAGTGAAATTAATCCTAATCAAGCCACTAAAGTGTGTGGTATTGCCAAATGAACTCTACATAATTGTGTTAAAAGACTAAACTGTTTTTCTTTTATAACATCAGCATTAAATTTGTTATTAACCTTTAGTCCCCAGCCGTTCCATATGTGGAACAAAAAAGTATGTCCCTGTCAGCCACGGTTGCATATATGGAGCAAACAGCTTTAGATACAATTATCGAGGGTTTGCCACACTTATATTTGTATATTGAGGTTGAAACACTGACAGTTCGGTTTGGGAACATGTGTTTACGAAAATTCCAAATCCCCCCCCCCCCTTCCTTTCTCAAAATATGTAACGTGTTTGGGCTCACACTTGACAGACACAATGAATACTTGGTATTTACGATGTTGTTTTCCTCCAAGCTTCCATCGCTGTGATTTAGTACTGATAAGGCACACATTCTTCTTTGTGTTTAGACCTGGTGATCCAGCCGAAAGTAGTAGCGGGGTGGGGGGAGAGGGAGGTCAAGAAGAAGCTGGATTGGAAGAGGTTTAGCGGTGTCAGCTTTCTGTCGCCTCTATGTTAGAAATGCAATGTAGCCTGACGACAGCCCGAGACCAGAAGCCAGAAACGTGAGTCTATTCAGAAGTAAAGACAAAACAAACGATTGCAAAGGCTCCCTTCACTCCTCTGTTACGAAAAACAGTATCATATAACAGCTCATCGATTTCCCTAACGCACAATCATTTCCTAATGCAAATTGGCTAAAATTCGCTCGAGTTTTACCTTTTGCCCTTATTATTCAAATTGTATTGCACCCACGAACATGAATCAAGTTTTGTTCTGTTGCGGAAGGTCCATTCTTTAAAAAAAAAGCAAAAGTTCCGGTTTTCTCCCCAAAGTAGCTGGAGAAGAGTGGGCAAACTCCACATTTTCATGCTTTTTTCATTGAAATTCGGGGGATGCAGCCCCCGCCCGTAAGCCCCCCGCGGTTGGGGCATCCAAATTTTACTTGGTTGCATGCACTGATGTTGTAGCTGCAAAACAAAAGTTATCCGAAGTAGATTGGTTCCATAGTGTCAGTTATATAACAATTTTATGAATAATATGCAAATTGGCTAAAATTCGCTAGTTTTACGTTTTGCCTTATTATTCAAATTGTATTGCACCCATGAACATGAATCAAGTTTCATTCTGTTGCGGAAGGTCCATTCTTTGAAAAAAAGCAAAGGTTCCGGTTTTCTCCCCAAAGTAGCTGGAGAAGAGGGGGCAAACTCCACATTTTTATGTTTTTTTTCATTGAAATTCGGGGGATGCAGCCCCCGCCCGTAACCCCCCCCCCTGCAGTTCGGGCATCCAAGTTTTACTTTGTTGCATGCACTGATGTTCTACCTGCAAAACAAAAGTTATCCGAAGTAGATTGGTTCCATAGTGTCAGTTATATAACAATTTTATGAATAATATGCAAATTGGCTAAAATTCGCTAGTTTTACGTTTTGCCTTATTATTCAAATTGTATTGCACCCACGAACATGAATCAAGTTTCATTCTGTTGCGGAAGGTCCATTCTTTGAAAAAAGCAAAGGTTCCGGTTTTCTCCCCAAAGTAGCTGGAGAAGAGGGGACAAACTCCACATTTTTATGTTTTTTTTCATTGAAATTCGGGGGATGCAGCCCCCGCCCATAACCCCTCCCCCCTGCAGTTGGGGCATCCAAGTTTTACTTTGTTGCATGCACTGATGTTCTACCTGCAAAACAAAAGTTATCCGAAGTAGATTGGTCCCATAGTGTCCAAGTTATAACAATTTTATGAATAATATGCAAATTCGCTGTTTTGAGGAAAAAAACAGAGTTTTACGTTTTGCCTTTTTATTCAAATTGTATTGCACCCACGAACATGAATCAAGTTTCATTCTGTTGCGGAAGGTCCATTCTTTGAAAAAAAAAAAAAAAAAAAAAAAAAGCAAAGTTCCGGTTTTCTCCCCAAAGTAGCTGGAGAAGAGGGGGCAAACTCCACATTTTTATGTTTTTTTCATTGAAATTCGGGGGATGCAGCCCCCGCCCGTAAGCCCCCCGCGGTTGGGGCATCCAAATTTTACTTGGTTGCATGCACTGATGTTTTAGCTGCAAAACAAAAGTTATCCGAAGTAGATTGGTCCCATAGTGCCAGAGTTATTACGATTTTTCTCCATTATGTATACGAATTCAAATTTCGCGCTCCACTGGGCTTACTTTCGTCAGACTGCGCGGCGTACTAAAGGTTAAAATAATTGTCAGTTTTCAAACCATGGCATTTAAAATTGTATGAAAAATAATATTATAATTTTCTAGTATATAAGCACTCAGTTATTGTGGAAAAATAGTTTCTGTTTGTAGTGACCTGAATTCCAAGGTCATAATAAACATTATTTTTTTAAATATATATATACCGCGTGAGGCACCTAAAAGTACCACCTGAAATAGCGAAGAAACCAGAAACAGTAGCGATGTGAGGTTTGCGGGAAACAATAATATCAAATGGGGCTCGTAAATCGGAGGTATGGGGTGGGTCGAAAAATATCGACAAATGGGGCATCTGGAGCAAAGTCATATTTTTTTAAATGGAATGATATACAATAACATGCATAATATAAAAGAGCACACGCAGAGAAACACAACGCCGTTGGTCTCATGCATCTACTGCACATAGGAACGAAGATATGGCCATGTGAAAATATGTAAACAAACTAACAAGTGGCCCACTTGACCGTCAGTACCACGGCATGTTCAAGTATGAGATGTCGGAAGCCATTGGACAAGATGAAGACAGAACGTGTTAAAGGAAGAAAAAATACAGTAGACATCGTCAGCACCATGTATTTGACAGTGTTACATCATAATGAAAATGACCATGCCAGTATGTCGAAGAACCACTGCGTAAGAAGCGAAAACCTGTCAAAGTGTGTGTTCAAAGTGGTGGCCGTCAGCTGCGATACAGGCAACGAGGCGCCCATGCAAAGATCGTTGCACAGAATGTAGCATCTCGTAGGGAATGTCCCTACAGGCCGCAGTAATGCGGTGTTGCATATCCTCTGGAGTTGTTGGCACATCCCGGTAGACAATGTCCTTCAGCGTTCCACACAGGAAAAAGTCTAACGGTATCAAATTTGGGGAACGAGCCGGCCATTTGACAGGCCCTCCACATCCAATCCAACGATTTGGAAATGTATTTTCCACACATGCTGTAGCGCGTCTTGCACGGTGAGCTGGGCACCCGTCATATTGGTACCACATGTCCCTCCTTGTCTGAAGTGGTATGTCCTCCAATAGTACAGGCAGTTCATGTTGTAAAAACTGTATGTATCGGTCAGCATTCAGTGTCCCTTGTATAAAAAAAGGGCCAATGAGATGTTCACCCACTATACCACACCACATGTTCACACTCCATGGGCGCTGGCGTTCCACTTGGCGAAGCCAATGTGGATTTGACACCGACCAATGGTGCATGTTCCTTAGGTTGACATTTCCATGATTGGTAAAAGTTGCCTCATCAGTGAAGAGGATACGTGACAAATCTGTTTCCTGTCGTAACAACCATGTGCAAAACCAAACACGGTCCACAAAATCATTCCCGTGAGGTTCCTGATGGAGGGAGATATGATATGGGTGAAACTTGTGTGTGTGCAGAATGCGCAATACACTTTGCTGACTCATCCCAGCATCCCTGGCAATTTCACGGGAGCTAACGTGCGGATTCACAGCAACAGCGGCGAGAACATTTGTTGCACCTGCCTCACCTGTAGTTGGCTTGTTCCGCACACGTGCTCGTGGTGTTACACTTCCGGTGTCTCTTAATTTAATAAATAACTTACCAAACAGACGTCGAGATGTCTGTCGTCTGTCCGGATATCTCTCTGCGTACACACGGTAGGCTTCGGAGGCATTCTTTCGGCATTCCCCATAAATCAGGATCATGTCCGCTTTTTCTATGTTTGTGAACACCATAATCTTCGCTCTTACCACTACGACTGCTTGCTATGAACTAACACGATCTCGTGGACCTGCTATCAAAACTTGCTCTGCGTAAAGGCAGTTCTGTCAGGCACCTTAGAATTCTTACATGCCGTGGTACTGACGGTCAAGTGGGCCACTTGTTAGTTTGTTTACATATTTTCACATGGCCATATCTTCGTTCCTATGTGCAGTAGATGCATGAGACCAACGGCATTGTGTTTCTCTGCGTGTGCTCTTTTATATTATGCATGTTATTGTATATCGTTCCATTTAAAAAAATATGACTGCTCCAGATGCCCCATTTGTCGATATTTTTCGACCCACCCCATACCTCCGATTTACGAGCCCCATTTGATATTATTGTTTCCCACAAACCTCACATCGCTACTGTTTCTGGTTTCTTCGCTATTTCAGGTGGTACTTTTAGGTGCCTCACGCGGTGTATATATATATATATATTTGGAATGTACATTTTCATGCGGTGAAGTCCTCCCCATCTTTGCCTTGTAATCAAGGGGTCTCGGGTTCGGTATCTCGTGGAGGCACACAGTGGTTCGGATTTCACTTTAAACTGTAGGTCCAGTCCCAATTAGCCTTACTGTGCATAAAGTGGACTTAAAACACCAAATCAATCAATCAATTTATGCCGTGAAATGTTACATGTTTAAATGCACATCTACATTTAAAAATATCATGCACAGCTCTTCAAATATTTTGAAGTAATAACACGAAAAACAAATAAAAAATTGTTCATAGTGACCTCCTTATGGTACTATTACAATAATTGATATCATGTAAAGGTAACTGCTCCAAGGTAACATTCTTTGCTTTTTATATGAGTAGTCCTAAGTTTGTTCCCCAGTGGGAGCCTCAATACCAGTTTTTCTGTATTTGCCCAACATCATGAGGACAATTGGAGAATAGTATTGGACTCCGAACTAGATAGCCAGATCACAGCAGAGTTGAGATTTAATGCACTTATCACACATTGTTCAATGAAAAGATATCCAACAATCCTACACCCTCAGAGGGTTGTAGCACCATGGGGTTCAGTTCCTTACCAAGAGGGCTAAGTTTCTGTGTAATGGAATATTTAATATCTTAATTGGTCTGTCTGCCAACTGTCAGTAACAGTTGATGGAATAATGACCTATCACTAAAAGAATTACAGAAATATGAATGTTTGTTAGTGGAATGTCCATAAAATATTAATCTAAGGAAGTTATTACAGTGTCATCGCCTTTTAATAAAGGGGTCCTGGGTTCGATGCCTGGTGGAAGTACATTGCACAGTGGTTTGGATCCTACTTTAAACAGTAGACCCAGTCCAGATTAGCCTATCTGTGCATAAAGTGGGCTTAAAAGAACAATTCAAACAAACATTAAGATTAGAATTGTAGCTTTCCTGGCCACGTGATTCAAACAAGTGTTCTCAGCTTACCAGCTAGGTTAAGTCTATGTTGGCTTCCAACATTTCGAGCACATACGTTGCTCTCATCACTCACTGACTGGTAACCTGAGAATACTTGTTCAAAACATTAATATTATTAGTTAACTCGATTTGTCTTTTTTTGAAAACCACAGGACTAAGACTACATTCCCATACACATGTCAAGTCAATTATTCACATTTTGTGACAGACATTTCGTAATTCTCTAAATATTAGTGCCAGTGGTTCTTTAATAATCATGCAATCATAATTTAACATTGTCTAGTGTTGCTTACTTTTACTTATTCAAACACTACATTCTGAAAGAGCTCGTCTTTATCTTCTTCAGGTGAACAAATTTATTTTTGCCAGTGGTTGGGATGAATCCTAGAACAGACCTGTTGTACAGTCACGGACACTTCTACGTTGTAGCGATTCCATTGAAAGTAAATTAGGCCATTACAACCCAGAAGTGTCTGTGACTACAAATCCGGTGCCCTAACTACTCTACACTGTCTCCCAGAATTCCATGCTTCTTTTTTCTCAACTTATGCTGCTATTTCTATTTTCTGAAGAGAAGGGACAATATGTGTTCGAGTTCTACATTGGTATGGCACATAGGGTTTTTAGTCATTGCTATTGAAGGCTACTGCATTGATTTTCTTTGGTTTGCAATTTGGTTCTTTGTGTAGTACTGTTTTGTTGTTCCACTTCATAGCAAAATCACAGATATGTTGTAGGTTTGATCCCCATCACTAGTCAAAAAATTTTTTTTCACCTAAGGAGTTTTCCGTCGAATTGTAATGTTAGAATGAGTATAAGCAAGTAGCACTTGTCAATCTTCATGGTGGAGTGGTTAGCACAACGTGCTATGATGCCAGGGACCCCGTATTTGAATCCCGGCTTGGGAATGGGTGTTCTTTGTGAATGTCCCTTCATCAATTACATGATATCATCCCTCATCCTCATCTTCACGATTACCTAGAAAGTGGCAGAAAAGCAACAACACAGGCCTTCCATCTGTCCCTATCTTGAGCAAGATCTATATACTCTTTTCCATCCCTACCGATTTCCTTTAAATCCATCTCAACGTTGTCCCTCCATCCTCGTCTTGGCCTTCCTACAGGTCTCTTACCATCAGGTTTCCCAACAAGAATCCTGTAAACTCCTCTTTCCTCTCCCATTCGTGCCACATGGCCTGCCCACCTAAGTCTTCTTGATTTAATTATTCTAATAATATCTGGACATGAATACAAATTATGTAGTTCTAAATTATGTAACCTTCTCCACTCACCTGTCTCCTCATCCCTTTTAGGTCCAAATATTTTCCTAAGGATGTTATTTTCAAATACTCTCAATTTATTTCCCTCTTTCAATGTAAGGGACCAAGTTTCACACCCATATAATACTACAGGCAAAATTACTGTTTTGTATATTTTATCTTTTAGTTTCTTAGATATTAAACGAGAAGACAAAAGTTAATAATTTTCATTTAGTATTACTCCTAAGTATTTGAATTTGGAAACTGGTTCAAATGAGTTGTTATCAATAATTAGATTTTGATTATTACCTAACACTTGGTTTCAACCTGTAAAAATATATTTAGTTTTCTCTTTGTTAACTTCCAAAGCTATCTCTTTAGCAGTTTTGAAAAATATTTTAGGATTATTCTTAATTGTATTTATATCATCCCCTAATAAGTCTACATCATCTGCATATGCTAACAACTGAGTCACATCATTTAATTTTAGTCCTTCTTTAGTTTCTTTTACCTTCCTAACAGCATATTCTAAGGCAAAATTAAAGAGCAATGGAGATAATGCATCTCCTTGTTTTAACCCATCATGAATTGTAAATTTGTCAGACACATTAATACCCACATGAATTTTACTTTCTGTTTCACTGGTGCATACTTTTATCATACTAACAAGCTTCTTAGGTATTCCAAACTCTACTAATATATTATATAATTTATCTCTTTTGACCGAATCATATGCTTTTTTGAAATCAATGAATAGCTGATGGACATTTTGATTATATTCCCACTTTTTTTCAAGTGTCTGTCTGATGTGAAAAATTTGGTTTGTAGTTGATCTGTTACGTTTAAATCCACATTGATAATCACCTATAATTTCATTAGCATATGGGGTTAGTCTTGTTAAAAGAATGTTAGATAATATTTTATATGTTGTTGAGAGTAGAGAAATTCCACGGTAATTATTGCAGTTCATTTTATCACCTTTCTTAAACACAGGAACAATTATGGATTCTTCTTTATTCCATATTAAACTAATTAATTTATGAATTTGACATATTAACGAATTTCCACCATATTTAATTAACTCAGCTGGTATTAAATCAATGCCAGGTGCTTTGTTATTCTTTAGCCTTTTAATAGCATCTTTAACTTCAGTCAAGTTAGGTTCTGGAAATAAAGGTTCTGCTGTGTGTATTTCATTTACTTCTGATTTATCTCCTACATGAACATTTAAAAGTTCATTAAAGTAGTTCTTCCATCTATTTAGAATATCGCTTGGGTCAGCTAGAAAATCACCGTCTTTATCTTTTATCAAGTTTACTTTAGGTTGCCACCCCTTTCTAAATTCATTTACACCTTTATATAAATCTCTGATATTTTTGTTTTTGCTGTTTGTTTCAATTTCGTTAATTTTGCTTTTCAAGTAATCTCTTTTTTTACTTCTAAACATGCGGTTAACTTCTTGCTTTATTCTATTATAATTGTTTAGATTTGTATCATCAGAGTTATTTAACCATCTAAGTCTAGCCTGATTTCTTATTTCTATTAGATTATGACATTCATTATCAAACCATGGCTTACTTTTTCTCGGTTTATGGTCTCCTATACTTTCTTTAGCTGCTGATTCTATTGCATTACATATGTGCTCCCAATTCTTATTTACGTCTGTTTCATTTATATTTTCATCATCATTTAAATCCTGCAAAACATCAAATCTATTTGCCAGTTTAATTTGATAATCTTTCTTATTTCTTTCATCAGAAAATTTTCCTGTATTAAATTTTAGAACTTTTAGATTTTGTTGCTTATGATTTATCACTGCAAGTCTTTCTCTTAATTTAGCAATTACTAAATAATGGTCACTTGCCCACTCAGCACCTCTATGTGTACGAACGTCAATTATACTAGTACGCTTTCTCTTATCAATGAGAAAATGATCTATCTGATTATGAGTTTTACCATCTGGAGAAGACCAGGTATATTTATGGATATCTTTATGTTTAAAAGTTTTACTTTTCACAATTAAATTATTGAAGGTTGCAAAAGTAATCAATATTATACCATTATCATTACTTAATTCATGAAGACTTTCTTTACCAATCGTTGGTTTAAATATCTCTTCTTTGCCAATCTGTTACAGTCACCTAACAGAATTTTCATGTATCAAGTGTAAAAAAATGTTATTTTCACAAAATATATTTTTAATATGTATCAGATTTCTAAAGATAGATAAGTTTGACATTGTGGCATTGATGAGTGATGATAACATGACTGGTTGTTAGTATAAGTTTAATACTTTTTTCACAATGTCAAATGAGAAAAAAGTAGTGTTAGTCATAGTGCTTTCTTCAATCAAAAAAGCAGCTAATAATTAAGTTATTCTAATGTTCTTTAATTCCCTACAGTATACAGCAACTGCCAGCTTCATCTTTTGCCAATGCAAAAATTGAAAGAGGAGAAAAAGATAAGAACCAGCAACTTTCATTACCAAAAGACGAGAAGGAGGATTACAAAAAATACTTTGCTGTTGGAGAATCCTTGAATTGTAGCGTCAACTCTGGGAGGTATGTTCGAAAGAAGGTGCGCATGTGTGATCACTGCGGTATGTGGTTCGCAAGAAGGAGGAGTTTAGTTAAACACATTAAGATCCACACAGGAGATCGCCCCTTCAGATGTGACAAATGTGGTAAATGTTTCACTCAGTGGCCGTACTTAAGAAACCATTCTCTTATTCACTCTGATCACAGTAAACGCTTCAAGTGCAAGCAATGCCCAAAGATGTTTTTACATTCAAAAAGTTTGACTAACCATTTAAAAATCCATTCTGGTGACCGACGCCAGTTCATATGTAAAGAGTGTAATAAAGTCTTTTTAACGAGATACGGACTCAAACTTCATTTCAGGATCCACAGTGGAGAACGTCCGTTTATATGCTGCCAGTGTGATGCATCGTTTATACAAAAATACAATCTAATACAGCACATTAAATTGCATACAGAAGACCGAATTTTCAAGTGTGAAATATGTCCGAAAAAATTTTCAAAAAGCACTGAATTAGAGATCCACCATTTGGTTCATGAAGAGGAGAAACCATTCAAGTGCAATTCATGCAATAAAACTTTTTCACGTATAAGCAATCTTAGAAGGCACAATAAGAGCAGAATTCATCTGCGGATTCATCCACATAAAACAGACCGCAGATAAATAGACATTATGCAGATTTCCACTAGAAGTGGCTCGAAAGAACTTAGAGTACTAAATAAGCTTCCAAGAAATGCAGTATGTAAGTAGGCAACTAGGTATTGTAATACTTGTAAACTGAAGTAATAAGTTATTTTTATGTATTGTTGATAAATCATCTATGCAGTTTGTGTGAAAAAATAACTATTTCATTGATTGATTAATTTGCCTTTTTTTAGACGATTGCCTTGTTGTTACATGTTAAATTACAACATGAAATGATGATGTGTCACAGGGCAGCATAGTATTGTTTGAGTTTGCATAATTTGATTATTTAAACTTAGCCTAACACAGAAGGTGTTCATTGCAAGAACAAGAAGTTAATAATTTATTAATTTGTACTTTAATTTATTTATATTTATTCATTTTACATTTAAAAAATATGTGACTGATATTAGTAGAATTGGAGTGATTAATTGGTTGGTAAGAACTATCATCTGATGACAATGATATTGGTAAAAGCACCAGAAGAAAATAACTTTTTATTTTCAGATCAAATCATGCCATTGTTATTGAAAAGAGACAATGTAAAGAAATAAACATTTTCTACATGCTCAATTTTCCATTAAGTGCCAATTATTGTATTCTTGTCCGTATGTTATTACTTTTCAATTTTTTATTATTTTTTAATAATCAATTGTGACTTTCATTAAGAATTTGTTTGGGCTAAAAACTGATGATAACCAAAATCTTAATGATAATCCAGTTCCCAAATCCATTGGGCATATTTTCAGTACCATCTCTCACATTTTTCTGAGCATCAATCTCACAAAGTGTATTTTGCAAGGTTTTGTTGGAGCAGGTTCAAAGGCACCACCTTAAACTATACCTGTTGTTGTCAAAGAAAATATCAAACCAGTTCTGAAGGTATTACATTTTCAACTCGATAGCTCTAAAATTTATTGTAAGTTTGTGGTTACAAAAGTGGTGACTTAGCACCTAAAGCAACAAAGCTTTTGTTGGCCAATTGTAGTACAAGTGCTTCCTTAAAATTGCTCAGAATAATGTGTAACATCCCAAAATATAGTCTATACAGATACCGTATTTACGTGTGTATAATGCGCACCCTGGTTTTTGATGGGGAAAAGTGACAAACAATTATATCTCGTATATAATGCGCAGTTTCAAGAAATGGCTTTCTAGTTGTAGGTCGTAAAGCTATTGTTATGCCGGTCAAGAGTGAATGACATCATACCTATAATGAATCACCTGTTGCTATGTAGACCAAGAGGAGAAGAATATGACTTGTGTATGCAATGAGTCACCAACCCACACCACCTCCCCCCACTGTGTTCAGCATCCCAAAGCTTTCACTCTTTAACCACCTTATTTATTCTGTAATAGTAGACAGCGAGATCAAAATTACATTATGGATTTGCAGTGCTCAGGAAGTTATTTTCTATTATTTCTTGCCCATCAAATACTATTGATACACATCCCATGTGACGGGAGGTGCATTCTCGAATTCTGCCAGAATGGTACTGCTTTTCTTGTGTCACAAAACATTACATTACAAAGTGAAAAATTGTGGGAAATGGCCTTCAACCTTTTATACGTGGTTTTGCTCATTCCTTCTTTACTTTTTCTTTTTTTCCGTGACTAACGTAACATTTATTCGAGGCACATTCAGGACCCTCAAACTAGCAGTTAGCAGCACAATAGTTCTTCCATTAAGGCTTTATGCACTACATATATATAATATTATTTTGCCAGTAATATTTTAATTATTATTTTCGTTTTCCTTATCTTTTCTTTCATCCGAAGTACCATAAAAATCAGAACGTTCCTTCATTTTGTGATGAAATTATTTCAACCGCATTTCACATTAGTGTCACTGTCTTGAATGTAATACTGTTGCCATGTTCAGAAACTGCAGGATTTAAGCTTTACAATGATATATAACATGATAGGGTTCCATGAACATGAAAAATCAATGCAAGTGTCACAAAATCATGGAATGACCCTGTACGGATTCATGTTGGCTGTTCAAATTATTCCGTGCATAATACACACCAGTTTTTGGGGGCAAAAATTTTGGAAAAAGTGTGCATTATACATGAGTAAATATGGTATATATTATCAGAATTTAGTGTGCCTGCAATGTATGAAAAATTAATTTTTGTCCAACAGGTTGAAGCACCTTGACCAATTTCTCCTAATTGCAATAACAAACTAGTCACATATGCCATATATTAATATTAGAAGAACTTCATCTCAAATGTTTTAAATTTATAAGTTATTGTTGTCTCATTGTTGGTGATTTGACTAGTCAAGGCGTACCTACTGTCTGCCGGTCTCACTCCCACATGCCTCAGCATAGGTGGGCAATCATCCAACCAGTTAAGGGGTGACGTGTGGTCATCACGACAAACCCCCAATCGTTGTAGGTTTCCATGACTGGGTTACGTTCCTCATTCATAGCTCCCAAATTTTCTCACGATGGTAGCTGATCACTGGTCCCATGCACCAAAATCTCAGGAAAAAAGTTATTACGCTTTATCCCACAGGAGACTGAAACCAGCACGTGTCCTGTAGCCCAAGCCCAAAACCTGATGCCTTAGACCACATGGGCATGATGTGGTAAAACTTTAGCCCAATAATACCCGACAATTCCTGTTTGATTTCTTTACACTGCAAATGTGTAGTCCACATTAGCTACCCAGTAACCCTAAATCTCTGCCAAAAATTATTTCTGACCATCCACTAATATACCCCTAACTAGAAGGCCAAATCGAAAAGTCTTTGCGCCTAATTTTTTTCTAGCTTGAAGTGTTATTACAAAAGCGAGATACGTGAGCGATGCAGTAGGCTTTTCTTGGAATGGTCTTATTGTAACTTCCGATTTCTTCGATGGCACGGCGCTGTTATCAGTTGGCAAAGATGGCCAGAGTGCTCAGGAAGTCCACGCCATATGAGCAGCGAAGTGTTGTTCGCTTTTTATGGTGCAAAGGACAAACAGCAACAGATATCCACAGAGAAATGGAGCCAGTGTATGTTGACAAGTGTTTATCAGTGCAAAGTGTGCAGTGGCGGTGCAAGGAGTTTGAAAATGGATGGGAATATGTGGAGGACAATAAGCGATCAGGCTGACACCGGACAACATTACCCGTGTTGATGAAATGGTGAAAGCTAATCGACACAACACCTTGCGGTATCCCAACGAATCGTGAACAATGTAGTAAACACTACCATAGGAAATGCCAAGTTCAGTGGCAATGTCTTTCAGATGAACACGTCGATCAGCTTTCACCATTTCATCAACACAGGTAATGTTGTCCGGTGTCAGCGAGGAATGAGATCGGACCGATCGTTCATTGTCCTCCACATTTTCCCATCCATTTTCAAACTCCTTTCACCACCACTGCACACTTCACACTGATAAACACTTTACCCCATACACTGGCTCCATTTCCCTGTGGATATCTGTGGCTGTTTGTCCTTTGCACCATGAAAAACGAATAACACTTCGCTGCTCATATAGCTTGGACTTCCTGAGCACTCCGGCCATCTTTGCCAACTGATAACAGAACCATGCCATGGAAGAAATCGGAAGTTACAATAGGGCCGTTCCAAATAAAGCCTACTGCATCGATCGTATATCTCGCTTTTGTAATAACACTTACAACAAGCTAGAAAAAAAAAATAGGCGCAAAGACTTTTCGATTTGCCCTCGCACAACCACTCACTAATCCACAATTTCAACTGTGAGGTGTGAGTGCCATATTGTCAAATGCTTCTTTACACACAGCAATGTTTTGGCTACATTGCATCATCCTTCACCACTTTTGTTCTAACTTGAAGATGTGGCCAGGTTGCAAAATATCAACCGTTGTTTGGCGAGTGTTACCTATTTCTTTCTATTCTGGTTTATATTGCGTTTCCACATCTTGGGCTGAGGGGTAAAAAAACACAAGGTGCCTGGTCACCATGATGCCTGAATTTTTAAATTGTTCTCTTTTTTTAATTTAGAGATCGGTTACGAAAATTTCCATTACCTTTTTCTTAAAATAACTATTACAGTGTGCTTTTTTAATATGTTTGTGTGGTTTCTGAATGACATGTATAATTAAATCAGAATGATAAAAATACCATTATAAATTTTTACACTGTTGCCAGCCGAATTTTAAAATCTTCAGGGGTATGTTAGAGTTGACCATATATTGCATAGTTATTCATGCTGTTACAAGAGGAGCCTTCTTTAGTAAGGCTACCCTGGCACAAGAATTAGTTACTTTTAAGCCAATCTTGTATTAATTAATAAATTAAATGTTTTAGGATCACATTTCATAGCTTATCTTACTTCGATTGGGTTTCTTAATCCATACTTGAAAAGAAAAAATTCAGGCTCCTGAGATTTTTAATTTTGTCTTCTGCTGCTTGGATTAACAAAAACAAAGTAGATGAATGATGAACAATGCAATAGATGGTAGGACAAACACAATGATGCATACATGCGTTAACCAGGTTTCAAACTTGGGGCCTCCTGTGTGGTATTACTGACCAATGCATCATGGAGGCTGACTTTTATATGTGCATTGGCTGAGCCATTACTGAGAACAATATATCAATCATGTGCTATCTGAAGTATCAGTGCTATTTAATTACCAATAACAGTCCAGGTCTGTAAAATACTACTGGATATTTTCATGGAGTCTTCTTATCTTAGAAAGTGGACAATTTTGACTATTCTGATGTAAATATTGTGTGGCAAGAGTATATTTCATGATTAATTATTTTATTGGAGTAGATGTAATGTCTTATTCTTTAATTTTGCTTTTCACTATTCTGAATATCTTACATGTGAACCTCTGAAAATAAGTACCAAATTAGACAACAGAGTAGCTAAGTAATATACACTCTTCACAAAAAGTTTGGAATATTGTTATATTAGGCAATAGTTGATAGGCATGGTGGCATATGTCGGCAAAAACACCAGAACATCCAGCAGACAGACAGATACAGTGTGTTGTTGAATTCCAAGGCCTTGCTTTTGCCTAATATCTCTAACCTTAATATAATTGTGATATTTATCGCTACTGAGAACATTTTGAATGGCATATACAAGGTTATACAAATTGTCAGTGTTTTGATATTTTTTTGAGGATAGGCCATGAAACATATAACATCTTTAACTTCACCGAATCATGGAGGGGCTCTCAAACTTTGCGTTCATCCAGTAATTATGCATTTGGCTGTTAGGAGTAAGTTTTGCAATATGGTGGCTCTTAACAGTGAGAAGATTTGATCAAAATCAGTCAGTTATCATTCTTCAGGAGCACTTCTGCAACAAGAAGGATGCACCAGTCCATAATTCCATTAGCAAGTGGTACACACACTTTCAGGTACCAGTGGCCATTTGTCTGTGGTAGAAGTGAACTGACGTTGATCAGAAGCTACCTCATTCTTGAGACCTAATCTCGAGGAATTTCTATGAGGCTACATCAAGGATCTAGTTTTTTTTTATCATTCTCTTCCTGCACGAATCCTGGAACTTAGTCTGTCTCATGCACAAGCGGAGCAGCTTCGACCTAGAGTTGTTATGAAGAGCCTGCATCAAAAAATAGGCAAGTGGTCTTACTCAGAGGCAGTGAAGGGACTGAAGGGTAACACATTATCCTGCTTTACCTCTACAGAGGCTTACCGTAGTCAACCTCATGCACTACTTTATACTTGGGCCCCAAGCTTGGGGAAGGGCCAAAGCCTGTCCCTTCTTAGCTTTAAGAGCCCTGGGTTTGGGTCAAGCTTGACTTGTGCACTCCACAGAGGCTCACTGTAGTCGGCCTCATGCACAAGCACACTCCTTTACATATGGTGCCCCAGGCTCGGAAATGCATTAGTCAGAACAGCCATTAAAACCATCATCACTGCATGCTGCAACAAGCTTAGGATGAAATTGATTATCATGTAAAAATCTGTAGAATAACTAACGGCATGCATGTAGAGCATTTTTAAGGTATGTAACAAAAACTTGGAAGAATTTTCCTGTACACTGACAAAAAAGCATGAAAATTTTTTTAAAAAAACTTATGGACTGGTGTGGGTACAAAATGCTAAACGATGATTTAGAATACCCCTGTGTTCTACAACTTGAGATTTGTGTAAAATGTACCCCCCAGAGCTCCGATTTCACAATGAGATCTATTCACTAAAAGTACAGGCAGTTGATAAAGAACAATCAAGCCATGTCCAAAAATTGTTTAATTGTTCGATTTCCAGTGGAGACACATTGCACGGCAGTTCAGACCCCACTTAAAAATGTAGAACAAGTCTCAATTACCCTATATGAGTTTAAAGCGGACTTCAAACAAACTTTGACTTTTAACTTTGGATCAGATTGTTAAATAATTAATATTCAATCTGTGTAATGACACGTACATGGAATATGTAAAATTTTTCAAATTTTCTTATCCTTAATTCTTAGCATGTTGACATATGAATTTATTATTATAGTTGACTTTCACCATACTTGTATATGATGTGTGCTATATCATAATTGTGTTATTGTGTGTGTTCAAGGTTTATACACTCCTTAATGCTAAAATTACATTTGTACTTTTATTGTCATTATTATACTAAAAGGAATATTAAGAAATGCAAATAAAGTTTGAAATACAATATTTGAAATAATGTGTGTAATTCTTTCTGTTTTGGACTCTTGAGGTCAAGTTTATTTGTTCATGGTGGGCAAAAAAAAACAGCCTCTGCCACCAAGCATTTTAGTCACCCTGCATCACCAAGAAGTAGGTCAGTTGCTTATTCACATGGCACGATAAATCAAACGTAACTTACCTCAAGTGATGGTTTTTAGGTATGAATGACAGATCATTTGTTTGAGCCATACATATTTTTCAATAGGCAGTAAATCAGATGGCTTGTTTATATGTCACTGATAAATAGTTGCCTCCTGAACTCCAGATCAAATACATAATCCATTTTGCCATCAGTGTGCAACTGCTTTAATGAGGCTTTTCCGCAGATGAATTGGACGAGGATCTGTGTGTCTTGTATTTTTGTTACTTTATACTTTTGGCTAATCACAATAATGAGGACAAGTGATAATTAGATTATATTAATGAAGGAACAGTCACAAAGAACCAGAACCAAGTTGCAACTCACATGGTTGCCCCACCTTTTAAGTTCAACACAATCCTGTACTTTTTTTACCCTCTTTCCTTCAACCATTTTTAACTGCCTTTTAAGATTTTAATTTCTGGACTGCCTGTAGAGGGATGCAGATACAGGAGCAAAACATTGAACAATTACTGTGTGCAGATGCAAAGCATTCAGGAATTGTCGTGTTAGAACCCTAAACTATGGTTCACCACCATTTATTGATTGCATTTTCTAATGTGAACATTTCGAAAATGTCGATGTCACGTGTGCTCCGAAGTGACCTAGGACTCTGTGCTTATCGGCGAAGTAGTACTGGTCACTTCCTCACTCCACAGCTTAAGGTCCAG
Source organism: Lepisma saccharinum (assembly GCF_977018435.1). Taxonomy (NCBI): domain Eukaryota; kingdom Metazoa; phylum Arthropoda; class Insecta; order Zygentoma; family Lepismatidae; genus Lepisma; species Lepisma saccharinum. Next base: position 54,235,250 of record NC_139237.1, on the reverse strand, counting down.
AGGGAGCAGAAAACAAAAATAATCCTTCAGCATTACGCAAATGGTGGCCACAGGAGGATCCTTTTCACGGACAAAAAAAAAATCTTTCCGATTGAAGAGTCTTATAATCGTCAAAACGACCGTGTTTATGCCTCGACATCCCAGGAGGCTCGTGAAAACATGCCACGGATCCTCAGAGGCCATCATCCCGCCTCAGTGATGGTTTGGTGGGGGGTTTCGTACGATGGCACAACTGACCTCCACATCTGTGAACATGGTGTGAAAACATCTGCAAAAGTGTACCAAGCAACAGTGTTGGAACCACTTGTGAAATTGTTGACCCGCACTATGTTCAACAATGAGCCATGGAGCTTCCAGCAGGACTCAGCAACGGCCCACAAAGCAAAGACCACACAGGAGTGGCTTTAGAGGAATGTGCCTGATTTCATTGCTCCGGCTGATTGGCCCTCCAGCAGCCCCGACCTCAGCCCATTGGACTACAGGTTGTGGTACGTTTTGGAGGGCATAGTCTGTAGGAAGAGGCATCCAAACCTTGCGAGTCTCGGGCATTCTCTTGTGAAGGCAGTGGTGGACTTTCCCCTCGAAACCGTGCATGCTGCGATCGATGACACCTCAGGGGTGGCCATTTTAAACAGTGATTGGTGCTCTGTGTTGGCAAGACCTGTAACTTTGTAACATCCAAATATTAATACATGAGCTTGCTCACTTTGCCTGTAGTTCATTATTAACTTTGTAACAGAATTTATGATATGACTATAGTGTAAATCATGTAAACAAACCATCTCACCGATTCGATGTATCACTGAACACGGATACCTTCCCGCATGCATGTTGATGAAAGTGGCACTACTTCCTTGCAGTTCACATGATTATTTTTTTTTAAAAAATAACCAATGTTATAAAATATTATGTACACAAATCTCTAAGCTCGTTGAAAGTTACAATGCATATTCCTACAAAATGTTCACACTTATCTTGCCTTGCCATGTCACCAAGTTATTTTACGAAGTGCACTATATATGGCGGAACAAAAATCGTTATTAGGATGCTTGTCAAAGTTTCCAACCACAATAAATTTACGAACTTTCTTTGTCTTGTTTTGATCATCATCATTAATATATTTATTGGACTTACAGCATTGCCTATGGCTGTTTATGCCCATTATATATTTTATTTACATAAGATACAATTTACATAAAATCTACAAACAAATTTCAAATACACCCCTATCTATATCAAACCTTAGAAATATGTTATATCATTTTGTCTAAAAAAAAAGGCAAGTATTTGACCGAAGACCTCTGGCAAACAAATTGTTGTGTACCATTCAGAGTTGACCGTTCTACGTTCCTCTAAAGGCACAGTTGCCACATGACCAGTTTTCTCGAAAAAAACAGGTGACCATTTGTTTCGATGTGCTTCGAGCGCGAACAACTTTTGTTGGATTGGGTTCATCTTGAAACACCCATACAGTCGACTGGTGTTTTCATTCCGGCTCATATGCATAAATCCATGATTCGTCACCTGTTACAATCTTATATACGTCTTTTGAAGCACCACGATTGTATTTATTGAGCATTTGTTTGCACCAATTGACGTGAGCGTCTTTTTGAGTTTTTGTCAAATGCTGTGGGATGATCATGTAATATTTTATATAAGCTGGTGGAACTAATGCCTATGGTTGCCTCTATGTCACATGACGATCTTGCAGTATTAGGTTTTGCACAGCATCAATGTTTTCTTGAACAACAACTGATTTTGGACGACCTTCGCGAATCTCGTCGGTGAGTGAATGGCGGCCACGATTAAATTCGTTATACCAGCGTTTCACAGTGGCAAAGGATGGGGCTTCATCGCCAAATGTGGAAGTAAGTTGATCGATGCACTCTTGTCTTGATAATCCACGTCGAAAATCGTAAAAAATGATCGCACGAAAATGTTCACAAGTTAATTCCATTTTATTGTTGTCGCGCAATCTCCAAGGCAACATAAACAACACAATGAAGCTATTGACAAAACATTTGAAGTATGTTATGGTCAATAATGCCAGACAATTCCGTGCAAACGTCAAATCGCACCTAACTTCAATCAGTGTTGCCAAGGCAAAAAAAAAGGTAAAGTGTTCCCCTGTGCATAGCACCACGCCATGAAGGCGTATAGGGAGTGTGGGGGTAACGCCCCACACTTTCTTGATCCGGTCGTGAGTGTTGCCAAGGCTCAAAATATAAATAGTGACCCACGTAAAATATATTCAATTCGCATGCAAGAAAGAAGCCAAATTTATGGGAAATGATTACTGATGCAAAGAGTTAACCATAAAGGTGAAGCAAGAAGTACAAAAGAAAGAGCATTGGGTTTAAAGTGAGACGTCATTTGCGGCAGAGTACGTATCCCATACTGTAAATTGGCCGTTGTTTTACCTTACGTAATTAATCCTGTAACAATGCTGGATTTTCGTGTGGATTATTTTACTTCTATGAGTTTGCAATGCTTTCTGCATGCACGTGGTTTTGTTTACACAAGGTCTCAGGGTTGGTGATTTGAACTTAAGGTACATTTTTTTTCTTTTACAGTATCATTAGAACTGTGCTGGCATCTTGCACCACATATAGTAAGTTAAAATTTATTTAGAAATTTTTCCATTATTGTTTTGAAAGTAGGAAAGTTTGTTAATGTTGATTACTTACATGTTATAATCTCAACCTAAATCCTCAATCCTCATGCCAATATCTTCATCAAGTGAGGCACAAACGTAACACCATCTCCTACATGGTCAGGGGCTTCCTCGATGGCGTAGAGGTAACGCCATCGCCTACTTTATGCACAAATAGGCTAATCGTGACTGTACCCACAGTTTAAAGTGGGATACGAACCACTGTGCAATATGCCACCACCGGGTATCGAACCCAGAATCCCTTGATTATAAGGTGATGACTTTACCACTATGCCATCGGTTAAGACCCTTCTCGTATATACTTCTTGCAAATATATAACTTAATACTAATGGAAGTTAAGTTAGGAAAGAAGTAGATATAAATATATTTCATGTAGTTGTTCTACTAGGACATCATATTTTATTAAAAACATTTTACAAAATGCATACATACGCCACATACATATATAAATATAAAACATAAAATTCTTTCATTTCTTATCACCACACCTAATAATATCAAACCCGTACTTCATATACAAATGATCAAAAATGCATCAGAAAGAATTATTTTGGCTAATTGGAAGGCACACTCACAATTTTTGAGGCACTTTGCTGTGTTGTAGTAGGAGCTACTCAAATTATTGAACACGATAGATTCAAAGCAAGGTCCAAGGAGGTTGCACAAAACCTAGAAGTAATGTATTAACTTAGTTTAAGTGAAACAAAAAAGAAGATAAATTTTACTTTACGGATTGGCAGTGTATCTGCATTTTACTTAAATCCAATCATACAGCTATTTACATCTGTTCAATGCCTGCCAGGGCTATAAACAATGCCTGAAATGGAAAAATGTTAGCTGGGGGGATGTTTAGTCAAGCCTTGGGGTTAGCTGGGGGGATGCTAATATGGTTTAACATAGTGACAATGAGACAACTGGGGGGGGGGGGTGCTTTGTGAAAATCTTACCAGCAGCCCTCCTTACTTTGAGCACTGGCTAAAGTAGATGTTCACAGTATTACAGGACAAAAAGTCCAAGTCTGGCTTAAGCATTCACTCCGATAGGCTAATCAGGGCTGGACCTACACTTTAAAGTAGGATCGAAAGCACTTTGCAATGTGCCTCCACCATATATCACATCCAAAGTCCATTGACTCTACATTGTCAGCACACTTGTGTTCAAGTTGTTATAAATTATATCTGGTTTAATAAATTGAAACCAATTATAGCAGGCAATACACTACATTGTATATATATATATATCAATAATAGTAAATCTTTTTCTAAAAAAAAATATTTACTAAACTTTAAAGTGTGTGTGTGTCTTATAGTAATGGATGTATTGCGAACGAAGCAACCAAGTTTTTCATAAATTTCTTTTTTCTAAACAATAACTTGCCATTAAATTTAAGAGGTGCCTGTCGTTTACTTTTATATTGTTTTTCCTTTTTTGTATGTTCACATGCCCTCATGTTTCGAAGATAGTTTGCGATTTATATTAATTAAGCAATGACACATTTATTACATAATCTATTTACAGAAAGTCCTTTAAAATTGTACGGTTCTGGAGACAAAAAGAAGCAAAAATACATTCTGCTTCACTTCACAATGTGAATGAAGGAATTCATGCATCTACGGGTTTTGATGTGTTGTGCGGTTGGCAATACTGCAGATTTTCTCATTGTCTGCAATATGAACAGCTTGGTGGTTGAAGCACAGAAGATTATGAGTGCAGTTACATAAAACCTACTGCAAACTTAACCTGTCGCGAGGCTTAGTAACAGGTATTTTATTTTTCTGATATAAGCCTTGAATATTTTGAAGCAAAACTCTGAGAAATTGGTGCTCATAATTGAAATGCAATACTCGCCCACTAATATTAATAAATATTTTAAATAATATTTAATTGTTACAGTTTTCAAGCATCAGTATCGGTATTTGTGGGAATCTCTAAGAGCATTGGCATGTGCATCAGTTCAAAGTGGTAAGAGCTCAGCACTACTTAAGAATTAAAAATCATTTGGCAGAAACGCCCCAGTTTAGAAAAACAGTTTAGCAACATGAACAGATTCACCAAATAATGACTATAAGACTCGATAGAAACTAACTAAAACATCATAGAAATTTAAGTAAAAAAATTAGGCATGACAAGGTCTCAAACCTGAGGGGGTCTGGTATACCACGCCATAAAAAAAAAGTTATTCTCAAAAAGTAAAGATAACAAGCACACTATTTTTGCATGAGAGTGGAAAGATTTTAATGAGGGAAAAAAAAGCAGACTAACCAACTCTCTAGCCTTCTTAAACCCAAAGGTTCATGGCTGCAGCAACACAGGCCTTCCATCTGTCCCTATCTTCAGCAAGATCTATATACTCTTTTCCATCCCTACCGATTTCCTTTTTGGTCAATCTCAACGTTGTGCCTCCATCTCCGTCTTGGCCTTCCTACAGGTCTCTTATCATCAGGTTTCCCAACAAGAATCCTGTGAACTCCTCTTTCCTCTTCCATTCCTGCCACATGGGCTGCCCACCTAAGTCTTCTTGATTTAATTATTCTAATAATATCTGGACATGAATACAAATTATGTAGTTCTAAATTATGTAACCTTCTCCATTCACCTGTCTCCTCATCCCTTTTAGGTCCAAATATTTTCCTAAGGATCTTATTTTCAAATACTCTCAATTTATGTTCCTCTTTCAATGTAAGGGACCAAGTTTCACACCCATATAATACTACGGGCAAAATTACTGTTTTGTATATTTTAACTTTTAGTTTCTTAGATATTAAACGAGAAGACAAAAGTTTATGAAGAGAGAAGTAACATGCATTTCCTGAATTAAGCCTACTTTTTATTTCATCTTTAATATAATTTTCATTTCTTAATATTATTCCTAAGTATTTGAATTTGGAAACTGGTTCAAACGAGTTGTTATCAATAATTAGATTTTGATTATTACCTAACACTTGGTTTCGGCCTGTAAGCATATATTTAGTTCTCTCTTTGTTAACTTCCAAACCTATCTCTTTAGCAGTTTTGAAAAATATTTTAGCATTATTCTTAATTGTATTTGTATCATCACCTAATAAATCTACATCAACTGCATATGCTAACAACTGAGTCACACCATTTAATTTTAGTCCTTTGTTAGTTTCTTTTATCTTCCTAACAGCTTATTCTAAGGCAAAATTAAAGAGCAATGGAGATAATGCATCTTCTCGTTTTAACCCATCATGAATTATAAATTTGTCAGACACATTAATACCCACACGAATTTTACTTTCTGTTTCATTGGTGCATACATTTATCATACTAACAAGCTTCTTAGGTATTCCAAACTCTACTAATATATTATATAATTTATCTCTTTTGACCGAACCATATGCTTTTTTGAAATCAATGAATAGCTGATGGACATTTTGATTATATTTCCACTTTTTTTCAAGTGTCTGTCTAATGTGAAAAATCTGATCTGTAGTTGATCTGTTACGTTTAAATCCACATTGATAATCACCTATAATTTCATTAGCATATGGGGTTAGTCTTGATAAAAGAATGTTAGATAATATTTTATATGTTGTTGAGAGTAGAGAAATTCCATGGTAATTATTGCAGTTCATTTTATCATCTTTTTTAAACACAGGAACAATTATGGATTCTTTCCACTGTTGAGGCATTTCTTCTTTATTCCATATTAAACAAATTAATTTATGAATTTTTTTTTTTTTTTTTTTTTTTTATTTATTTATTTATTTGTTTGCTTCCTACAGAGAGAATCTCCAATTACAGGAAAGCTTACATAAATTCAAATAATAAACATATAAAAGTGTAGATTACATATAAACACATACACACACAAACGCATTTATACACACAAGATAATAAGTGAAGTACTACAGGACATATATCCAACCATATACACATATATTCATAGTTCAAAACATAGCCTTTATATAGTATTAAACGGCAAAAAATAATTTAAAAAAAATGAAAATAGCATAGAAGGTAAAATACTTTCAGAATAAAGGAAAATAATGCACAGTACAGTAGAAAATAGAAAATAATGCACAGTAGAATGGATTCACATATAGTCTTTTTCAAAAATTGGTTTTAATGTTTTTATATATAAGGAAAGTGGTAGACTGAAATCCAGATTTTCATGCTTTGTAGAAATATTATTATATGTAGAACAAAGTCTGAATATAGGTGATGATTTGTATTTTTCTGTTCTCGGGATATCACAGAGGAAAAGGTGTCGCATCCGAAGATTAGATTTTCTAGTATTAAATTTAAACTGATGAAGAAAGTTACTATTATCCAGAATTCCATTTACTGTTTTGTAAAGAAATATTTGTTGTGCTAATTCTCTCCTACTACTGAGGCTTACATAACAAAACTCTTTCAATAAATACTTATAAGATAATTTCATCTGGTAAGCAGATACTTGGTTCTTCTTGTAGTATAAGTACCGTAGAAATCTTTTTTGAATTTGCTCTATTCTATTTTTATGAGATATATACCCAGGAGACCATACAACCGACGCATATTCGAGTTTACTTCTTATCATACTGTTATACAATAGCATAATAACATTTAAATTATTTAGGCTCTTTGAGCTTCTTATGAGAAATCCTAGTCGTCTATATGCATCCTTAACAATATTCGAAATATGTTCCTCAAAGGATAAATTACAATCAACAACAACACCAAGATCTTTGACAGAGTACACTTTTTCCAGCTTTTCATTATTAATTCTGTATGAATACTCATATGGGTGTTTATTCATCGAAAATACCATATAGCTACATTTTTTAATATTAAACCTTAGATCGTTATCCATACTCCAATCATAGAGTACATTTATATCATTCTGAAGATCTAACATATCTTGAGTACAATTAATTTCTTTATACAGTTTAACATCGTCTGCGTACATGAGAAGTTTGGAGTGCTGAAGTTTATGTGGCAAATCGTTTATAAATATAATAAACAGAAGTGGACCAAGGTTCGAACCTTGGGGGACTCCAGAATTTACAATATATTGATGCGAATCTGACTGTTTGTAAGCCACATATTGTTTCCTATTGTGAAGATACGAAATAATAAGAGATAACATGTCACTCGTAAAACCAAAGTTTGCAAGTTTACATAGTAATACATCGTGATTTAATTTATCAAAAGCTTTGGAGAAATCCATGTAAATAGTGTGAACACTTGACCGATTATGAATTGCATTATAAAGATCTTGAATGAAATTTACTAAATTTGTGACAGTGGATCTATGAGGAAAGAATCCATGTTGGTTATTATTTATGTAACTTTTTACATGATTAAAAATTCTAGTATATAGAATTTGTTCTAGTACTTTAATTGGAGCACTGAGGATTGCAACTGGTCTATAATTTTCCATGTTACTACTATCTCCAGATTTCAAAATTGGGCACACGCGTGTTAATTTCCACATATTTGGAAAGGTATGTAATTCCAATATTAAATTAAATATCACCAGTAAAGGTTTTTTCAAGACCTCGGCACATCCCTTTAATACGTAAGGCGGTATGCCATCTGGACCTGATGCTTTTTTAGGTTTCAATTTCTTGATAGCATTATTAAACTCGCATTCAGTAATTCTTTCAATACATAATGAATGTGGAACTCTTAGCTCATCATTTCCTGATACTCTATATGAACTAGGGGAATCCGCATAAACAGATTTGACATATTAACGAATTTCCACCATATTAAAAAGCAGACTTCATTTAGGAAATATGTGTTACTTTTTTCTTCATAAACTTTTATCTTCTCGTATAATATCTAAGAAACTACAAATTAAAATATACAAAACAGTAATTTTGCCTGTAGTATTATATAGATGCGAAACTTGGTCCGTCACATTAAAAGAAGAACATAAATTAACATTATTTGAAAATAAGATCCTAGGAAAAACATTTGCACCTGAAAGGGATGAGGATTGATTGATTTGGTGTTTTAACCTTTTGAGTCCCAAGGCCATTTTCACAAGTAAGCCTCACGGTCCCGAGCCGATTTTGAGCAAAATGCAGAGTTTCAATTAAATGAGTGTAGATCGGAGACTAATTGCCCTAGAGAGATGAGTGATATACCGTTGTACGCGGAATGAACCAGAGATTCAGACTATATGAAATTTATGCAAATTCGGCGTATATATGGAGGGGGAAAGGAGGGAAATCCCCTGAAAATACTTTTTTTTTAAAAAAAAATGGGGTTTCGCCCCTCCCGCCCCCTGAAAAAAAGTACATGACAGTGTCGACATGCACATGAAAATGATCGCTGACATGTAAGGAACACAAAAATATTTGCATTATTATCATATGACCAATGTAACTTGAGTTGTACCACCCAAAAGGAATGGTGGGCACGCCACTGATTCGAGCTTCAAAATGCAGCGGTACCTTGAAATGACTTTAGCTCAGAGACTATTTGCCCTGGAGATATGAACTATATACCGCTGTACGCAGAATGAATCACAGATTCAGACGATATATAATTTATGCACATTCGGCGAATATATGGAGGGGAAAAGGGGGGAAATCCCCTGAAAATACTTTTTTTAAAAAAATGGGGTTTCGTCCCCCGCCGCCCCCCGAAAAAAAGGATATGAAAAGTTCAAAATGCACATAGAAATTATCGCTGGCATGTAAGAAACAGAAAAATATTTGCATCATTGTTGTATGACCAATGTAACTTGAGTTGTTCCCCAAAAGGAATGGTGGGCACGCCACTGATTCAAGCTTCAAAATGCAGCGGTACCTTGAAATGACTATAGCTCAGAGACTATTTGCCCTAGAGATATGAAAGATATACCGTTGTACGCAGAATGAATCACAGATTCAGACGATATATAATTTATGCACATTCGGCGTACATATGGAGGGGGAAGGGGGAAATCCCCTCAAAAATACTTTTCTTAAAAAAAATGGTGCCCCCCCCCCCCCGAAAAAAAATGTCAAAATCCACAAAATGTAAATTTATGCAAATTTGGCGTATATATGGAGGGGGAAGGGAGAAAACCCCCAAAAATTATTTTAAAAAATTGTTGAAATGTTTGAAATTTATCTTTTCCCTTGAAAAGGGACGCAAAAGAGAAGTCCCTTTTCCCGCCTTTTCACCTCCATTTTCATGAAGAAAAAAAAAGGTGCAAGAAACATTTCTGTTAAATACATGTGTTAGGAACAATATATAAAAAAAATCGAAATTCTAGCCAAAAATAGAAAAGTTATAATGTAAAAACTACGACCTTGACACAGCATCTCGATCGAGATGCTTGGGACCGTGAGTCTTACTTTTAGATATCTCGATCGAGACGCTTGGGATCCAAAAGGTTAAGTCCACTTTATGCACAGTAAGGCTAATCGGGACTAGACCTACAGTTTAAAGTGGGATCCGAACCACCATGTGCCTCCACCGGATATCAAACGCAGGACCCCTTAATTACAAGGCAAAGATGCTACCATTGCGTCATCTGGGAGGCCCTGAAAGGGATGATGAGACAGATGAGTGGAGAAAGTTACATAATTTAGAACTGCATAAGTAGTCATGTCCACATATTATTAGAATAATTAAATCAAGAAGACTTACGTGGGCAGGTCATGTGGCACGAATGGAAGAAGGAAAGAAGAGTTTAGAGGATTCTTGTTGGTAAACCTGATGGTAAGAGACCTGTAGAAAGGCAAAGATCAAGATGGACCTAAAATAAATCGGTAAGGATGGAAAAGATTGGATTGGTCTTGCTCAGGGTAGGGACAGATGGAAGGCTTGTGTTGCTCCCGTGCTGCAGCCATAAACCTTCGAGTTTAAGAATGCTAGAGAGCTAGTTAGTTAGTGAAAAGACAACACACTATTTTGGTGCCCTGTATTCCTGGCATTGTTTGTGGGGACAGGTGCTAATTTAATCTTTTGTGAAAGAAATAAGTTTTCAAAATTTCTTGTTCCTTAATGACTAAAACATGCATCCCAATTATGTGGATGGACTTATACCCTATCTATCTACAGTGGGCAAACAAGGTATGATTTATAGTGAGTGGAAAGCATAGTGCTGCTGGATGGGTAGGCACAAACAGGTTTGTCAACTGAGTTGGAGGGATGGTGTGATTTTTGATGAGATGTTTGATGCTTAAGGTATAAAAAAAAGTCTTACTTCTGTATGGTTCACTCCTCATCAACATCTACACACAAAGCAATAAATCACAAGATATACAAAATGCTTGCTTTTACTCTTAAATCTTGGTGTTAAAATATAATACTATTAGCCCCGCAACCATTGTACAGGCTACCAGTGGTCCAGTTTTATGATTTTTATTGCTACACAAATAGCCATGGTTGTAGAGGAATGAGGCTCTTGTTAACATCCTATCAAGGGGGGGTTCTCAGGGTGTGTTTGCATGTTGAAGCTAGCTTATCCTTTTCAAAGTGTGGTGTCATGGTTTACGTGAAATATTTGTTTAAGGCTAGTGGATTTTTAATTATGACGAATGGATCAATATGTAGCTATATGAATATACTGATTGAAAAAATGTGGTGGATGATGAATTCGGTGGTGGTGAAGAAAATGTGCAGAGATATTGTTGCAAAATTATGGAGAAGCCTCATTTTAGACCATACTGTGATCCACAGAGAAGGATAATACTGAAAAGCAGGAAACTGTCTAATCTGTTAGGTTTAGTATTTGATTATTAATTTATATAAAAAAGACTCTTGTTCACAATTTTTTTTTCTGTTATAATCATTTTAGCCAAAATGTACATTTTTTGAGATCTAAAATGAGGCTTCTCCATAATTTTCCAACAATATCTCTGCACATTTTCTTCACCACCACCGAATTCATCATCCACCACATTTTTTCAATCAGTATATTCATATAGTTACATATTGATCCATTCGTCATAATCAAAAATCCATTTTTTGAAAAGTCTTCAAATTACCCTTTAACAGCAAAAAAATGATGGAAGCCTTACATTTTGGTCATCACTGTTAAAATGATATTTGAACTTACATAACATTCAAAACTGCAATTTCCGAGAAGGACCACGGCATATACTGGAACATCTACATGGATTCCTTCTACTATATAAACTAGTAAGTGGGAACTTCCTCATGTTAGAATACTTCAATATATAAACAAGTTAAGAATCATAAAGTGTGCCTTTTTTTTCTGCCATCAAGATATCACGTTTCTTTGGTCACATTTGCAGGATCACTGCTGTTGACATTAAGAGATTTCCATTGCTTCACGAGATCCTCTACCTCTGCATAATGTTCCTTATCTAACGCTTTCACCTCCCTTAACTTTGCTGCAATCTCGCCTCTTATGATATGTTCATATTTCTTTGCTTCTCCCAGTGCTGCCATCTCTTGCAAAAACTCTCGACGATCTCTCACTTCTTCAATCACTGTAACAATATACAAGATCAAATCATACAGCATTTAACATAATTCACATTTTGTTGTCAAAGCAATTCCAGTTACATATTATAACCTTACTTTCCCCTCGCCAAAGCATTCACAAAACAGGAAAGCCTACAGTTCTCAAAGAGATTATGCTACTATCATGAAAGTAACAAACAGAAGGTGTAATTTGGATTGATGTGGTGTTTTTTAAGTCCACTTTATGCACTGTAAGGCTAATCGGGACTGGTCCTACAGTTTAAAGTGGGAGATCCGAACCACTACGTGCCTCCACCGGGTATCGAACCTGGGACCCCTTGATTACAAGGCAACGGCGCTACCACTGTGCTATCGGGGAGGCATAAATAAAAGGTGTAAATAAAGCATTATATATTGTCATGTGAGAACCAGAAAGACCTAACTCAAATTTATCAAATTTACAGGAGAGAAGAAATAATGTATTCTTAGAAATATGTTTGAGTCATGTGGAGATACGTGACTACACGTTACTGATAAGTAGGCCTTGGATGTTTAGGTTCTAAAAAGTGTGCTTCTAGGTTCCTAAAATGGGCTTTAAAAATCCTAAATTAGGTTCTAAAAATCCTAAAAATCTTAAGTTAGGCTCGAAAAACCATGAAGTAGGTTCATAAAAACTTTAAATAGTTCAAAATTCCTGAAAAATCCTGATTAGGTATAGTCACTGGCAATGAAAATTGGACACCTATATCCTGAAATATGCACTATCTTACATGACGTTATGTGTGTTGCCTAACCATACAGCAATGGCAGAACTTAACATTGGAAATTTCGCATTAAAATCCACTCTTTGCTGCATAGTTAGGCAACAATCTGTTTTCATGTTATCCACAATCAAATTCCGCAATTTTGTCTGTGCGGATCATCTTATATGACGAAAACAATATTTCAACAAAAACATAGTCAGGGGTGCAAACTTCAATGTGATATGTTAGTTTGCAAGGTGTGAATGCCACAAAGTACCAAAATGACGAGAAAGTGAGCAAAACCACATAGATCAGAAGTTTGCATTTTGGACTACATGTAACAGTGGCATCAGACATTTTTCTTTGTTTAGAACTTTGGAGAATCACCATGAGCTTGGAGGAAGGGAAATCAACAGAGAGAATGTTTCAAACACGTTCGTCATTGAATTTTTTCATGACCAAACAAAGCTAATGCCTCTTTGTGGCATAAAAATCCTGTAAAACCTTTAAAAATATACAAAAACCTAAAAAAAGGCTTCATTTAGGTTCTAAGAAACAAAATAGGTCTTTTTTTGGCACTATAAAACTCATCAGTTGTTGCATTTTTTAACGAAACGCTGACATAACTAATTATTTCTGACATACCTGCAAAGGAAAAAAAGAGGTTAAAAACCTAAAATCGGAGGTGTACTGATGAGTATTAGAAGTAAAGATATGCCAGTCTGACTCCAAATAGTGCTCTTCACAGTTTAAATAAAAGTGAAAACTGAATTTTTGGAGTTATGTTCCTCTGGTTCTCGTACGACTATATATAGATACATAAAAGGTAAAAAAAAAAAAAAAAAAAAAGGTAAAGTGTTCCCCTGTGCATAGCACTACGCCATGAAGGCGTATAGGGGGTGTGGATGTGATCAGCATCACGCCCCTGACCGCCTTTACCCCCCAGGGTTTCCCCCAGGTACCAGGGTGGGCGCCGCGGCCGCTTCCACCGTTAGAAAAGTTCCCGGATTTGAACCGGCCGGGGATCGAACCCGGGACCTTGAGCATGGTAGTCAGACGCGTTACTGACTGAGCCACCGCGGCCAGTATCTATATAGATACATAGATAGATTAAAATTTTGGTGAGGTTTTAAGATTCTCTGATGGGATAAATTTGTTAGACACGTTTACAAAAATGCTAATATGATTTTAAAAAATAAGTATAAAAAATTTGAAATTTTATTAGAAAAATATTATTCCAAAGGTTGCTATGGTTACCATAATAAACCGAAGTGAATGAAAATAGTTTAATACTTTCAGGGTAAAAAATACTGAAAAAGAATAATGCACATATGAAAAAGCATTGTATTAAATTTTATGAGGAAATTCAGTTTTTGCATCGAGCTATATATATGGACATTGATTGTTTGAGATTTGGAGAGAATTCCCACCTTCAACATCATCTAGCCCCAATATTTGAAAAAAAAAATGCCCCACACAATTAATTTTCACAAAATGTTGGAATTCAGGCCTATCCCACTAGGTCTCTTACGATTTATTTTTTTCAAAATATTGGGATGTAAACCACATGATCTCGAGGTGGTTCTTACATGGTGATTCACTGCATATTTCAAGCAATTAGCATCCATAGGACCAATGTGACAACCGATTTTCAGGAACAATGCTTCTCAGCTCATACCTTTTCACTTTAAAAATCTGTTTTTTGTAAGACTTCCTACAAAGAAGGCTAGCACTAAGTGAATCGTTCAAGTATGTCATACCTTTATATGTAAACTAATCAAAAAGATAAACTAAAAACTTGAAAAATTTTGATTAGTGGAAGAAAAATAACATGTTAAATGGTGTGTTATATACACCCAGCCATGCTCAAAGGGGTTGTTTTGATAGCAGTTGTTCCAGCTGGCTCATAGAGGAAGTGTTTTGCACAGTAGTAACAAGATTTTTTAAATGCATAAAACACTTAAAAATTGTAAAATTTACAATGATTTAAAAGTATTAATACCAAATTTATGCAAAAATATGAGGTGATAAAGAAAAATCCGATGCCATTTTTAAATATTGCAGTTACCTTTCGTTGGCAACACAAGAACAAAAAAGCCAAAAGTTTGGTGAAATTAAATCTGTTGGTTTGTGGTGTTTTTGTGTTGCTTTTTGAAAGGTGTATTCAAGAAAACTCTGCCAGTAATATGTTGTTACATATTTTCATAGTTTTAATTCAACAATTGCTTAAAAACCAACTACAAACCCATAATTTGGAAATAATTTTTCAACTTTTTGTAAAATTCAAACTGTTGTTTTTGATACTTAGTGGTGCAGGAACATTTGGGACGTAAAGAGTTCGCAAAATTCAATCAAGAAAAGCTTTCCCATTTGCTCTGCATATACAGGGTGTTTCCGGGCTAATGATACAAACTTTCAGGGATGATGGAGAAGGGTACATGTATCAATTTGAGATAAGGAACCCTGGTCCGGAAACTACTTAGTCGAAAGTTATAAGCGAAAATAGGTGTATGAAGATGTAATACTTTTATTATCTGCACATGTTTCACAAGCTGCTACATTCACAACAGTTGTTCAAAGTAGCGTGCCCCAGCTTCGCTGCAGGCATGTAATCATCGCACACAGTTCTGTCGAGACTGAAGAGGATCTCTGGCAAGAATTCTCGCTGCCTGTGACATTATTTGAACGACCCCGGGGTTGTTCCAACGGGTACGCCAGAACTGTGTGCGACGATTACATGCCTGCAGCGAAGCTGGGGCACGCTACTTTGAACAACTGTTGTGAATGTAGCAGCTTGTGAAACATGTGCAGATAATAAAAGTATTACATCTTCATACACCTATTTTCGCTTATAACTTTCGACTAAGTAGTTTCCGGACCAGGGTTCCTTATCTCAAATTGATACATGTACCCTTCTCCATCATCCCTGAAAGTTTGTATCATTAGCCCGGAAACACCCTGTATATGTGTATGTGTGTGTGTGTGTATATATGTCAAATTGTATTTTTAAGTGTATTTTTGAGGTTATTATTAACGTTCATCTCAAAGTGCTTTGGGAGACGTCATGGACAAATAGAAGAGATTTACTTAGATGCTTTTAGCATCAGTTGTTGTTTGATGCACCAGTCAAATGAACTGAACAGGGTTTTAGAAACATGCTGTACCCCTGAGAGGGATGGAGTTAGGAGATAAAATGTACTCCTACATCTTCCATCCCTGCACCACTATAACAACATATTGTTTATATTAAATAATGCACTTACATTCCTCCAACCTGTTCTTTTCCTTCTTTGGCTCAACTTTCTTAGATTGATGCTGTTCCTTTACTGAACCCCAAGGCAAATTCTTCCCAAATTCCATTATATTTTGCAGCTTCTCTTTTTCCTTAGTGTGGTTCACTTGAAAATTTAAAATTGTAATATCAGCATAGAAGTAAAGGAAACTTATTAACATACTTGAAACAAATACTTATTTTACCCCCCCCCCCCTGCCCAAAAAGAAAATAATTAAGAATATTTATATTTAATTTCAGAGTTCAACCACAAATAAACCTAGATGTGTGTTTCGCATCAGCACTGATGGAAAAAAAAAACTTGCGTTAACAACCAGTTATAGTGGAACAACCAGCAAAAAACCTGTGCAGACCTGCGGCTCCTGTGAGCCGTACTCCTGTGAAGGGGCAGAGTTATACATGCTTCCTTATCACCTGAGCAAACAGATCGAGGGAAAAGTGCACGAAGGATTTTAGCTGAAGGTTCTATTGTTTGTGGTCGCTCTATGAAAATAGAATCATGTTAGATAAGCTAACAAGTGTCTCATTAAACAAGATGAAACACACCTCTTCCTCCTACTTCTACCATCACCACCACTATTATTATTATCATGTGCTATTATTGCCATCATCAATTAGAAAATTCCCTTTAACTGAAAAAAGGATCCACTTTGAAAGTGAATCAATAAGCATGGAAACTAAAAAACTAAACATATTTAATAAGAGCAAACCTCTTGATCGTACAGGAACAAATTTTTCTTGTTCATAAGCTCCCATTTGAATAATAGTATCCCAAGTCCTTCTCTTCCTAGGTTTTGGCACAAATTTTACATTTTTGCTGATTTCAGGTGTAGCTCCTCTTGAAGGCAATGGAGGCAAAGATCTACCATCATGAACTGCATCACTCAAATGTTGCCTTTGGAGATTTGTCAGCTTGCTTTCTTCTATTAAAACTAGATTTGGAATCAAGAACAAGAGGACATAAATAGTGAGGCAAATGTCAAATGCATATATATAGACTAAGGACACATTCCATCACTCTAGAATGAATATATTCGAAAGCAAACAACTGACATGAAACATGGACGCCTGCAGGATTTTTTCCAGGGAGAGGCAAGGAAGGTATTTTTTTTCCAGGGGGGCAAACAAGGCACATTTTCCACAATAATAGTGTTGTTCCCTCAAAAAACATTGCTTCAATTTGAATTTATCATGTTCATGCAATAATTAACACATATTTTTGCGGCTGAAATGAAATTATATGTGTGAAATATATAATTTTAGGTCGACTTTCATTTTCTAGGGGAGGGGTCCACGGCCTCCCCTTCCGGATGTCCATGGACTTGAAAGTATCCTCATGAGGACAATATTTTGATCTGATTTTAATTATTCTTTTTATTATTTTTTTAAAGATTAAATCACAGTATAAACCGTAGTCATTTTTCAATAACTGGTGTTCTTCATTTCATACAAGAAAAATATTTTGCATAAAATTGTTTAAATTACATATATTTATAAATTATTATGAAAAATTCACAGCATAAGTAAATTATGTGTAATACACATGCAGCTGTTAAAAATGTTTCTTTCCGACTGCTGAAAGTTCATACAGTGGAACCCAAATTTTATGGTCCTGAATTTTTTATTTTCCCATGTTTCAAGTTTTTTTTTATTGTTCCATGACAAATATAAAATCAAGGTTCCACTGTGCATATATATGTGAAGTTTTGCTAGGTGCAATAAGCATAATGCACAAACTAGATATTTAACTATAAACTGCTGTTTTTCAACAGAAACAGAGAAAACCTAATTATCAATGCTATTAATTACACAGTATGAAAAGTGGGTTTATCATTATGACCCAGTAGGCACGTAGACATAATTTTATTTCAGGGTGGCTCATCCCTTATCAGCTGCTGTCATGTAAAGGTGGAAAAGTGGGGGTAGAAGCCCTGAAGATTAATTTCTCAGTATAATACAACTTATAATAATAATAAATTCCTTATTTCCATTGACCCATATCCATGGGTATGGAAAACATCTTACAATGCTAAAGTTAACAGAATGGAAAAAAATTACAATAAGAAGCAAAAAGCAAGAAAAAAGTATAAATCATAGTTAAGAGTTATATAGTTAACAGTTTTATGTCTGTTAAGTACAGTTAACATAATTTATACAAGACCAGATCACATATGCTAAATTTGTAAAAAGAGAAATAAGTTACCAAATACATCGACCCATATCCATGAGTATGTAAAATGCACAATGCTAAAGTTAACAGAATGGGTAAATTACAATAAGGAGCAAAGATGTTTAATCCTGCTAAAAAAAGTAAAAATAATTACCACTATACACTATTTATTATTACACTAGATCTTTGCAGGATTTCAGGAGGTATACTTCAGCTCCCAGAGTCCTTCCCCTGTCTATGTGCCTATGACCCAGAGACTAATGCACAGTTCAAGCAACGAAAGGACTATGACTCACCACCAACCAAAAAAATACATGTGTGCCTAACTCTCTGTTGCAACATGGTGCTCACAATATTTGTGAACCAGGAAGGAGTAGTGTTAACAGATTTGCTGGCAAAAGAGACCTCAATAACCGGGGCCCATTATGCATCATTGCTGGTGAAATTACGGAACATCAAAAAAGAAAAGCCCGGTATGCTTTCCAAAAGCCTCTTCCAAGACAATGCTCCTGTCCACAATGTGAATATCGCTTAAAGGAGAGACGCCTCTGTGACTATAAAATTCTATTCCATCACATTATTCTTCTGACCTTGCACTATCTCACTTCTACCTCTTTCCCTCCATGGAGTTATTTTTAAAAGGCAAGAGACATCCCAGACGACGACGAGGTGCTGTCCTGGATTTAGTCTCAACCTGCTGAGTTCTCTGGGCCTGCACAGCGGCATAGTAAATTAGTAAAAGTGAAGTAAGCCTCTTCACAACTCAACATGTTAGCACATGTACTTGGGCTTACTCAATGTTAGTATTTCGGAAAAGAAAATAAATTACACTTTTTTGCATCCAACTTGAAACGTATATCAGAAAATCGCTGTGGAAAAATTACCTCGAAGTAGCTTCTTCGTGTCTTCACTGTATTGCACTTTTTGCGAATGGTAAAATCCATCGCCTTTTGCAACTTTTATTCTCCTAGTTGTCATCGGCTGTATTTCATGCCATTATATCTGGTACAAACCTACTGCCGATCATGTTAAGATGTTAGTAAACTCAAACAAGCGATCGTCACCTTGGCAACTATCTTCAGTTATGAATTAACGCAATGTCCATGATCGGATTTTTATTATATTTTGTATCACATTTTCATTTGGATATTGCTACTACATTTCATAAACTATTTAAGTATTATATAATTCCTCCTTATGAGAGTCAGCGTGAAATCATCCTCTTCTTGGATGTTGCATACGAATGTACTTGGGACAATGTGAGCCCAATGTTCATTAACTTACGTTGAATTATTATTGGAAATGTAGTTATTATTGCTGTTATTTTCTTCAAAATTGTAAGAGCCTCCAAATTACGTCAAAACAAAGAAGTAGAAAATTTCCCAACATAGTTACGCACTGCCTCCACACGTTATATTTTTGCATCTGACCGTAGCGGGCTATGATCTGACGGGTGTTGGATTGATGGGTAATTCGCATTTGCAAATCAGTAAATCAGATAATGGAAAACACGAAGGTACTGGAGGAAACCCTGAGAGAAGCTTCCTGTTTGGGTGATTTAGAAACGGTAGAAGCACTAATAACAAAAGGCGTTAATGTCAACTCTAAAAATGAAATTAATGGGTGGTAAGTATGATAGTAGGTTGCGGAAAAAAGTAATAGATCGTTATTGTGATAATGTTACAGGTTGTCTGCTGGGCAACTGCTGTTTACCGCACATGTCCACACGTCAGTATTTGTTAACCCTAACTCTGAATGTGGGTCACATTCAAGCGATCAATCGATAAATTCTGCTTTATAGTGACAGTAGCGTACGTTTGTTTTGATTACCAACAAAGGTTTACCTTACCGTATGCATTTTTCCCACTTCAGAAACTACAATTTTTCTCTTGTGACATAGACATTAATCGTATATGTTTACGTGAATGTTAGAAGTAATGGTAATTTAGTGATACCAGTGGAAGTTATAAAAGGAAGGAGGGTAAGTGTATTTCAGAAATGGTATGTTTACTTTTATAAATAAAACGAGTTAATGTCTGGTTTTCATGCCCTTGAAGCTCAGTTCCAAATAAATAACTGTATTTTAGTATTATACGGACTACCTCATTTCAGACTGTCTGTTTTCTGGGAAAGCGAAAGAATATGTTGATATTAACTATTGGTACCAAACCTATCAATACTAACCTAACTACGTAAAATTATAGTTGCTGTTGTGAAATGTCGTTTTGGGTTCTAGAACAGACGGTCTGAAAGTAGGTAGTCCGTATAATACTAAAGTACCTAAATAGCCATATTCACACACACACACAATGTCTATGTGAATCGAACTCTGTAACATTATAGTATAGGGGTGACGGATTTCTTCAAATTTGCAGGAGAAAGTACTTACGGTAATCATTTTCTGTAGCGTTGTGGAAGTTCGTGAATGTAGTTTTAATCCATTTTAATGCGAATACATTTTGTTTTCTGCGAAAATCTCTGTCGACATGCTGTTTCTGCTGCCGCCATTTGCTTTCTGCACGAGAACACAGTGTTCCATGTGTTAAAATGACATAACCCCGTAGTCAGTGTTTCAAACTCGCAGTGTTTTCACTAGAACATGACGTGTCGAGTATTTTTAATTTTTAAAATTTGTTTTTAACTATGCTTGCCTAACCTAACATAAGCTTACGGAAAATGGTTTTTGGGTCTAGCGTCAATGGTTTGTGGGGCTAACGTCAATGATTTGTGAGGCTAACGTCAATGGTTTGCGAGGTATTAGCATACTTTCAAATCTGGGCACGAAAGTAGGTATTTTTTTCCAGTGAACGAGGTTGCAACACTGCATAAATCGACAAAACACTTACACAACGTGCCCTGAACCAGTACGCTATCGCCCGCCATAATGTGTTACAGAATCGAAATAACAAGTAATAGTAAGTACTTGTAAATGTAAGAAATAGACATTATCTTAGTTAGAAATGCATTATTTCACCTTAGGAGATGTTCCACATTCCAAAATAGTAGGTTAGCAATGTAAAAAACTGCAAAATATATGATTTATAGGTGTCACCCCCATACTATTATAGTACCTCGAACTCGAATGGTGTCTACATATAAGCATAAACTGAACAGCTTACTGGCTACTTTGGCAATTTTTTTGGAGTGAATTTACAATACCGGAAGTATCTTCAATTGCTTTCAAATTCGGCATACTCACTAATTTTGGCCTCGTAATCAATAATCTGCAGTTAAAATTTGGCGGTCACATCTAGAAATTGTAAAATAAGTTGAAAAAAGTAGGTCCATGATCGGAGTAAATACCCTTGATTTTCTGCGAAAATATCTGTCCGACATGCTGTTTCTGCTGCCGCCATTTGCTTTCTGCACGAGAGCACAATGTTCCGTGTGTTAGATGATGTAAATCCCGTAGTCGGTGTTTCAAACTTGCCGTGTTTTCACTATAACATGACGTGTCAAGTATTTTTAATTTTTTTTTAAACTATGCTTGCCTAACCTAACCTAACCTTACGGATAATGGTTTGTGGGGCTAACGTGAATGGTTTGTGAGGCTAACGTCAGTGGTTTGCGAGGCATTAGCATAATTTCAAATCCGTGCACGAAAGTATGTATTTTCCGGTAAACAAGGTTGCAACACTGCAGAAATCGACAAAACACTATCACAACGTGTGATGAACCAGTATGCTATCGCCATAATGTGTGTTACAGAATCGAAATAACGAGTAACAGTATGTACTTATAAATGCAAGAAAGAGACGTTATTTTCGTTAGAAAGTAATTATTTCACCTAAAGAAATGTTCCGCATTCCAGAATATTACGTTAGCAATGTAAGAAAGTGCAAAATAAATTATTTATAGGTGTCACGCCTATAGTAAAGTAGTACCAAGAAAACAACTATTTTTTGCAATGATTAGCATTTCAAAACTATGTTTATGATGACCCTTAATTTTAACTATGCTTGCCTAACCTAACCTTACCGTGAATGGTTCATGTGGCAAACATGTTTTCCACCTTTACGGAAGATTTCATTTTCTCACATGCAAATCAATGCTCTCACTTATTGCACAACACTTGAGCAACGTTGGTAGCAAGACCGTTGTGTGGAAAGAAAAAGTCTTCATATCGTTTCCATGCTAGTGTATGGAGAATCATAGCGGTAATTTACAAGGTAATTTTGCAATTTCTAGACATGACTGCCAATTTTTAACTGTAGATTCGTGATTAAGAGGCCAAAACTAGTGAGTATGCCGAATTTGAAAGCAATTGAAGATACTTCCGGTATTGTAAATTCGCTCCGTAAATTCATACCTTTTTTTTTTTTTTTGAGTTATTTTTCCATCCAATATACGTTTCCGAATGGAGGCCCATTTGTTTACTTTGTTTCTTAAATACTGGGCGTCAGTTCTATTTATGTAATAATTTTTGCAAATTCCACAGGAACGTGTTTAGAATACTGGAAATTACTATGGAAGTAAGATTGAAGTTTGGAGAAACTAATTGATGTGTTTTAAATTCGCAGAAATTATGCCGTGAAAAATAACTTGCACCACCACTATCTGAAACATTTTTTTTTCCACATGGAAAATGATCTGGAAAAGAAAGGGAAGTGTGGACATGCCAAGGTAACAATTGTAACTGACTCAAAGCATACAGATGGGTAATTATAATGCTAAGAGCCAGAGTCAAGCTAGAAATGTTGTCATTCCTATATCAAATTCTGCACACCCTTGTCGCATTTGATTGGAACAGATCTTAAGTTCTCTAACTTATACTTCTTGGTACCCTTGACCCTCTGTATCCCCTAGAGAAAGTGAAATATCTAGTATAGTTTATGTAGATTTTGTTGTTCATGAACGTTTTCAGTTTATTTTAGCTTTGTGAAGCAAATTACGTCTGTTACCGTAGCATGTTACTTTACTGTGAAGCAGAACAGCCTGAAGGCTTTGCGCAAGTGAATATAGCACCCATAACGACTTTCCACGACAGGAGCTATAATTTTACGTAGTTAGGTTTGGTATTGATAGTTATTTTTGACGTGTTCTTTCGCTATTTTAGTGTATATACAAACAGCATTTACTAAACAGAAAGCAGCGAAAGTACTCGAAAGTTGCAGGTTTTAACTTACCTGGTCTATTCTGTGGGATCAAATGTCTCCGTTATTAGTTCTTTCCTAATACTGGAACCACTTTTACATTATATAAAACATTGAAATCTGTCGATTTAAAAAAAAAAAAATTGATGTAATTCTCGAGGAGGTACAGTGGGTAAATGGTACCCACTTCTTTTTGCTTCACGGTAAGGTAACAAACATACTTTACTTCATAGTAACACATTTCCGCAAGATAAAAACAATGAAAAACGTTCATATATCATGCAAAATATTTCACTTTCTCAAGGGGGTACAGGGTGTCAAGGGTACCCAAAAATCAAATGCTTTATTTCAGTCAGCTGATATCTGCCCCTTCCTTTTACTCTTAGGGCTCCTCTGCACTGGGCAGCCAAACGCAACAAGAAGGAAGTGGTGAAAATATTGTTAGCAAATGGTGCAGATCAAAATGTTGTGACAAACAAAGGGGAAGTTGCAGTTTCCCTTTGTACAGACACTGAAACAAGGAAACTTCTTGGAGCAGACAAAGATTCATTATCACAAGTGGAAATACCTCCTCTTCCCATAACTCCTCATTACTTGACTAACCCACCATTGCTTGCAAGTGTAAGTGAGAAAGAAAAGTGTAAGTCATCATCCCTGAATACTTCAGCACTTCGAACACCAACAACTGTTCAGCACACTAACATGAACCAGGCTGATGGTAAGTACATGCCTTTTTTTTTTCTTTCTTTCTTTTTTTGTTCAATTTCTCTAATGTCCATCTTCATGACAAATTAAAAGTTTGAAGATGTTTGTAGGGTTGGATTGTGAAGAAACAGTTAAGAAATAAAGCATTCAAACCATAGAAGTTATTTTTCAAAATATTAATGATGTACACACTAGTAACATGGACTGTAACAAGATCCTTAGTAGCATTCATAGTTCAAGGAATTATTTCCAAGCATAACCCATGCCATGAAGATAGAACTCCGATTTTAGAGCATGGTGTGCTAATCCTTATACCAAGGAAGATGGTAGCATATAAGCTAACCTTAAATTTATCAATAATATAAGTTTCATATTGACTTCACAATTATATATTTTTATTTTGAATTCCATTCAAACTGGATTTCTATAGTGAAAAATTAACCACTTTTTGTAAAATATCTTCATGAAAATACACAACTTCTTATATTCTGGCAAACTAGCTAATACTACAGAGCATTCCCTAACATTCGCTATGAGACTCGGCGGCAAGCGGCCCGGCATCAGCACTTGTCTTTTCCGGTGAACTGGTCCACGACAGTCGCTAGAGTCGGTTATTAAAATTACAGTTTTCATATTGTGTACTAAACTTGACTACAGAAGGTGTTGAAAATGATGTCCCTCTGCTGCAACAGATTCCTGGCATCTCCGAAGGATATTGGCATTTACACGTGCAAGTTCGTCTACTGTAATTCTCCCAATTTCTCGTACAATACTCTCTTTTTAACTCACGGATAGGGTGCGGATTGTCTTTGTATCCTTTATTTTTTAGATATCCCCATTTTTCTTTCCACTTTTATTCAGAACTGACCCTGTTACTGTAAACTTTTTTACGAGGTTTAATATAGTGGTCCTATGTGGAACGGGAACACCAGGAAATTTCGTTTCGAAACGTTGTTGCACTTCTCCACAATTCCTCTTTCCGAAGTAACACTCGACGAGATAAATCCTTTGTTGTAATGTAAACTTTTGTGGTGCCATATTAAGCCACAATCTTTAACACACGGACACAACACAACTTGGGAGGGAGGATTATACTGGCGTCAGTCTGCAACGTCAACAGAAAGTTAAATAGAGCGAAGGCAGGGAGATCGAAAGAAACAGATTGTAGCATGCGACTGTCACAGACCCATTCATTGGGAAAGACAAGTGCTGATGCCGGGCCGCTTGCCGCCGAGTCTCGTAGCGAATGTCAGGGAATGCTCTGTATTTACAGGGTTTAACAGTAAGAGTTGCTTCCCTAATCGTTAAGTGGTAACATCATCTCTGCTTTGTAACCCAGGTATCCCGGGTTCAGTACCCACTGGAGGCACACATAGTGGTTTGGGTCCCACTTTAAACTATATCAAGTCCTGATGAGCCTATTTTGTGCATTAAGTGGATTTAAAACTCAAACAAATCAATATGACCTGTCCATCTTGTACATCTAACAATAACCAGGAGTAGAAAAATACAAGGCTGCACCTGAAAATTTTCAAGTGTCAACTGAATTTTTAAATCCAGTTCTAACATGATTTTTTTGTAATATTCCAAGTTCGATAACAGAGGTTTCCATTTTATTTTTTTAAAAATATGAATACAATATGTGTTTTTAAATGTTTGTTTGTTTTCTGTGACATGTGCATTATTAAATCAGAGTAATAGACATTCAATTATAAATTTTCGCACTGTTGCTATCTGAATTTTAAAATCTGCAGCAATATGGTAGAAATGGCCATATATTGTGTGCATAGTTATTCATTGTTAAAAGTTGAGCTGCCTTTAGGAAGGCCAACTTGGTGCAAGTATTAATCTAGCCTTGTATTAATTCATACCTTCACACATTCCATAGCTTATCTTAGGTTCATGGCTTTCTTTGCCTGCATTTGCAAATAAATAAATATATAAAGACTGGCTCCTGAGAAAAGGGGCCCTAAGTTATTTGTAGTTTTGTCTACCCTGCCGTAGGACAACTGATAGTGACTATAAATCTGGTACTGCAATCACAGCTTGAACTCTTAAAAAATAAAAGTTAATTTTCTGATAATAACTTTTTGTCCCCTTCTCAGAAATGGTGCTGAAAGTCCGTGTTGCCAACTCAGGTGACCCAGACTTCATAGAAGTGGAATTTCCAAGACAGGACTTGACATATTCGCGGTTGCTTCGAACGTGTTGTGAAGAACTGGGAGTAAACGTGCAACATGTTGTTCGGGTTAGAAAGCTGCCCAACACGATTGTGAGGAAAGACAAGGACGTGCAACGTTTCCACAACTTTCAGGAAGTAGAGCTGGTCGTGGCAAGCACCGTGTCGAAACCAAATGGACTTCTCAGCGTAGTGGGAAATAAAATTGGTGGACCAGGAAGCAACGTGAATGGATTTCAGTCCATTTCCATGTACAAAAATCAGACAATATTGTACTGATTGAACACGGAAACTTGCAATATCTCTGTGATTATAATTATGTCGGGTTGTGTTCCCTTCCCCAGTAATATTGTGTTTATTCAAATACCTTGTGCATTTTGGTTTTGAAGTGCAGCCATACCAAGGAATGGTTCATAAGGTGTGCATGCACCTTAAATCTTTGCAGGATGTCCATGGATCTACTAGAACTATTAATAAAAGAAAAACACTGTACTTGTTTAGTGGCAGGTGTATATTTTAATTCTCTCATTCATAATTTGAGAAAGAACTGTGCAGTGTATCAAAAACTAACAGAATTTAACATTTATATCTATTTAAATACTGTATTTTTATTAGGGGTGGGCTAATATGAAATTGTAGCTGATACTGATAAAACTACCAACATAAAATTTACTTAAACTGATATTCTACCAATCTCATATACAATTTCAGATGTTTCTTGAAAAATGTTTAATTAACCTCCTTAATTAGTGTTTGTACACACTGACTAAAATATATTTTGCTTCTGAAGGGTTAATTAAAGAAATTGCGTAGTGTTGCAAGGTCTTCCTATTAGAACCAAAGTGTGCAGAGTGTACACATTCACCATCAACAAATTGCCAAAGTTGCTGTTGTCTTTAAATCAAAGGATGCCTAGGTTTGATTCTCATTGGAAGCATAGTATAGTGATTCATATCCCACTTTTGGTATGAATGTACAATATAAAGAATGTCTCTAATTCCTTTCCTACTTCTTATACTCACTATATATGCAGTCCTGGTAACGTATCTGGAGTTAAGATTTGGGGGTCACGTGTAAAAATTGTACACTTATGTCGTCTATATATGTTGCAAAATTACGTTCTTCATTACCGCATCATTCTCCATACATAAACATAACAACCATGTTTCATGATATGAACAAGTGACGTTCGGCATTCGTTGGGCTGTCTACAGCGTTGCCACACTGTTCCTTCGTTACTTGCAGATCATTAGTTGTGATGACAACAGTGAGAACGACGAGGTAGAAGAGCATGTGGAATGCGGATTTTGATTAGAGGTAGGTTTGGCAACGGTGTTCGAGCGTTCTTCTAGAAAAATGGCATCTTGCGCAGTGAGGAAGCTAGTGCTACAGAACTTATATTTTGTTACAATATGTACTCATTGGGAAAAGATTTAACTGATATCCTCACGAAACTTTTTCCGGTAAGATTAGGGTAAAAAAGTATCTTGAATTTCGTTAATATTTGGTAGATTAACTACTTTTGGCCTTGTGATCAGTACATTATGAATGGGTACCTGCACAAATCATGCACGGGTAGCCCCACGAACCATTCATGGATAGCCCCATGAAACATTTCCGGTAAGGTTAGGTTAGGCAAGCTTGGTTAAAATTTTGTTCGTAAAACAATGCAATACAGCTTTAAAAAAAATCCCAACTTACATCAGCTTTTTCACGATTTCCAGACATGACCCCCGCATTTTAACAACAGATTTGTAAATACGGAGAAACTAGTACTCACTTTTATCCGCGAAGCTGTTTTTTCTTCTTTTTCGATTAATTTCAGCCACCGTCTGTTGCTTGGTGTGCGTCTTTTGTTCGTAGTTCTCTGGTTGCCGCTAGGTGCACTGTGCGTCTTGGCGTGTCGTCTGCTGTTTCCAGGCGATAACTGCTGTAGTAGGGGAATCCAAGTGTGATGCGCTTGCCCGCTATCGATGTTTAGTTCGTGCGGGAAGTGCATTATGGCGTGCGTTTCCTTGATTTTGGTGTCTATGAGCGTGTGGGCAGTGTGTTTGACCCGAACCTTTTGAATTTTATGGCTATTGTATTTAATATGTTTAGCAAGACCGGTAGTGGGTTGGGCTTTTTTCTCATCTGCTAGGTGCTGTTGGATTCTCTCATTGACAGTATTTAGTTAGTATACCAAAAATTAATGAAATTGGAGACATTCTGTATATTCTTCATTTCCTCCTTTATTTATTTATTTAGAATATTTCAGATACAGCACAAATGGCCACATTTGGCAAATGCAAAGAAATGGCCACACACACACACACACACTTGAAGGTTGCGTAAATTAAAATCAGTATGTGCATGGTACTTGAACGAATACATTAACCAATTTCAATTGGTCAGAACTTGCGTTGGACAAAGTCCTTCCATTCAATTGTGATATTTTCTTTGCTTCTGGTTCTTGGCTCGTAGTTATGAAGAACTAGTTTTTCCTGAAGAATTTTTTATATAGCTTTAAATGGCAATTACTGTGTTTTTAATGTTAAGAGTAACCCTGCATCGTATGAACAGTGTGTAATATTTATTATTGAAGTACCTACTCACCCTTCAGAGCACTGAACTTAAAGTAAAGTCAAGGTACTCAGCCTTTTCCTACAAGGAAAGTGTTAATACTAAATAATACTCTCATAGGACAATAAATACAGGTTTATTCCAAGTTGTTTACCATTTGATGTGTCTGTGTCAATTAGGAACTGTATAATGCATGTTAGGATGCTTTTACATCATCTAGTGTAGCAGTGTGCAACTTGAAATACTGTGCCCTACAAGCTTTATGTGGTGATAAGTGAAATATGGGCAGAACATACCTAAATAATAGTGTTTAGGATGGCAAAGATGCACAATTATTACCAGAGTTTTATTTGTTGCATATTTTCTGAATGTTTGAAATTTGCATGTAGTTTATGATATTTATTTTTCCCTGGTTAGTTTTGTTAGATTGCCATGTGTGCTGGTTTCTTCTCACACTTATGCATTAATTGTTTGTTTTGTGTATTGCTTGTGTTTGTTAAATTTAACATTACTTTTCAGCCTCTTTAGGCTAATCATGATGATTAAATGGAAAATAATGACACTCACAAAGAAACAGACATGCTCACTCCAGAATTCGAAAACTTGACTACAAGTTTAGTACTCACCATGATTTGCCACTGATATAGCTCATCGTTTGCCTTAGCATTGCACTCAATGAACTTGGTCCTTTCATTTTGCTCATACCTGAACATAACTGTAAAATTAATTGACAATTTGATAGTTACTGTGCTCTCATGGCCACACTGTTTATTTCAGGAAGTAGCAAATAGGAATGGGACTTAGTAAATACCTGGCAATGATGGGCCAGTGTCATATTTTCGTAGGTAGTTTATTGGTTAAAATTTTAGTAGTTCAATGTTATGATGTTTGAATTCCTTGCATAATTTGGTCATTTAGTTGTTCTTGCAAATGTAAATAATAATTATGTACATTGTTTTAATGCAATTCTAAGTATATACAGTGGTACCTCGATTTTGTTTTTCAGGGTACCAAGCGGAGAAAACACAAAATATGGGAAAATGTAAAATCTAGGAAAATTTTATAATGCTTTGCTATGCTGGGACCATCAACATTGAATGTACAATGCGGAGAAATATAAAATCTGGGTTCCACTGTAGTTTTTTTTTTTCTGAAGTAAATCACATCAGAACCACTGGTTACATATATTTAGTAAATAAATGCATCTCTCTTGACTGAAACTATTTTTGCATAAGCTCTCTACCAGCATCATTATAATAATTTTCATATTCCTACACTTCTCGTTCAAAATGTATGGAATGTCTTTGTATTGTATTTTTATTGTAAACAAAAGCAATTGATATATATTTAAGATCTTCACACATTATTTTGTATCCTTTGCATTTTTGACCGTATTGAACAGGCATGTTATAATTGCATGTAATCAGAAAAATGTCAGTTAATTTTATGAAAATTTTATTAAATGTTCACAATGGTTGTCATATAATGGTATAAATTGTAACACCAGAAGATTTGACATCATTTGTGAGAGATATTGTCAAGGCCATGAGAAACTGCAAGTTGCAAGGTACATTTATCTGTTCAGATTGTAATGTAATTCATGTAGAATTACTAATTATGTTCAAACTGGACATTAATATGCTGATCTGTATGTTTGATTTTCAAGAGATATTCAACTGTTTTTTGTTTTTTTTGTTATGTTTAATGCACATCCTTGTTTAATTAATTGATGGTAGAAGATGATATTTCTCATCACTGGTGTATCTTGATTCACTGTCTAGAATTTTGATTCAGAAATCCCACAAAATTTTTGGATAATAGTTTTGTTTTTTCATCATAATGTTTTGTTTATTTACATGTGTAACTTTTTTAAACTTTCATTTATTGAGCCCATATAGGATAGGAAGTAATGAACCTTGAAATTTAATAAAAACAGTGATTTTATCCGAGCTCATGAGTTGTCAGTCGAGTCAGAGGAAACTACACTATTAATTTGTATATTTGTTATTTTGCATTAGTTTTCTGCAACTTTAGCTAATTTCAATGATTAGCTTGAACGAATGAAAGCAAAGAAACACTCCTTGCCAGGCCAGGACTTCAACCTAGAAGCATCGGTGGGGAGATTGTGAGCTGACCACTCAATGTACTTAGCCACCAAGGTGGAAAATACATTATTAAAGATCTTCAAGCATTTTCAGTACCTATTGCCATAATCATATTGTGCAAGTACAAATAAGATTGGCTAAATTCTGGTTGGAGGGCATTGTCAAAATTTTGAAGTTTTTCATCTTTATTACATTTCATCGAGAAATTCTTTCATATTGAAATAATAATGCATGGTGTGACAGCCCTTGAGGGCCATGGCCTATCTACTGACTGCGCCGGCCCCACTCCCAAATGCCCCAGCAGAGGTGGGTGATCATGCAATGAGTTATGGATTTACATGTGGTCAGCATCATGAAGCCACAGTCGTCATCGTAGGTTTCCAATGACTGGGTTACACTACGCAGCCGTAGCTCCCCTATTTCCTCACAATGGTGGGAGGCCACCAGTCCCATACAATGGTCAAAGTCTCGGGAGACTAGTTGTTATGCTTATCCCCAGGAGACTCGAACCAGCATGCATTCTGTAGCCAGAGCGCAAAGCCTGATGGCTTACACCACACAGTCACGATGCAGGACTTTCGTAATGGAGAGCATTATTAAAGATAGAACCTGAACCGATAACCCAAGCACAGTGTTTCACATCTGTATACGTCTATGCTTATTAAGCACTGTAGTATGTACAGGCACATTAACAATAATGAGTGTGTGCACTTCCTATGCAATGTTTTCCTGGTATACTGAACCAAACTCGTGTATGTGTGCAGTTGCTCTCTCAGCAAACTATGCTGGGGACAATACCAATAAAGTTAAAGCATTTGTACCAAAGGCTACATCCATGCATACATACATAGAACTGGAGTATTTTTTAAGAAACTTGTTTGTACATTAACATAAACATATTGTATGTGATGGTAGTAACTAGACAATGTTTACTCGTTTATATATAAAGGCATTGAGTTGTTTCAAAATTATGCCAGTCGACTCATTTTCTTGCAGTGAACAACATAGCAACAGTGATTTGTAACACAAACCTATTTCTATGCTTCTATGTATATTTGTTTCGTATATGACCAAATATAGCTTGTTTTGTACACATATTGATATGATTTGTAAGAAAAATAAATTGTTTTACACTGTTCTGAAGTTTGAGTTTCTTAAAGATATATTTTTCTTTTGCTAATTACAAATTAATTATATATTTAAACTGTTGAGGCTGAAATAATTATTTTTAATTTTGCATTTTTTCTGCATTACCTCATTTCTTGTGTGTATTTACCAGGCAACCAAGAAAGTTCATGCGGTTTTAGTACAAAGAAGAAAAGGTCGAAAACAAATGTGTTTACCTTATATTTATTCTGCAAAATATCCACCATCTGCTTCTACAACCTTCTCCCATCTTTGTACAAGCCTGTAGATGCCATGTTTGAAAAAGTCTTTGTGTAGGGCCGCAAAAAACTGCACCACCGCGTTTTCAACCCCCTCGCGAGTTTGGAAATGTCGTTTGCGCATATGGTTGTCCATAGACAAAAAAAGATGGTAGTCTGATGGAGCGATGTCGGGTGAATACGCTGGATGTGGCAGAAGTTCCCAGCCGAGAGAAGAAATCACCTCCAGGGTCATCTTTGCTGTATGCGGTTTAGCGTTGTCTTGGTGGAAAACAACACGCTTCCTATTCACTAATGCAGGTTGTTTTTTTTGCAAGCTGTTCGGCCACTCTGCAATTCCATGGAGTACACCTCTTTGTTGATGGTTTTACCACTTTCCAAGAACTCATAATGCACAATCCCAGCCGTAGTCCACCAGACACACAGCAGCACCTTCCGCTGATGAAGAGCAGGTTTTGCAGTTAAAGGTATGGTGTCATTTGACGATAGCCAATGGTATGAGCGTTTCTTGTTATCGTACATTACCCACTTTTCATCACGTCAAAATGCGGTCCAAAATTGGACAGTTGTTGTTCCTAGTGAGCAAGGATGCGCAAATGTTCAGTCGTTGGAGACGGTTCGCAGCAGTCAGCTCGTGCGGGACCCACTTACAGTTTCCATGATTTGCCAAGCTCGTGCAAGTGCACACAAATTGTTTCAGCACTTACCGCAAATCGTTGAGCGAGTTCTTGACACGTTTGACTTGAATCCTCTTCAATTGCTGCCTTCAGTTGTCCACATCGAGAGATTCGGTCTGCCCGATCGAGGTTTGTCTGCCAGTGTCTCATCGCCACTCGAGAAAGTCTGAAACCACTTTTGCGCTGTCCGTTCACTAATTGTACCTTCTCCAAACGCTGCACATATTTTTCTTGCTGCTTCCGCTCCTTTTGTGCCCAACTTGTACTCATACAGTAAACACGCCCTGATTACTGCATTCGACACAGCCATGGTTCACTGCGAATACTTGCTCCCGAACTATCGACTGCGACCTGTTATCTACGTTAGCCGACGTGCCAAGGAATGAGCTTTCCGCCAATTACACATACATGTACCCCTGGCGGCTGAACTGCATACTACCCCACGAAAACTACGGGCAGTTGTAAAAACCGCATGAACTTTCTTGGTTACCTGGTAGAAGGGTGCATAGCCTGTTTATATCTAACTCCTGTTCTCCAGCTTCAAGTGAAAGGGTTAATTAATGTACAGCTGGGCTCATGAATTGGGCTATCAGATATTGAAGTTCAATATCGTTTGCATATCAATATGAAGATGTTGATACAATTATATACCCTTCAGTCCAAAATTTGAATTGCAATTTTAACTAGGTACAACAGAATGTGGTTTTCTTATATATTTATCACATATTACTACGTGTGTCTTTCAGATATTTAATCAATTGTAGCTAGATTTGTTCCGGTGAGTGTACTATTGAAAACATCATTTTATTTCATATAAAATTATAAATACATTGGAACCCCAATTTGACATTGTAGATTTTATATTTTCCCTTTTCATTCATTCATGCTCCCAACAACAAAATGTTATAAAATTTTCTCCATTTAACATTTCCTTCACAAGTGGTTCGCTTAAAAATGTAAAATCTCTGTTTCACTATTATATTTCAGTGTCAACACAAGAGATAGGAAAACTATAAAAAGTTCTGTTTTTAGTGAATAAAATTATACACTAATAGTATGAATAACAAATTATTGCAATTAATAGTACAATGCAATGAATAGGAGGTGAATAAAATGAATATGTATGAATTTGAAACACTGCAAGTCCAATCACATAGTTGAGTTTCAACTTATTTTCTTTAATTATTTCTAGGGATGTGACGAAGCTGAAAATTGACCGATGCTGATGTACTCACCGATAATTTTTGGAACCAATACCGATATTTAACCGATTCTGATACATAAGATTATGAAACAGAAATGGAATGTTATTTTCAGAAATTTCCTATGTACGTTTCTGTTGCATATCATATGTATATACATATACCGTATTCTCGCATCTATAAGCCGCACTTTTTTCCCCCAAGAAGTGGACCAAAAAATGGGGTGCGGCTTAAACACGCGAATGATAAGAAAAGCATGTGCGGCTTATACACAAGAATGAGAAAGCATTTGCGGCTTTTACACGTGAATGATAAGGAAAGCATGTGCGGCTTATACACACGAATGAGAAAACATTTGCGGCTTACACACGCGAATGAAAGAAAGTGCAGCTACTGCTAGGATACTAAAATACGTACGTTGATATGTTATCTTTAACACATAACGGATTCATTAACAGCAAATCCAACAACAAAGCATCTGTAGCAGGCTTTGCAACAATATGATATCTTATCTTTAAACTTTTTTTTTGCAACAATATGATAATATCTTATCTTTGAACACGAATCATCCTTACTGTCGTATTGATCTGGAAACCATTCAGTAAAGTGAAGTTGTTAAAGAAGGTTGTGGGCCTGAGGTCAAGGTTGGTACTATCAAATGGAGGATGTTTGGCAGAAGAATCAGCTACGATGCTCATTTTAGACTTCAAGCGATACGATATGCTGAAGGAAACTGCAACAGATCTGCAGCGCGATATTACGATGTGGACGAGTCTAACATTGGTCGATGGAGAAATCAGAAAGAACAACTTGCTGCAACAAGTGGCAAGAGAAAGAAGTTTCGTGGAAAAGGAGCCAAATTTTCACAGGTAGAAGTAGTAGTTTTGACCATTGTAAATGAGACAAGAAGTGCTGGCTATGCTGTAACCGTGGACATGATACGTTTTCAAGTTCGTGAAGTAGCTTGAAAGTTAGACATCAGCCATCAAGCTTTCCGAGCTAGAGCTCGTTTTGCCGTAGGACAACAATTGCACAATGTTTCCCTGCAGACTTTGATCAGAAAATTGTTAAATTTCACAAATACGTGATTCGAATGCGAAAGTCTAATGATTATCTTGTCTTAGATCGGCAATGCGGGTGAAACAGCTATTTACTGGGACATGCCTATGTCCAGCACAGTTGCACCGAGAGGCTCTCACACCGTATCGATCAAGACCAAGGGTGGAGAGAAACAACGATGCACTGTAATGTTGGGTGTTCTCGCGGATGGAAGGAAACTGCCACTGTATGTTGTGCTGAAACGTAAGAATGTGCCAAAGGAGGCATTTCCTCCGGGTATTATAATACGTGCCCAGCAGAAAGGATGGATGGAAGAAGACCTGGTATTGGACTGGATAGACAAAGTGTGGAATAGAAGGTCTGGTGCATTGTTGAAGCAAAAGAGTTTGCTGGTGTGGGACAGCTTTCGTGGATTCTGGCAGCATGGGAAAGTGTAAAGTCGGAGACAATTGTGAAGGGTTTTCTGAAGTGCGGCATATCCAATGCCCTAGATGGTACCCAGGATGAAATGTTGTGGGATGATGATGCTAGTGATGAAGATGACAATACCGCTTGTGCAGAAAATATTTCAACGAGTAGCAGCAACGACAGTGAATAAGGGCTTTGAGGACTCAAACTGAATGATACGGTATTAATATGTAGATCATTGCACTAAAATAAAGGTTAAAATACTTTTAAAATACGTACTTGAAATTGGCTACCTTCGCAAAAAATAAAAGTCAATAGTGCGGCTTATAAAGGGTTTTCCAATAAGGGCGGGTCGATGTTGGCAGCCTGTGGCGACCATGTTGTTTTGGTGGCGTCTGTCTAATTTGTTGTTTCCTTTTCAGGCACTGATGCCAAATCACCATGGCAAGTTACACGATTGAGCAGCGCGTCCAAATGATAAAACTTTATTATCAAAATGAGTGTTCGTTAGTGCAAACGTTGCGCGCGTTGCGCCCATTTTACGGCAGACGCGGTGGCCCTTCAAAGTCGACTCTCCAACGTTTGGTGGCCAAATTCGAG
Organism: Lepisma saccharinum; assembly: GCF_977018435.1. Taxonomy (NCBI): domain Eukaryota; kingdom Metazoa; phylum Arthropoda; class Insecta; order Zygentoma; family Lepismatidae; genus Lepisma; species Lepisma saccharinum. The sequence continues at coordinate 54,199,017 of NC_139237.1, read as the reverse complement.
ACGACCGGTTCGGTAAACAATCGGCCAACACCCGTACGTCAAAGGAACGCCAGATCGGCTGAGAACATCGCCGCGGTCTGTGCAAGTGTGCAGGAGAACCCGAGGCAGTCAATTCCTCGCCGTGCACAAGAACTCGGCCTTTCGCAGACTTCAACTTGGCGAATTTTGCATCGGGACTTGGGCCTACACCCGTACAAGATCCAACTGACCCAGGAGCTCAAAGTTAATGACCATAGACAACGCCGTTTGTTCGCTGACAGGGCTTCGGAGCGTTTGGAAGAGGACCCCAATTTTGGCCGAAAAATCATCTTTAGCGACGAGGCGCATTTTTGGATGAATGGCTATGTTAATAAGCAAAATTGCCGTATATGGGACGACTCCAACCCTTACGAGGTTCACCAGGTGGCATTGCATCCACAAAAAGTTACTGTTTGGTGCGGAATTTTGGGCCGGCGGCATCATTGGTCCGTACTTTTTTTTAAAACGACGTTGGTGAGGCCATCACCGTCAACGGCGAGCGCTACAGAACGATGATAACCGATTTATTTTGGCCCAAATTGAACGATATGGACGTAGACGACATGTGGTTCCAGCAGGACGGCGCTACGTGCCACGCAGCGGACGCCACGATGGACATTCTGCATGAACGATTTGAAGGTATGGTTATCTCTCGCAGAGGTGACGTGAATTGGCCACCAAGATCTTGCGATTTGACCCCGCTAGACTTTTTCTTGTGGGGTTTCCTGAAGTCGCAGGTCTATGCCAATACGCCGCAATCGACCGATGCCCTTAAAGTCGACATCACCAAGGCCATCGCTCAAATTCAGCCGGATCTATGCGGCAGTGTCATTGAAAATTGGACCACTCGGATAAGTGCCACCGTGAGAAGCCGCGGCGGACATTTGAACGATGTTATATTCCATACATAATGGCATACATGGGCCTTTCAAATAAAAAAAGAATTTCGTTCATACCTCACACACAGCTTGTTTTATTCCATTTCAACATCGACCCGCCCTTATTGGAAAACCCTTTACACGAGGTGCGGCTTATACACGAGAAACTTTATTTTCCTGAAATCTAAGGCCAAAAACGGGGTGCAGCTTATACACGCGTGCGGCTAATAAGACGCGAGAATGCGGTATATTCTCAAGAGATGCGAATGTACATTTGCATCTACAAAAAGTGGTTATGTGAACCTTTAAGAAGAACATACATTCTCAAGAGATTTAACATTAGTACACAAGCAGTTCTTTGAAATGCAAAATGAATTCCTGTTCTCAAAGTTGGAAATTTACTGCTGCCAGATCCAACTTCAGAAACACGAGTTTTGGAAGCACTTCTGGAAGTAACTTACTTCTTCTCTTATTGCAAATCTGTTCAGCAACACTGAACAATCAATCACTGAATACTGTTGCGGCAGGTAGGCCCAAGTATTTTTTCAGCACTTGCTTCAGGTTTGAATACTCATTTTTGAATTTTCAATACAACGGCAGATCCTGGTCACGTGGACTAGTTGGTTCAGCAATGTACTGTTTTATTTCTGATTTTGAGTTAGGTTGATCCTCTGAATGATAGTTTGCAATAATTTTATTACAAAATCTCTACAGTGATGAATAATCATAACCTAATTTTCAAAATATCTTACAAAACTAAAATATAAAACTTATTAGAAGGTAAAACTATAGTATAATCTGTATCTGTTTAAATATCGGATTTTTGCCGAAGCCGATACCCATGCCGATATGTTAATTTCTGCCAATTTTCATACATCTGTAATCGGCTTCGGCACATCCCTAATTATTTCCATGGCACTGTTTCCTTTTCCTGTTGGTTGGGTGAGATGGTTCAAGTGGTCATGCCGAATGTCACCTTGGGATCAGTTGTCCCACTGGCGAACAGATCCTCTACAAACTTTTCTATACCGATAAGATTTAGGTCTAAACTATGTATCATTTTAATTCAAGCTATGTAACTCCAGATCCACTTGGTGTAGATAAGAACAATGCTTAGCAGATGTTTGAAGTTTCTTTGTTCTGGAGGTTTTATGAAGAGCCATTCGTTGCCAGTTTTAATGACGATACATCCAACTCTGACCCCCCATCAAATAAAAAAATGATGGTCACGAAACTGCAACTCCAAATGTGGATGGAGTACTGCACTTGTCATTGGTCAGCAGATGCCTAGGATCTAGGGAGGGAGAAGAAAGACTAGTGTGGCACCCCTACCCTACCATTGGGATAGGCATGACAGGCCAGCTCTGATCTACCAAAGACAATGAAATAACATACATTTATGGATTTATTTATTGAACAAAGGATGGGATAAATTAATCAGTTATCTATTAGTATTGGTTGGTAGGAGTGGGCTGATAAAAATAGCTGGCAAAGAAATACTAAAAGTAGCAGGCAAGTAAACTATTAATTAAAAGAATGCAATTGATGTACATCGGATACACCAGAAAACATAATTTTCATAATATTGCCAAATGCTTTTTAGCATGTGGCACCAATTAGAGGAATGCAGCTTTGTCAACTGGTGTAAACCCGATACATCAGATAATATAATTTTCATGATATACGTGTTTTTTTAGCTAACTCACAAACTGTGTGTGTGCCATCAACCACCTATTACAGAATACAGAATATTACTTCCATTGTACTTGATAAATCTTAATACTTTTTACTGTTGGGGAAAAAAAGAAGATAAACAAATGAAAAACCTTGTTCTTTTATTCAGAAATAGTAAATACTGTTCTACAATCTTATTACAACACAAAATTACATTTTTTATTGAAAAACATCACTGAATCTGTGGAGAATGAGACTAGCATACGACATTTCTTCTGTAACAATTAACAATCTTGTATAGAACCATGCGCTAACATTATCATCTTATCCACAAAATGTACAAACTGAAATATCAGGAACAGACAAATGCAGATGAAACTTCAGATGTTCAGTTGTGCACTCTGTAACTTAAGCCATATAACCAGTCTTTAAGCCATGATGTTATTTTAGCTGCTTCCCCCACTGATGATATAATACCAGAATTCCACAACTTTTCCTTTCAAAGCAAATGAATACCCACTGTGGTAAACACAAATCAATTGCAGAACGTGATCACTTAAACAATTCCAAACAAATCCTTGTGCATAAAGTAGAAGAAAAATATTCTCAAACCATGACTGAAATCGTATGTTCTTATTTATCGCTGGATGCACTTATGTGACTAGCAATTCACAGCTGTTTTGCAATAGAAGCTCATGTTTTTGATTAGTCTTCCGTGAAGTCATCTTTCGGCAGATGAATGGTTGCAAGATTAAAAAAACTTATCGAATCTGGTAACACAACTGCAAACAGAAATGGAACATCATCTTCAAGTCCTTTTCCAAGAAGAGCTATTTCCCCTGGATTTGGCAATGGGTCTTCATACCTAAAGTAAAATAAACCATATGTGCAAAACATGAGTTTACTATTGGAGAAGTAATATTACCACAACTGATTACTTGAATAGTAAAGTTTGAGTAAAGTGCTCCCCTGTGCTTTGCACCATGCCATGAAGGTGTATAGGAGCTGTGGAGTTAGGGCTACACACTTTCTTGATCACAGCCGAAAGTGGCAGTTTCCTCGACATACCCACTTTATATGATGAAGCTGCTTGAACAGGTGGAAAATACCCCAGTTCTTTCCTGTTGGTGATCGAACCCGGGTCTCTTGCATAGTAGTCAGATGACCTAATGGCTGAGCTACCATGGCTCTACTTGAATAGTAATGGCGGTATATAACCCACATCACTACCTGCTACCAACCTAATTATAAAAAATATAAGTTGCAAAATGCATACAAATTTTATCTTTTTCCAACTTGCTTTTTCTTGATTATGTTGGCTCATGTATACCATCTTTATTAATGAATATAATACAAAAAACCTTTATGCAATCTTGGATCACTGAAGACTTCATTGCTTTCAGATAATTTGCAAATGAAGTATCTTCATTTATAATTTACTAACCAGGCAAGTTGTGTGATTCTGCAATGCACTGACAAGAGCTTTTAGACATGGAATAGAATTATAAATAGAAATAAAAAGATACCTATAACATGAAGTAGCAATCCCAGCCATTTAAATGTATAAGGCAAAATGAGACACTTAAATTACATTATCAGGATTGTATGTTTGTCAGCGCTCTGCGTTGTTAAAAAATCAAAGGGAAAAAAACAGAACTATCTGTAGTAGAACCGTAGTTAGTTTTATTTTTAACAGGACCACCCAGGATTCCAAACGAAGTGGGAAGCACAGTTAGAAAAGATAATTTTACACAAAAAAAAAAAATTCTTTGCTACAAACCATTGTGGTTTCCACAATAAACCAAAGTAAACAGAACATAGAACTTATTCCAAGATGTAGCATGGTTTTGTACCTACAATCGTTCAATACTTCATTGTAAAAATTACAATCATAATATTCAGAAGAAAAACAGTATTGAAATATATTTTTCAAGCCTTGGTACTAGCAACAAGATTATGTAAGCAAGGTATTTGAATGTATCACAAAAGACCACATCTTGTTGGAATTTTTTGAGGAAAAAAAAGTGGTAATTCTAAACTCAGGCCTGGTTCTGTTTGTACCCTGCTTAAGACATGTTGGGAAAGATGGTTTACACCAGTCACACACACACACCTACCTCTGCAATATTTACCCATGAAATGCAAATACCAAGTCTACTTCTCAATTAGAAGAAATTGTATGGACATTTTAATACTGAATAATGCATCTCTTTTTCTACAGTGAACTGTTGTATGATTCAGAACTTTGAGAAATTGCAGCAAATTGGAAGTTTTGTTTAGAATTTAATCTATTTCTTTATCTTTTCTTTATGGGGTGGAGAATTTTAAAATTCACTTGCCAGAAAAGGAAAATTATTATTTTATCGTAAATTCTAATGTGTTTACATGTACATACAAGGGATAGTCGGAAAAAAAAAATTTCCGTACGTGTATTTCCAGAAAGCATGGAGATTTTGGGTTGGCAACATGTTGTGGTTATACGAGCAGCATCATCCTTCTTTTGTTGACTGACACACAACTGCAGAGGGCGATAGTGTACTGCTGTGTTGCAATCGTGCACAAAGGAAGTGCAAGCTGTTGTTTGCTACGAACAGGCACGTGGGACTTCCGGTATAGAAATTCGTCAAATGGTGGAAGAGTATAGGCCTCACGTAATGTCAAAGTAAATGGTGCGGCGATGGTGTCAGCAATTTTGCAACAGGCAGGAAAGTGTGATGAATGATGCGAGACCTAGGCAGATGTCCACAGCCACAAGAGAGGGCAACATGAGATGAGTTGCTGAGCTGATTCAAGGAAGTGTTTCACAATAGCAGAAGTGGAAGCTATCATGCACAACTTCATCCGTAAACAGGACATGCAGTTTTACGAACAGGGTTTCCTGAAACTTGTGAAGTGGTACGATAAGTGCCTGAATGACTATCCCTCGTACTTTTTCATTTTTATCAACGGAGAAAAATCTACATTATACTTGCATTAATATTGAAGCATTAGAATAAGTTTTTGTTTAGTAGTATTTGTATTACAGTGCAAATTTCTTTCAGTGTACCAAAACTGATCATAATCTTCGACTTACATGCACGTGGCCTTCCTAATGTGAAGCATCACAACTTGCAACATTCAACATGACAAGGTCAGATGTCATCACAAAAAGCTGCCCCTATTCACTGTCAGCAACAAGGTAAGTTAAAGCTTACTTTGCACTATGCCATGAGAAAAATATAGGGAGATGTTCAGGGTAAGGCATTCAACGATATTGGCTATTTTGGAGCTTGCTTTGACTGCCTTTACTCTCAGGGTTACTGATTGATTGATTTGCATGATTTTGCTTCGCTTTTTGTGCCACTTTTGGCTAATTTGCAAAGATGGGGATGATTGATGATATGATAAAATTGATGAATGGACACTCACAAACATCCATGCCCTGGCCAGGATTCGAACATAGGACCCCTGGCATCATAGCACGATGTGCTAAACACTCCACCAGGGGGTTACTGGTCACATCATTTCCACTATGTTCAAGATTGAGAGACCAAATAATTTTAACATCTGCATAGTATGAACAATTGCATCTGCACATAAAAATAACAAGAATCTCTGGCATCCTATCTCCTGTGTACCTTTATGGAGGGTTTAATGCCTCCCAAGGTAACTGAGGTGCAGGTGTTTGACAACTTTGGCAACTTTTGTTTAAGTCCACTTTATTATCAGATAGGTACAATTTTACACTAGAATGGCAGGAGGGGTCAAAATGACCGCTACCATCACTGTTTTTTAAATATCTATACAGTTCTTCTTATATTTTCCTTAAACTTTTGTGACTCCATAATTCTTTGTCCTTTTTAAGATGGTATATTTAAATCTACAACATATAAATTCTCTCTGTGAAATTTCATGTTATACCCCTAGAACAGCGGGAGGGGTCAATTTGACCCCTGTAAAGTTTCATTTATACGTGCTGCAATATCAGTGTCAGGTTACAGTTTCTGTATCATCCTGTCTTGAGCATGTTCCCACTTGTCACAGTTTACATGCAAGTCGCCACTTAGGTAACGTTTTTGGACAAGGATGGACGCCTCCGAACATGCCACGTCAAGTAGCAGTTTCTCGTAATGAAATGTTGCATATCTAGTGTTCAGTTGTTGATGATTCGAATTTTTAATAAAAATTTGTCACAAACAACTTAAACACTTTTGTTATATTACATAAAACACAGAAAATAACATAAAATAAAGTTCCCATTTGAAATTAATTTGGAATTTTTAAATGTATTTTTTATGAGGGGTCAAAATTACCCCTTTCCGCTGTTCTAGGGATATCGGAACTTCTGCCATTCTAGTGTTAAAGTGTGATCCAAACCACTATGCAATGTGTCTGCACCAGAGATCTAACTGATTTCAAAATGACGACGTTATTACTGTCATTGGGAAGATGCTACATGTGTCTAAGAACATACAGGAGAATTCGAACCATCAAAACATGCAAAACTAAGTTGTTTGTATTCATGTTTTTCACATTTTCTGTTAATGTTTATCGTTGTTGTGTGACAAAACACTGTAAAACTACTCCTACCCCATGCCCCCCACCCAAAAAATATTTTAAGACAAAAATAAGGATATCGTTATGAAAAACATATAAACTTATTGAAATGATGCAACTATGTACAAGAACTTACCAAAATACTGTTATCCTGTAGTTTGGAAGGGTTGGAGCTGATTTTCTGAATGGCACATGTGGGAGGTAGAGATCAAAGGAAATTTTCAGATTCCGTTGGTTCTCACCATAAAAGGCAAAAGGTTCAAATTCTGCTGGTTTAATAATTTTCAGCTTTGAAAGAATATTTCCTGCAATAAATAAGCAAATATATATTCATACACTCTTATACACATAAAACATACATATATGCAGTGCGTTCGCTTAGTATTGTGCCGTTCAAATGTGACTCATGCAGCAGCTGGAAACATGCTGTTTGCCAGCAAAATCTTATATCAGCTCAACAAAGTGCATTTGGCAGATTTCCAAGCTGAAGTTTCGTCAAATTTCTCTTTGGTTTGCACTTTGCTGAACACTGCAATAGAGTTCACAGACAGAAAACAAAAGAAGCAGGTCTTTAAATTCAGTGCTCACCTCAACGAATTTTCACTTCCAATTTTCATGGCTGACCAATATGTTATTGAGAATAGTCCTGTCCCATACCATCGGAATATGGCACCTGACTGCCGTCAATATCAGTATTTGCTTTCATATGGGTGGGAGTGAAGGACTTTATATTCACTTGTGTAGTTTTCTAAAGTGATAAGTAGAGGCATGCATATTTGGTAGGGATGGGCCGATATGGAATTTTGGCCGATACCGATAAAGTACCGATATAAAATTTACCGATGCCGATAACCGATATAAAATTAGAAATGGTCCTTGAAGAACCTGAAAGGTTCATTGACCTCCTTAATAAATGTGTGTTTCAAGGTGACTGCAGTGAAAAAGAAATTGCATATTTAGACATTTACTTTTTTAGAAAGTATGGCATTTAGATTATCCATAAAAATTACAACAAAATGGCAGAATTTTGCACTAAATTATTAGATATTTATCAATATATTGGATTGGTAAAATAATCGGTAATTTTACCGATAAACCGATATGCCTATATCGGCCAATACCGATAGAGTACCGATTAATCGGTCCCATCCCTAATCTTTAGTTTTTCACGAAAACAGGACATGTGAAATAACATGCTGTAATCTTCATTTTTCACGTTTCTCAAAGATGTGAGGTGCATTTTCGTACCCTGTTTTGTCACAAAATGATGTAAAATGAACTGCGAAATAGACAAACATGAAATTTAGACTTTATTTACCCACGCGACACTTTCTGAAGTTTGAATTATCCTGTCAGTTATGCAATTCACAGAAAATTGATTAATTTAGCTGTAAATATTTGAGAAGCAAAAATGGACACCTTTATACAGGAATAAACATAATACTCTGGTAACTACATAAATGTGCTATTAGAAGGGATATGTTTATTTTGTGTAATAAGTGCAGTTTTAAAATCAAATTTAGGATTATATTCACAATTTTAAAACCAAAATGTAATTTTATATACTGCTTTTGATCCAATTTTTCACCGCTATAACACCAAAATTTTATTTTATTTACTACTTGTGAATCCGAAATTGACTGTTTTGTACCGAAATTTTGCTTTTTTTTATTTACCAAAAATATGTGCCTCTAGTGATAAGTAATAATTTGATAAGTTATCTCAGAAGAAGAACTAATATGTGTGAAAGGCAAACTTTCTCAAAAGATACCAAAAAAGTGTCAGCAGAAGAACAACATTTCAACACCATCTGTGACAAAAACATGTGATTGCACTAAAAGGCTCGAAATCAGATCAAAATGATTACAACAATTGCAGGAAAGGTAACATTGCTTGTAATTGTGAAATATTTTCATTAAAATAAATCTATGGGCTTGAGTTCGGGGGATATGTATATCTGATTTCACCAACAAGTGGCATGCTTCCACCAACTACATGGGCACAGTAACTAAATGAAAGCATTGTATAAAATGGTGCATGATAAAAGACAGGAAAAGAACCAGAAGAGCACATAATTAAATAAATAGAAGGAAACAGTGAACACTTACCACACAAAACCACAAATGTTTATATTTTGCAACCCTGTTATCGGATGAAAAAAATGGTGGGGAGTGCTGCAGTGTAGCCAAATGATGGGAGAAGACAGCTACAGGAGGAGCAATGGTTGTTCTTAACGTTAACGGCTATGGATACTGTGCACTGTATTTACATAATCTCTACACTATTAATTCACAATATCATCACAACAATCCCAAAAACCACAAATGTGCTAATATTACTTTTGAGGTAAAAGCTTTTTAATATTCAAGATCATGGAAAAAACCAGTTTCACATTTGGATAAATGTTGTCACCAGAAAAATATGTACCTACTGCATCTTATGCCATAAGTTAGCATATGAATCCATCAACAAAATGTAGTTAGAAACTGCATTAGGTGAAAAAGTAAAAACAAAAATTTCACATTTGCTGTTTTGGCATTGCTGCAATGATATATTACAGATGGGAACAGCCCTTGAAGTGACATTGCTAGGTGCAGGGGGGTCTACTCTTGTGAACAGCGGAATGCTTTGCATAAATTTTCCTAAACCATCCCCTCATTTTGGATGTGTCAGGTTAATCAGTAATCTATCAGAATCAGCCGATACAAACAATCAGTAAAACTGTCAATAATTTTATGAATAAAATATTTCCATTAATAACCTGTATTTTGCAAAATTGTAATTATTATTTTTATGATTAACAGGCTGTAATTCATACCCTCTTCATTAAAGTAAATGTCTGAAACGACAATTTTTGCTAATACAAGTCTACTGCAACCATTCTTGCTATTATATATGAATTAAAGTGAAGGATCAGAAAGAGTCTGCAGATTTATATTGGAGTTGTAGCTTGTCAGTGTTAGTAAATTTCATTTATCACATCAATCAAATGAAAACCTCAATATATTTTTTTTTAACTAATACATTCCTCCATGTAGGGTACCAAAACTTTGCTGCAATTTAGGATACACCCATTGCTGATCCACATATAAATTCAAGACTGAGCTAGTGCCTGTATACCTCAAGAAGCATCTATGTGCAGACACTTATGAGCCACTGCAAAGACTTTCCACCCATCTGCATGCAGACTGAGGCCATTGTCGAACTTCCTCCTCTATTTGTAAATTTGCTGGCATGGTAAGCATGCATAGAGGCATTGAATTCTCATTTACCACAGAAAGTCTATACGTTTTAGGCTTCCAGAGGCAAGAAACCACTGCTCTTTGCTGGTGCATGTGTATGCAGGAGGTGCCATCTTTAAAATAACAAAAATGGTTTTGTGAATCTCACTTGATCAGTGTTGCAGCCTTGATGTCATTTTGTAAATAACAGTCGATACCTCATGTAAATTTGAGCTGTTTACAGTCTGTCCTGTAATTTTTGTCATTTGACTCTCCCTTGAACTATTTGTAAAAATTTCATATCATGCCAAACCTACTGTGTACAGAAGTGTTTGTGTAAAGTATTGGGAAAACTTAAGCAACCAAATTTCATATATGAAATAACTATTTACTTACCAACATAAGTGCTATCTTTAGGCTTTAGCAAGGGTGTCACCTCATCTGACCAAATGGAAATCAGAGGGTTTTCAAGTACCTGCAATTTAGACTTGAATTCATCCCATGTTCTTGCGCAAATGGGAACTTTAGGGATTGAGCTATTACATCTTTTCATCTCTTCATCTTGAGCTTTCCAAACAGCCATCATTTTTTTTGAATTAAAATACCTTCCTCTATTTTTTGGTAATTTTTTTTTCTTTTGTTTCTTTTTTTTCTGATTGCGACGTTTGCCTGGAGTATTTGGCACTTCAGTTTTAATATTTGGCACGTCAGTTTTAATATTGGGCAGTAATTCATTATTGTCTTCTCTATTTTTCACTGCACCACCCTGTCCCTGGGAGGAATACATTTCACGCTTAGGAACTTTCCCAACACTGTCCCACCTACGATATGCAGTATCCCTATCTTCATCGAACCTAGGAACTGGAATGAAATTGCGATCTGGTCGCTTAGGCGTGTTCGAGGCAGGACCACGATTATTTGAAAATGACTGGTACGGATTTTGTTGAATAGCTTCACCATGTCCGTAATTTCTGTCTGGTGGTAATGGCCTACTGTCACACTCACTTGGTCCACTGAAGGGAAAAACTGGCCTAATATGTTCACCTGGACCATAGTTTGCATTAGGCGACTCTAGCCTCACGTTCGGTGAATTCCCCCACCTGTTGTCTGAGCTGTTCCATGGGGATTCCCCTAGATCTTGATTGAAAAGGTTTGGTTTTCCCCAGTTCCGCATAATTTCAATATTTTGCTCTAAAGGTGCTGGCCTAAAACCTTCCCTTTCAAGTCTGATATTGTCTGATGGATTTGGGGACATCATTTGTGATGGTCCCGGTCTGTATTGATTCACTGGAGCAAAATTGTTTTGAAATTGCGGAATCCTGTTTTCTGGTGGAAAAAATTGTGGCCTGTTAACAGGACCCCAAAAATCTTGGCTATGAAAGTTGCCATTGGTAGGTCCATTGGGCCACAGCCCAAAAGGAGGATTAGAAACAAAAGGAAGGGGAGGTGCGGGATTTTGCTGTACAACGTTCTGGTACTCCCAGGGTGACATTCTCTGTCTTTGGTGATGAACAAAGTTCGTCATCCTGTTTTGCCACGAACCAAATGAATAGTGCTGCTTTCTAGGGAAATTGTTCCACTGTACATTATGTTCATTTCTGTCATTGTTTCTCTGAGTAAATCTATCCCCCCACCTGTTGTTTCTTTGTTGCCACGGTGATCTTTGCCCACTGGATCTCCACTTCGCACGACCACGATTCTGCATCCTTTTAAGCCTTTTGTTTGCAGGTTCGTAGCTTTCACTATTCTTTCCGCCACAACCCACAGCATGAAGCTTCATCAAGTCTAAATGATACACACTTTTACAGGGGCGAACATTCAAAGGTAAAAGGTCAAAAGATGGTATAACCACCGTAACCACTTTTGTTCCATGTGCACTCACAATGGAATCGAGAATCAGTTTCCTCTTTGTGTCACTCTTCAAACTGATGGCTTTGCTATTATCATCTTCATCTGCAAGATCTATGATTTCAATTTCATCATAGAATCTTTTAAGTTCTTTGTCCATTTCATTTTTTTCTTTCTTAACTGGCTTCACATCGTCCAGGATTTCAATGATTTCAGTAGCTTTGTGTTCGAACACTATCTGAATATCATTGTCCGACGATTTTGTCAGTTTTTTTAATTCACTTTTATCATCAAGATCAACAATTTCCACTGTGTCCTTGTCATTCTCACTTTTCTTCTGATCCTCGTCTACCTTTTTCTCATCCACTTTAGTAATTGGTGAAATTGGTTCATTAGCTGCTCCTTCAGTGACAATAGGCTTTGTCTCCGTGACTGAACTGGTTGTTGCTTCTGTGACTGAACTGGTTGTTGCTACTGTGACTGAACTGGTTGTTGCTTCTGTGACTGAACTGGTTGTTGCTTCTGTGACTGAGCTGGTTGTTGTTTCTGTGACTGAACTAGTATCAACATTCTGATTGCCTCGCCACTTCCTTGGTTTGTGTCCAAGGGTATGCTGGTGTAAACGGATCTGCCGCTCATACTGTGTGACATTAAGTGAACCCTGGTGTCGAATAACACGGTAGCCTTGCCGCATGAGATGAGCGTATGTCCGATATTCGTTAAGGGAGCAGCCTGTTTCCGGACCCAGAAGAACATTGTATCCCTGCTGTATGCTCATGGCAACTCCTCCGAACATCAACTCAAGAGCATTCTGAAAATAATTACAAGGAAATGTAGAATAAATGATTAAGTGGACTTTCAGTTCTATAAACAAAAAGCACATTCATGAATATTGAAATGTACGTATCAACTAAAGGTGCTCTGTGGTATCTCTCTCTATTTTCTTGACACTTTAATAACATTAAAACATTTTAATGAGATGATGTCAATAATAATTATTATTAATTATTTATTGTCACCTGCTAGGTTTTGTTGATGAGTTATGATCAGATTTAGACATTCTGTGATAACGATTCAATTTTAGAAACTGACTGGACCCCTACTATAGGCAAAATTTTGAGAAACATAACAATTATAATCCTGCACTACACTTCTGTGTCTCATGCACAATTAAAACTTGACATTGGCCATCACTTTCATACCAATAAAAATAAAGTGTAAGGACACTAATCAACAAATTTAAAAAAAGGGTACATTAGGTACCAGACTTGTGTATGCAAAATGTCAGTATTTGAGAAACTACCAGAGCTGTAAATATAAATTTTGGTGCACAGATAGAGCTACTGATGGTAGCTCAAGGTGACATAAATTAACCCGATTGACCTGCCTGGTCACAAGATACAACCACCAATCTAAAGAAACTTGTTGATCTTTCAGAAATTAGTAAATGCGAAGATCTGAAATTTACTAAGTTAAAGATCTTGCAAACATAAGTTTAGTGTGGCATTTTTTATCCATTCATTTGACTTTCTATTAAAATTAAAGAATTTCATTTAATCTTAAAGTTTTAATGAACTCAGAAAGTGTTCTTAAAAAGTTTCACTCAACTTTGGTAGCTCGCCATGCACCGTAACACATTCCTACCCGTAAACGACCAGTGCTTGTACTTGTCCGTAAACAACTAAGATCGTTTAGCTGCGGTGTTCATTGTTTCTAGGTCTTTTGGGTATTTTCTCTCCTACGTTCATTGGCGAACGAAAAGGGGTGCACCATGTGACATTGGAGGAAGGTCTGATATGGTACCTGAGAGCATGTCTGGGGCACCAAATTACCGAGGGCTCCAGAGGGTCAACACGTTCGGATCCTTGGAGGACCCTCGAAGAGGTGAGGCTCCTATTCGCTGGGGTGAAAAAGTAAACAAAAAAATTGCCATTTGTAGCCACCAGGGTGCTATTTTGAAAAAATCTTGAGAATTCAAGATGGCAGCAACTACTGCCTGGGCTGGCTGTTTAAATGCACTTCCAAGAGCTGGCCGGAATGTGTTAAAATGTGGGAAGTGGCTTCTTAGTTTTAGGAGTTTGGCAATATCTGTTCTAGAACATGCAAGTGGATCTTTGTGGGGTTTGTTTTCACTGTTATCTTGGGAGTTGTTTTAGTTTTGTGGTACCATAAGCCTATTTCCTATCACAGATATCTATACTGCAGCAAACTCCTAGATTCACTTGAATGCTCTACAACATAGGTTATTAAACAGTTTTTGGACAGCGGCACACTTTTTTGCCATGTAGAATATTGTGGCCGATCGATACTTCAATATGGTTTTTTGGCATTATAATTGGAATTCTTTCTAATGAAGTAGGAGATTATTTAAAAAAAAAAAAGACTCGTGCTAACTTAACCTTAGACATTCAATTGTTCTAAAGGTTTCCACAATTGTACACTGTATTTCAAATAAAATCATAATTTGCAGTTTCAATTTAAATCTATTACTCTCTTGATCATGTACACTAATCAAGAAGGTGAACAGATGATTCTAGTTCTGCATAAAGTTTACCATTTCACATTAAATCAGTGAATTATCTATTATTAGTACAGTATATTACCCATAATGCTATGCATATTTATTAACATTTCCAATACGCATGCTCCTTTCTTCAGATCTTTATAAATATGTTAAATAATTGTGTGGCCGAACAGGGGCGCCCATCCCCCACAAGACCCATGATGCACTCCTCTCCAAAAAGGTAGAACATTCAAATTATTTCGGTCAGACAAAGTTTGCGGAACAATATACCAGAGGTGCAACCACGAATTTTTGTCTACGGTGGGGGGGGGGGGGGAGAGGCAGTACCAGGATTATAAACGTACCAATAATAGGTAATAATAATAATAACAACATTAATAATGGCTTTATTATTATTATTATTATTACTAGTACTACTACTACTAGTAGTAGTAGCAGTATCAAAGACGTTATTTTCCTCATAAATTACGCAAATAGGGGGTAGAAGTCTGTGCTAAAGCATTTGTTTGGAGCAAACGATTTCAAATATTTTTTCAACACCCTCAATTTCACATTAGCTAATAATGTAAAAGAAGCACATAAACTGTATTTTTGAATGGCAGGAAATGAATGATACTCGTAAATGCATTCCGAAGATACATGTGTAACTTTCATGTACAACATTTGTTTTACACATATGCAACATGTAGCGACATAAAATAAGAAAATATAACAAGCTAACACTAAATTGTGTACGTATTCAAAGCTTCTTCAATAGAAATATACAACACATATTATTTAAATACAATACAGAAAACAAATATATTGCAAGCGAAGTGAGCAAGAAAATTTTTAGATCGAATTTTTGCAATTGAAAACAACATTGATTTAATAGGGTGCAAATAATTTCACTGGGCGCCATTCTCTCTTTTACAACTTTTTCTTTCATTTAGATTATCCGGCACCCATGGCTGACTCCCACCACCCCCTCTGATCTTGACGAAAATGAAAAAGCAGACATTGCGAGTGAAGTGAGAAAGAAAAATTACAAATGTATTTTTATTTGCATAAAATTTGAAATCGATTGGGATAATTACTCCTCTGTGCACCCTTGGAGGTGCCTTTGCCCGTCAAAGTTTGCAAATAATATCACGGGGCACCATGGCATTCTTTGTTTCACAACTTTTTTCATTTAGATCATCCGGTGCCTATGGCTGACCTCCCACCCCCACCCTAGCTACAGCTCTGAACTTGACGAAAATGAGAAAAGGAGACATTGCGAGCGAAGCGAGCAAGAAAACTTTACAAATGTATTTTTATTTGCATAAAATTTGAAATCGAAGGGGTAATTGCTTCTTTGCGGCTGCCTGCAGGTGCCCTTGGCCGTCAATGTTTGTCCCCCTGCCCCTAGAATTGACTTCCGTCGAAGTTTGGTGGGGGGTTGGGGGGCAATGATCCTCTGCCTCCTGTGGTTGCGCCACTGTATAATACACATATTTATTTAGTTAATATATGTTTACATTAGATACTTTGGACTCACTTTCATGTTTGCTATCATAAAACGTACAAAACTGCTCAGGCTCACTACCATTGTTAGTGCACTGGACCTTATTCTTCACAGTTTGTCTGCGTGACTAACCTTGTATTAATGCGATTACCATGCCCCCCACCCCCCCTCCTCCATCCAAACCGATTCTAAAGGCATAAAAGGTGGCGTTTCATTTCAACCCTCAGGTAGGTAGAAAAACTAAACATAACAAACTAAAAATAAAAAACAAGTCAATCAAACAAACGATCCCCCCATTTTTGAGTGAAGATATATATAATTGGTATAAAATTTTGTCCCCCCCAAAAAATTCCCATGATGCAGGCGCATCATGAAACCCCCCTGTGGGCACCCCTGTGGCCAAACACTTCTGTTAAATTATCACAGTATAGTATATAACTCTGAACTTAAAAGAAGAAAAAACAGGATGGAATCAATTATTGTAAGATTGAATATTTTTCCACAAAATTTAGTTTGTACTAATTCAGGTATTTCAAAGATTTCACACTTGTTTCATCTCGTGCTTTTATCTCTTATTATTATTTTTATTTTTAAAGATAAGCAGCAAGTTTTAAGTGAACTACATATCTTTTTAGAAGACTGATCACTACATTTTATTACCCAAGAGCTATGCAACCGTCTTGAGTCAACACCAAAAATATAGTTCCCACCAGAAATTAAACTTGGAGCTACTTCTTAAGATTTACATTTACTTGTTTTATTATTTTTTCCATCTAGGAGGGTCAACTTTGCATAATCTATTATGTACGAGGGAAAGTCAATATATAAGTCGCAAAATGAAATATCTTCGAATTGCTGCAATGTGAAATTGTTTTATGAATATCAGTTGTTGCACTGATCCTTTTCGCAAGTGTCATTGGAGGTGGCAGCACCACCGTGTATCGTATACGGTGCTAGTAGTCACGTTCTCGTGCAGTGGTGAATGATTTGATTGCCAAGTGGGTAAGATGACAGGTGTGTTAGCAAAGTGTACGCATGGTGAGCAACGGGACATTCAAGGTCACCCAGTCAGCACGGAAGGTGGTGTCACCGTGTTTTGTGGCAGTAAAGGCATCCTACTCGTGGAATTTCTGCCCCAGGATCACACTGTCACTGCAGTCACGTATTGCAGAACCCTGACAAAGTTACGGTCAGCCATTCGCAGGAAACGTCCAGGTGCTTTGAGAGATCGAGTTCTTCTGTTGAATGACACCGTTCGTCCATACAGTGCCAATACCACACTAGCTCACAGACGGTCCCTAGGTTTGGAACGACTGGAACATCCAGCCTACAGTCCAGATTTGGCAACATCCGACTTTCATCTCTTTGGCCCACTGAAGAATCACATGGGTGGAGGAGGTCCATCGGGAGGTTACCAGCTGGCTACGACACCAAACACAAACATTCTTCGCAGCTGGCTTTGAGGGACTCGTGAAACGCTGGGACAAGTGCCTAAAGGTTCATGGAGATTACGTTGTAAAATAAGAATGCATTTCACTAGGTAACTATTTCAACTTTTCTTTCTATTCCATTTTGTGACATATATTGACTTACCCTCGTAATATTTAAAGATAAGACCTAATATTTTTCTAAGTCCACTTTGTGCTTGTATTGATTGGTTTATTGTACTTCGGTTATCTATCACATTTGGCCAATTGTGAAGATGAGGGGAGTGATATGATGAAGGGACACTCACAAAGAACATCCATGCCCAGACCGGGATTCGAACCCAGGACTTCTGGCATCATAGCATGCTGTGATAAACACTTCACCATGGAGATCAGCTGTGCTCAGACAGGGCAATCAGGATAGCACCTAGTTTAAAATGAGATATGAGTGACAGCACAGCAACTAGTAATCAGACACAGCCCTATGATTACAAAGAACAGTGTTAGGCACTAGACTTCTCAGGGGCACTGCCCCTCCCACATTGAGTTACAGTATAAGTGGTGTAGATTCAGGGTGCACAGATTGGTGCTTTAATCCAGTGTGTAAGAACATGGCGAAATTTTGACAATAACAAACCTCTCCAAGGGAGCTTTCAGACCGAAGTGACAAGTAACACACAAGTGACAAACAACACATGTCACTTAGATTGGGCCATTAGCTCAATTGCAAGCATTGTGCTGCCTCAGTCAGTTGTTCTCGCATGCGTGATGAATGCTTGTTATGGACTAAAGGAGCCAGTGTCACTTGTCACTTTGGAGTGAACGTGCATTGTCACTTGTTGCCCTCAAATCCCTCAAAGTCAAGGCTTAATTCTAGGCTGTTTGGCACGCTTCCCCGATGATGCAGTGGTAGCGTTGTCACCTTGTAATCAAGGAGTCCAGCGATGGATACCCGGTGGAGGCACATAGTGCTTGGGATTCCACTTTAAACCATAGGTCCAGTCCCGATTAGTCTATCTGTGCTTAAAGTGGACTTAAAACACCAGCTCAACTGAACTAGGCTATTCGGGAGAAAGTACTTAAGTCAAAAAATGCAGTTCTCCAGCAGACAGTTATGTTTATTCTTTTAATAGCGAACATCACAGATATAATATACATGTTGGATCATGACTGTTTAGAATCTTTACACATACCCAGTATAAAATTATACTGATAATATATTCTTTAATTGATTCCATGGGACATAAACAAAAGCAACAGAAAATTGCAGTTTGACTTATGTGCCTTTTGCAGACCACCCTAGAATTAATATTGATGGAGACAAGAATTCTTACTTACTATTTCTAACAAGTACATCGCCTCTTCTGGCAGCAACACTAGCTTTCCAGCTTTTTCTCGTCCCATAGTCTCCCAGTGGTTACCTACTCTGCGAGTAACCTCCGCCACCTTGTTCTGAGGATTCCACTCAGCACCAGCCAAAGCATTCCTGCAAAAATGTTACATTTGGAATTTACACACTATCATTTACATAATTATCTTCTATTTGTATGGTTCGTGTTTTATACTGCTTTATTGAAACAATGAAAATTAATGAAGGGATGCTTACAAACAATATCCATGCACAAGTCAGGACTTCAACCCAGAATCTGTGATGGACAGATCTTGAGTTGACAATTCAATACGCTCAGCCACAATTGCAACTAGTGTTGCGTGATATATGGTCCAGGCAATATCAAATATACAGGGTGTCCAAATTGAAACGCCCTAATTTCAAATGTCTGTAACTCCACATGTATTTTATGCATCCAAATGAATTATGCATTAATTAATATACATAGTCCTTAAGTTTCTGTGAGCAAAGTCGTAATTAGTACATTAGTACATTAGAACATTTGGTAGATTTTAGTACATTTCTGCATGCACCTGACATTACCCCACTCAATTTTTTTCCTGTGGGGGCATGTCAAGGACATGGTGTATTCAACCAAAGAGACAACTCTGGTACTGCTTCGTGATAGGATTACATGGGACAACCAACATGCTACAGGCAACCTGCTGGGAAATCGAGTATCGGCTGGACATCCTCCATGAGACTTGTGGAGCACATGTAGAAATGTACTAAAATTAGGGCATTTCAATTTGGACACCCAGTATATTTCGTGTTGGCAATACATAGTCATGATATTTTGGCGATATATATCATGTCGGCAAT
The DNA here is from genome assembly GCF_977018435.1 of Lepisma saccharinum. Lineage (NCBI taxonomy): Eukaryota > Metazoa > Arthropoda > Insecta > Zygentoma > Lepismatidae > Lepisma > Lepisma saccharinum. The sequence continues at coordinate 54,179,193 of NC_139237.1, read as the reverse complement.
ATATTGTCACAATATTTTGGTGATATATATTGTGCCGGTGATATATAGTCATCATATTTTGGCAATATATATCGTGTCTGCGATATACCGTCAAGATATTTGGCGATATATATCATGGAGACAATATATCACCAAGATCACGATACGGCAAAAAATATTGTATCGTCTGTGATGATATTTTCTTGATATATCGCGATATCAAATTACCAATATCGTCCATCCCTAATTGGAACCATTCGTGGAAAAAAATATTAATAACAACAGGGGTATGTTATTTAAATAACTGGCATCATACACATATTTTGCACAAACATTTGGACTGACACAATTTGGTACAGTTCATTATGCCTGTCAGTTTAGTAGAACCAACACGAAAATAATATTTCTATTAGATTTTTAAATATCACAGAAGCTGCTATTTTTCATTGATCTTGTGAATGTAACAAGCAGAGCACATAAAAATTTGTGATTATAAACAAACAGAAAAAGGCATGTAGTGTTTTAACTACATGACAATTCACTAGTTAAGAACTTGATTTATGTTGGAAAACTACTAGGAGATGTGTTGGATTAGGTACTGAAGTAACTGCTTGTTTTCTTGGAGGTTACATACAAGAAAAAGATCGTTTATAGAATAAGAAACAAATGCACTACATCATCTGACATTCACATTGTTAAAGGGAATAAACTCTAACCCAGTAATAAAGGAAATTGAAAGACCCGTGATCTATCAGCTTATTAATATCTTCTGAACTTGACAGAAACATACAGAACATTCCCTGACATTCGCTATGAGACATCATTTTCAACACCTTCTGTAGTCAAGGTTAGTACACAATATGAAAACTGTAATTTTAATAGCCCACCCTAATGACTGTCGCAGACCCCGTTTGCCGGGAAAGACAAGCGCTGAAGCCGGGCCGCTTGCCGCCGAGTCTCGTAGTGAATGTCAGGGAATGCTCTGTATAAATGTTTCTACCAGTTCCTGAAAATGTAGAAAAACCAATGAAACACGGAAGTTTCAGGATGTTTCATTACTGAGTTGGTTTTATTTTCTTAACTTCAACAATGTGTAAGTTATCACCTTTTCATTCTTGCATATATTTATTCATTACAGTTCGACTTACCACTTTTCCACTCTCTCTTCATCTAGTAGTGACTTTCTCTCATCCAAAGCATTTTGAATCTGCTTTTTCTCCAACCAGGAGTTGGTCGGTTTGAAGTCCTTCGATCCCTTCACCGGGAGGGTTTTGTTTTCTCTATACTGCACCAATTCATTTGCCCTGCAAAAATTTTAAATATAATCCTAAAGTAATTGCCGCCACATCACAAGACAAACATTTAAAAATTAAATGAAATCATATCACAAAAGCCATGTATTTACTGAGTATGGAGGGGTAGGGGTATTTTAGTTAAAATGAATTTCGGAGGAAAAGGAAACAAAAATTTTGAGATTTGTGTGACACTACAGGAATTCTGAAGTTCAACAAATGATTCCACCCTATTTTCATTTTGAAATTAAAATTTTGGGTGCATCAGCTGTATTTTGCACCCATCACTTTATACGGGGTCCAGCCCCTTACCTGAACTAAAATGTAAAAAATAACATATATGTAACGTTGCAAGACTAAAATATTCTGACGTAGGTTAACAGAACTAAAATAAACATAACTAATGTCGTGTCGTAACTAAAATATTCTGACTTTGGTTAAAAGCTGAGGCTGTAAGGAGGCACTCAGCACACATAAGGACAAGACACAGGACGACACACAGAATTATACTTTCCAGGGCCAGTCGCCAGAGACTTGTTCGTCTGCAAGATGCAACCAGGATGTTTTATGTGGAAGTGAGGTTGACAATTGGGCGTACTACGTGGAAGACCGCCCCTTACACCCCGATTCTACCCTATTGTAACTGTTTATTCGGATTTCTGGCATGTAAACTTTTAAGCCTATTTTATGCTCAGATAGGCCAGACAGAACTGGACCTACAGTTTAAAATTAAATCTAGGTGATTTGGTCTGTTACTCGTTGACAGAATATCTATCGGCTCTCCAGGAGCCACCACAGAGTGCAAATAAGCAAAATAGGCATCATAGACGCTATAAAAATGTATATTCAGACTAGAAACACCATGAAACAAACTTAAAACATTAAAAGCCTAAGTCTTCATAAAAAGGAATAAAAACGGGAAATAGGTAAAAATCAGCACTTTAGAAATCTGTATGCCTCTGAAGTATGTGTAACAAACACAAATCAAAATCAGACCGTGTAAAAAAAAAAAAAAAATAAGTGTACCATGATTAGTTTGGTTTTTATTGAATTGCTTATTTTACTTCACATTTCTGCCACTTCTGGCTAATCGCAAAGATGAGAATGAATGGTGATAACATGAAAGTTATGAAGGAAAAATCACAAACATATATGGATGACACAAAAGAAGCCCCACAGAAGATTGTACAGGCTATGGACCCAGATGCCAGGCAAGAATGCAACCCAGAGCGTACTATGCAGAATGAAGGGGTCACTCCACTCACCTTTTACACTACATGATTAATTAGGAATTAAAAAATCGGAATTGGTACAAAAATCTAAAATCTACTAATGTTATACAGTAAAACCTGCCTATCCCAGAACATGATGGTTCCGAGCAAAATTTTCCATCTTAACAGTTTTCCTTCTTATACAGGGTTGACTTTAAATACAGTATAGAGCGCTGCAGGAAATAATGGAAAGACAGATTCACATTTCCATTACTTATAATGTAAAGTACTAATGCATGTACGTACATGGATAAAAATGTGATACAGTCGCAATAAGCATAGCAGAGATTACAATTATGTAACTACACAACATGTTGGTACACTTTTTACAGTAGTGTAAGAACATACAGTATGTACTTATGTATCTTTTCGAACCCAGGACCCCTGGCATCGTAGAGCGATGTGCATAGAGGTAAAGAGAAAGATTGAAAGATGGAATAAGAGAGGTGAAGAAAGCTTAAGATAAAAGTGAAGAAAAAAGAAAGAAACAAAGAGAGATAACAAGAAAAATAGAAAGATGACGAAAGAACAGAGGAGAAATAGACAAAGAAAGGTGGAGAAAGAGGGTAAGAGATGAAAGAAAGAAACGGAATCGTAACAGCTATGAGTATTGTAGCGCATTCTTTCATATCGACAATGTTACCGATAAGCGAGTGGCAACAGAGGCATGTTCCACTTACAGTATTGCATTGTTTTCTTGCGAGCGAAAAAAATAAAGAAGAAATTTCCATCTTACTGAGAATAAAAACATCTCGTTGGTCTTTAAATGGTGTTCCGTTAAGGAGGTTTCCACCTTAATAAGGTCCTTTTCAGGTATAAAATCGGTCCGTTCTGGGGACTTTTTCTGTATTTACAGGTATCCTTCTTATAGAGGTTCCGGGATATGCAGTTTTCACTGTAGTACAAAAAGTCCAAGGGTTGGAATTTGAATCCTGAGGGAGGTTCCAATTAATTTTCATCACATACATTCCTGAACAGGCTGCTTCAGATAGAACATTTCCCAGCAAAGAGCCGGCATGAATCAGGCTCTGGAGTTCACCCAATCTCTCATAAATGGATACTTGAAGGTACATTAGGCCGAAGCTGTAACTGTGTGAGGCCATCCCCCCACCCCATTTTTTTTCATGACATGTTGCAATGTGCAGGGGTAATTTTTTTCTTTAACCTCTCTGCCTGGGATTTAAATCTCCTGCCTGCTGAACCTCAAGCAGTATTCAAATCACTCAGCTTTAGTGTTTTCAGGTTATGTGAAACAAATTTCTATATTTTTCAATCTAGAGAATATATTTAAATCAAATTTTCAGTGCTATTCACTGATAGTGTCTTCGCACATCTTGATCAGTGTGAATTTTTTCATTCATGTATTTTGTATGCATTCTAGATGCATTGTGTTCATGACTATAATATTTGAAAGTACTTAAAATTTTCGCTCTTAACGCAGTTATTATCGCACTAACATTTAAAAAAGGATGAAAAACTAATATTTGTCATCACAAACAACTTGAAAAATTACCCACCCAGGTTATGGGCTTGCTTAAACCTAGTTAAAAGAATTAAAAGAGTGGGGGTAAAAAACAGAATTTAGTATTAGGAACTCCATGGACGTCAAAGAAGAGATCGAAAAACTAGAAATTAATAACGCTGATCGTGTGGTGAGCTTTGACGTCGTAAATTTATGCCCCAGTGTTCCTAGAGAAAAAGCTGCTGACGCATTGCAAAGATGGTTGATGAGTAGGGGTATATATGTCGTCGAGGCATGGGAATATGTTAGATGGTTTAACCTGTGTACGGGGTTTAACTATTTTTGGGGAAACGGGAAGATGTACATTCAAAAAGAAGGGCTAGCAATGGGGAACCCAGTCTCAGGAATCGTCTCCAGTATATTTATGCATTTTATCGAAAAGACAGCACTTAGCCTCATAAACAGGGGAATTAAGTTTTATCGCAGATACGTAGACGATATCCTTGTTATTGGTGAGGAGGAGGAAGTAGAGAAACTATTCGTAACCTTAGGGGAGCAAGAGGAAAGAATAAAATTTACTAAAGAGGAGATGGATGACCGTAAAATTAGTTTCTTAGACCTGGCAATTCATTTAGAGGGAAAGAAAATTCATACAGGGGTTCATCATAAGGCATTATCGGGAGATCTATACATCAACAAAGAATTGGCCCATGCCAACAGAACAAATAATAACCTATTTCAAAACTTCTTCTTGCGGGCTCACAGATTATGTAACAACCAAGCAGATTTGCGTAAAGAGATTGAATGGGTAATGAAAATAGGAACGGATACAGAGAAGAGGAGTTAAAGGGGAATTTAGGTAAAGCTAAGGTCACATAGCTTAGAAAGGAATAAAAGGAAGAAAGACAGAAAAGGAAAAGAATAAGAAGTTAGAGACGAGGAGGGGGAATATAAATATATAGGGATTCCATACTTTCCCGGAATATTGGAGAAAATTGAAAGACTTGTAAGAGGGTATGGTGTAAGGTGTGGGATGCGAGCTCCAAAAACTTTAGAAAAGCATTTCACCGAGTATAAGAAAGATGGAAAAGAGGAAGAAATAAATGAGGGAGGGATGAAGGGGGTGTATGGAATAGTGTGCCAATGTGGCAAGGAATATGTGGGTCAAACAGGAAGAAGCATGAATGTTCGGTGGGGAGAGCATGACAAAGATATAAAGCAGGGGGTTTCCAAGACAGGGCTCTCCGAACATATCCTTGACGACGGCCATGTTATCGCCAAACGAAAAGTGCTTAGGGAAGAGGGAAAACCTATAAGAAGGAATGTATATGAAGGGTTGTATATATGTAAGGGAAGAGAGAATAAATTAAACAGAGACGATGGGAATATCGACGAGATGTGGGGGAAGATGTTCAAGAAATGGGATGGGAAGGAATACGTAAAAATAGGTTTTAACATAAACCCGGAATAGAAGAGGAATTCTCACTTGACTTCACGTGAATTAGAAAGGAGGAAGTGTGGGGGGAAAGACTGGAGGGGAAATAGAGGGGAAGGAGAGGGGAGGCACCCGACCTCACGCTCTATGAGGAAACCTTGGAGTATTGCAATTGTAGCACACACAGGCCGTGGCTATTTAGTTTTAAAGTTTTAACGTTTCAAGGAGCAGTTTCTAATCAGGAAAACAGCATGGTAATATGACGTGCACCTGTTATGGGTGTTATGTTTTTAATGTTTTTAACCACACACACTTAACCAATCCCATATCCTATACCTAATAAGAGGTCGACGTGGTTATGAATTGTGTATAACCTAAAAGTGAACAGCCTGAAGATGGGAGCAGTTGCATCCCGAAACATCGTAGAAGCAACATAGATAATCGCAAAACGTAAGTTATTAATATATTTTTATTGTAATTCATAATCTGAGGAGAGATTTTATCACATGGAAACTGGTTTAAATAATATATTTGATTATTTTTTGACTTATGACTAAATGAGACTAATGACTAAATGAGACTAGAGTGAATTAGTTATTTTTATGGAAGTTATTTTGAATTCTTCTTAGCCTTTCACGTTTTTATACATATGTTGATATGTATAGGCCTATAGGCCTACGGGCTGAATAAAAAAACTAAGTCACAAAACATGCAAATAACCACAGACTATCAAATATCAAGTTTTAACAAGTTTTAAAAATGTTAAAACATTGTGCTTTCAATGCTTTGAACATCTGTAAAAAGAACAAAGTCATGCGTTTTAAATGTCCTGCATAAAACGGCTTCTCGGAACTATGTATATGTTCTGAAAGTGAAGGAATGGAACCATGCAAAACAAAGCCATATTTCCTTACATTTTCAATGGAACTTCTTCAGTACAAACATTCACAATATCCGAGTACTGTGTAACTGACAACATGCAGTTAGCATTAATTAATGGCAAAATAATAATAATAATAATAACGCAAGCAATTTATAGTCTACTGCATCGTACAGGCATCTGATTTAGCTTATTAAAACAGAAATTTGTGGATATCACAGCATTCGCTGGTTTATATACGAGAGGCATCCAGAAAGTAAGTTCTGCTGGCCTTAGTGGTTGGTGCACAACACACGTATACAGATATGAAGAGGTGGTGGCTGTAATCGGGTGCAGTCGCAGTGCTGTAAATGGAATAGATTTATAACAGCGCTAGGAGAAAGATGGCAGCCCTCATACAGTCTCCTGCCTACTGAAGTAAGTGCCGGAATCAGATGTCTGCATGCTCAGAAGCAGATGCCGGCAGAGCTCCACCGACAATCAGGCCCGTAGCACAATCTCAGCCCCCCCCCCCCCCCCTTTACATTAACAGGGTGGCTACAAACAAGCAGAAATGAAATTCCCTGACTTTTCCAGGTTTTCCAGGACAAAATTTAAATTTTTCCCTGACAATTACAAACTAAACTAAATCGATGTTTTTGCAAATGGAAATAATAAAGTCATACAGATCCACGTATGGTTTTGTTAAGTACCAATATTATCTTCTATGAAATTGACTTCATTTCTCTATTCTCTATGATTTGAATTCAAACTGCAAAATAGTGAATTTGGAAAACTATTACAATTCACAAGCTAGGGAAGGATTACGGAATGTTGTCATACGCAGTAAGTTTAAAATAAAATACTTGATTATTTTTAAAGTTACGACTAAATGAGATAAGAGTGAAGAGTGATTGATTAAAAAATACAATTTGTAATTTATCAGTCTCCTTATACATTCTCGGGATTATATGTTGATATTTCCACTGAGGTTTGGAACCCTCTACTTGCAAGAACTATGAGTGCTGACTCATTTTTCAATGCATAAAGCTACTTCTCTCTTCTCTGTAAAGCAAACAACTTAACTCTTGCATATAAGTGAAACAATTGAATCGAACAAAATAAAGTGTCTTATTTCCTTACATTATCAATGGGATTTCTGCTTCAGTACAGTATTTCCAAGTGAAGTACTGTGAAACTGACAACATGCAGTTATACCATTAATGCTGACAAAAAGGGTATGTAGGTATTAGAAATTTAACGCAAGCAATTTATAGAATTTCATTGTATAGGTACCTGACTTAGCTAACCACACATTAAAACAGGAACACTCTAATAATAAAAGCTTCTGAAAGTTCATATACGAGGGGCATCCTGAAAAAAGGTCTAATGGTCCCTATACGCAGCACTAGTGGTCGGAGAGCGACACACACATATGCAGGCAGGAAGAAGTGGCATGTAGCTGTAATCTGGTACAGTTGCAATGCAGCCGTTTTAGGAAAGTTCTAGGTTAAATATTGCAGCTCTCATACAGTCTCCCACAGACTGCGATGTAGCCTACGTGCAGTAATCAGATTTTTGCACGCTCAGAATTTGGCACAGAGCCACCAGCAATCGTGTGATGTGTGCAGACCAGATGTCGTGAATGATAGCATGGTCAGACGTTGGTGCAGACAATTCACGAAGGCCAATCGAATGTGCACAACCCCATACAGCTGAGTACACGCGGGTGTTCCATCACCTCAGGTGAGAGATTTTGGACCCCTTCCTGTACAGCCCTAGCCTTGAATGTGCCGACTTTCATCTCTTTGTTTAACTGAAGAGGTCTCTGGCAGGGCAAGGATTTCACAGGTACACTGCGGTAGAGATAGTTCCAGTCTTTGCTGTCAGACGCATATACCATGGGCATACAAAATTTAGTGCCATGCTACGACAAATGCCAAAACAACTGTGGTGATTATGCAGAAAATTAGGTTAGGAATCACTGTTACTAATGCATTAAATTACAACTTGTTTTATTTATACCTAATCGGTAGGGACCTTGAAATTTTGTTACTTTTTTTTCAAATTGGTGTATTTTTTTTTTAGTATAATGTGTAACATTTTCATTTTAGCACATTTTCTGGCAAATATCTCAAATTATACCTTCATGGTGTTTTAAAACTACTGTTTCAAATTGTAAGTCACATGGCTTACGCCTCTTCGTGAGAGTTTGATATCTTGAAAGTTATTTTGGGAATGTTATTTTCCATATCCATTTTTTTAATTTTAAGGTATGGATTTTAGATAATGGAAATTTCCCCGTATATACTAAAGGGTGCATAATGACCATAAGTGGCGACGCACCCAAAAAATTAAAATCAATCAATCTCATGTGACCAATACCGATATATTATGGCCCCAAAAAATTGGCATTGTATTTTTTTGACTTGTTAAGTGTTACGTTTCCCAAAATTCGCGTTTTTGTTTTAGAACATTTATCTGCCAAATATATTGAAACTTAATACTCCATTGTGCTTTTAAACTATTATTTTAAATTGTAGGTCACATGGTCTACGTATTTTCGAGACAGTTTGATATGTTGGAACAGATTTTTGAGGAAGTAAAAGTAAATAGCTCCCCATCACTTTTCCATGAAGGTGTATAGGGGTTTGGAGTTAGGGCCCCACACTTTCTTGATCACGGCCGAAGGTGGGGGTGATGTGATCAGCACCACGCTCCTGGCTACCTTTATCCCTCAAAGTTTCCTCAAGGTACCAGCTTCACATGATTCTGGGTGGTGCCGGAGCAGTTTGAATAGGTGGAAAACATCCCGGTTCTCCCTGGCAGGGGATCGACCCCGGGTCTCTCGCATAGTAGTCAGACGCCCTAACGACCGAGCTCCATTATTACTCGCTCGACAAATGCCAATGGTGCACACTTAGCTTGGTAATTCAAAACATATCTCGTGCGACAGATACTGAAGTGTGACGGTAGATACGCACTCGATCTCCTGTTAGAACCCTGCCACTTTTACATGATTTAATGTGGCTGTCGGAATTATTCCATGTACATATAACTCTATAGTTTACTCTTGAATAAAATGTTGGAAAACTTGCATGTTCTATGTACACAAACATGGCCTAGAAAAGACAAGCATGTTGGATTTCATGGAATTTTTCATTGTTTTAGGACATTTCTTTTAAAAAAATCGCTAAAAACGCCAACAATTCGCATTTTATGCCAAATACGCATTATTTCGATATTTCTAACGGGCGAAAAATGTGTCCAGACATCACTGCACATTCCTAAACATAACTTCACAGCAATTACCATTTTTCACGGTTTTGGCGTTTGCGAAAAATCAATGTCCCTACTAACAGACAGGACAGAGAGTGGCGTTAATTTCATTGCAATACTAGTGTTGCAGTAAATTTGAGGTTGGGAGCATGCACTTGCCAATTTTTATAATGTTCACCAATGCAGATTTATGGTTCACTTTTTCGTGATAGTATTCAATTCTTCTTGATATCTAAGAATAGTGCAATGTCATTGTAAACGTATGTTAACTTGTGCGAAACCAGTAATACGTCAGGATGATGAAAGAAGACCTTTGTAAGCACTGCTACATTAAAGAAGGTGAAGTGAGCCAGAAGAGTAATAAATTCCAGCAGCATATTTGCAGTCTAAAGCTCTTCTTGTTTATGCATGAAATTTTTGTTGGATGTTGCAGTCAAAGCAAATTTTGTTGGATGTTGCAGTCAATGCAGTTTCTGTCGCATGTTGTAGTGAGATACTTTGTCGGGTGGCGATATTCGACAAAAATCGTATGTATCAATGGAACGTATTTGTTTCAATGTTCCTTCAGTTTGCCCAAGAAAATGCCTTACTACGACGTCCGACAACTATCGGACGGAGCCACCCGCTCTGTTGACAAGTTCCCTTACTACTCCTATACGGACAAGAAAAAAATGATAATTCAATGCATTTTCCATGTAATATTTAGAGGCTTAACCTTTACTCCCCCGATGATACCATATGGTATCATCAGAGTAAGGTCGTACTGGCCCGATGATACCATATGGTATCATGGTGCTGATTACGAAATAAATATGCTTTTCGAACTTCATACTCTTACGTTTGGGTGGAAACTCTGACACAGGTCTGGAGCAAGCCTGGGAAATTCATACTGATGACCAACCTCCCCCCTCTCCCCGCAACATATCCATGCCACATTTCCGAACAGAGTATCACATTTTGGCTCATTATTCAACTTTTATGGCACCCAGGAACATGAAATGTTTCAATCTTTTTGGAAACGTTCATTCTTTGAAGGAAATACTATGGTTTGCGTCTTCTCCACCAAATAGCGGGAGAAGAAGGGGCAAACTCCAGATTTTTATAGTTTTTTCATTGAAATTCGGGGGTCGGGCCCCCAAACCCCCTTCCTCGGTTCAGCATTCTGAATTATACACGGTTGCATGTTCTGATGTTCTATCTGACAAACAAAACTTATCCGAAGTAGATTGCTCCCATAGTGCCCGATTTTTAACAATTTACCTCCAAAAATGCAAATTACCTATTTTTCGTAAAAACAAAATCACATTTTGGCTTATTATTCAACTTGTATGGCACCCAAGAACATGAAACATGTTACGTTCTCTTGAGAAATGTCCATTCTTTGAAAAGAATACTAAAGTTCATGCCCCCCCCCCAAATAGCACAGGAAGAAGGGGCAAACTCCAAAGTTTTATGTTTTATCCATTGAAATTCGGGGGTCGTGCCCCCCCCACCTGCTTCCTCGGTCCGGCGTTCTGAATTTTACACGGTAGCATGCTATGATGTTTTAGCTTCAAAACAAAATTTATCCGAAGTAGATTGCTCCCATAACAATTTTCCTCCAAAAATGCAAATTACCTATTTTTCGTAAAAAAAACAACAAAAAAAAACATTATGGCAATGTGGCTTATTATTCAACTTGTATGGCACCCAAGAACATGAAACATGTTTCACTCTCTTGAGAAATTTCCATTCTTTGAAAAGAATACTAAAGTTCGCGCCTACTCCCCAAAATAGTGGGAGAAGAGGGGGAAACTCCAGACTTTTATGGTTTTTTTTCATTGAAATTCGGGGATCGCGCCCCCAAACCCCCCTTCCTCGGTTCGGCGTTCTGAATTGTACACGGTTGCATGCTCTGATGTTTTAGCTGAAAAACAAAAGTTATCCGAAGTAGATTGCTCCCATAGTGCCCGAGTTATAACAATTTTCCTTCAAAGAGTGTTTGAATTTAAAATTCCCGCCGAGAAGCCTGGGCGTGAGAAATCTATCTATCTATCTCTCTCTCACTCTCTCTATCCTCCTGCCATCACTGGTTTCTGGCGCCGTGGTGTGCATAAAAGAGGCCTAAAAGTTGAGGCTCAAACTTAAGAACGAGATTTCCTGTTCCCGTGCAGAGTTCCATAACGATAAAAAAAATTAAAAAAATTTTAAAAAAATTTAAAAAAGACGAAATTCCCTGACATTTCCCTGACTTTTTTGACACCTCAAATTCCCTGACTTTTCCCGGTTTTCCAGGTCTGTCGCCACCCTGATTAAGCGAAACTATTTTGTATAATTTGTTTGCAGTGAAGAGTGAAAATGTAGACAGCTCACAACTTTAAGGATAAATCCACAGAACATGAACAGCAGCTATTACTATTACATTCGCTCATCTTATTTATGAGCTTAAGTCTAAGTAGCTGCAAGTATTTAGAAGATTATCTAGACTTTGTAAGTAGGGGAGCTTCTTTATCTGTACCTTCTTTGCCCCTGTTGTGGCCTCCATTTAGACAGAAATCTGTGACTTTGATGTTATCAAGCTCCCAAGTTTTGGGAACGTAAGGGAGTTTCATTGCTTTGGCCGGGGGTGGAATGTACTGTAGGTACTGTGATTGAATATTGTGCATTTTTTGTGTGATATAAATGTCTGCATCATCTAAAGTAGTAAGAGTGTGTAAGGGATGATTTCAGGATCAGTCAATTAACACTTCAAGAGATGTTTTAAAAGACGTAGGAGAATTAGTATTGTATGATATTTATACATTTTGTATAACAATGACTCCCCCCACACATAATTTACCTTCATTAAATCCTGTTCAATTTTTAAAAAATGGACTTTACAAAGTCCCCTGATAACCCGTGAGCCCCCCCTGGAGATCAGTTCTAGCTACGGGCCATCCGACAATCCTGTGAGGTGTAACAGTAGGGCTGAAAAGTTCGTAGGCTAACATAGTAAAAAATATTTTTTTGACAAAATTCGATTTTATTATTCAATATAGTTGCCTTCGAGGGCGATACAACGATTATAGCGGTCATACAATTTTTCGATGCCATTTTTATAGTACGATTTCTCTTTAGCCTCAAAATAGGCCTCAGTTTCGGCGATTACCTCTTCATCAGTGCTAAATTTCTTTCCAGCGAGCATTCTTTAAAGGTCTGCAAACAGGAAAAAGTCACTAGGGGCCAGATCTGGAGAATATGGTGGATGGGGAAGCAATTTTATTACGGTTGAATATCGCTAAACATTGCTCCGAATCATCGAAACGTTGTTGCTTTTGATCGATTGTGAGCACGCGCGGCACCCATTTTGCACACAGCTTTCGCATGTTCAAATATTCATGCACAATATGTCCAACACGTTCCTTTGATATTTTTAAAGGCTCAGCTATCTCGATCAATTTCACTTTACGATCATTTAAAATTATTTTGTGGACTTTTTTGATGTTTTCGTCGGTAACAGCCTCTTTGGGGCGTCCACTGCGTGCATCGTCTTCGATGCTCATTTCGCCTCGTTTAAATTTAGCAAACCACTTCTCAACGGTTGATTTTCCTGGTGCAGAGTCCGAATAATGTTTATCAAGCCAAGCCTTGGCTTCAACAGTATTTTTTTTCGCCAAAAAGCAATGCTTTATTAACACACGAAATTCTTTTTTATCGATTTTTTCACAATAACAAAAGCTGCTTCACTCACAATGCTATATCTCACGAACTAATTATCCGGCAGCTGTTAAATTTATACACGTATCTTTTGAAGGTTAGTACTAAGTAAAAATCACATGGATTTAATTCTAGTAACGCCATCTATGAGTCAGCCTACGAACTTTTCAGCTCAACTGTTAAGGACTGGACTTCATAAGAGAGAGTATGGTAAGACGATGGTTAGATGGAAAGGCTGACACACCATGTATGACCACAGCTGAGTGCACATGCACTCTTTTGCATTATTTCAAGTGGGAGGTCCAACCTCACAAGTAACGACTTCCATCTCTTCCTTCAGCTAAAGTGATTTCTGGCAGGAGATACATTATGACTTATGACAGTGATACTGTTGTACAGAAGGTTCCACTTTCTGGAGGCAGAAATATGACATGGGCATACAAAATTTAGTGGCACGCTACAAGAAATACCTGAGCAACAGTGATGAATAAGTCAAAAAGTAAGTTATGGGTTGCTATAACTAATACAAATAAATGTCAATTACTACCAATGTTCTTGTTTTAATTTATGGCTACTCTCTGAATGTCCCTTATATAAAGTTCGAGCCTAGTAAATTCAATCAAAATAGATAAAAAATGAAACTCAAGTAGAGCTGCAGAGGAACATTGATTATTGAGGAAAGTGATTGAATGATTAAAGTGATTTTTAGTATATTAAAATTGTTTAGCTATTTATTATTACTTTATTCCATAACATTGGACATAAACTACCCCCACTAGTAGATTAAAAAACATCTATCCTGAGGGGAAGAGGAGGGTGATTTGCAAAGTGAGTGTAGCAGAAAACGAGTTGTCAATTTCTTATGTTGACAGGTATGTCCAACAAAATTCGCACACATAAACAGAGCCTAAAGTTTGCCCGATAAAATATCATATCACACAAAACAAAAAATCGGATGCAGGGGAGCGCCATGCATTCATTTTCTGTTGGATGTCATAGTGAGACATTTTGTGGCAATTCAACATTAATTGGATGGCAATATCCGACAAAAATTGCGTCGATCAATGGAGCCTAATAATGTTCACCTGAGAAAATGTCGTACCACGAAATCTGAAAAAATAGGTTGCATTACAAGCCTTCATTGGTTTCCATGTTCCTTCAGAATGTTTGACAAAATGCCATACTTTGGAGTTGGACATTTGTCGGATGGGGCCTTAGTTGGTGCACCTCCCACCCCCCAAACTTCTCTGGTTGACAACTACACTACCTCATTACTCCCATACAAACAAGAGAAAATGATAATTCAGTACATTTTTAAAAGTGATAATTAGAGATTCATTAAATGTGCCAGTCCTGCCTGGAAGGTTCAATGCATCGCATCTACAGTTCAAAGTAACATTTGTCGATAAAGACAAAATTCCCTGACATTTTTTTCCCTCTGAAATTCCTTGACTTTTCCCGGTTTTCCAGGTCTGTCACCACCCTGTCATATGTCACAGCTCATGCACAGACATGCACAATACGGATATATCTCTGTAAGAGAACACATCTTTTTAAAAGTATTCTTGTTATGACAGAAAGAATGGAACAGCAAGCATAAGTTTAAAAATGAATACCCTAGCCACAGTGGATATACCATAATTCGAATACAATTGGCAACACTGGATCTGATTGAAAATGCAACAATTTTCCTGTGCAGATGAGAGATCATGATAGAGTATAATACACATTGCCACGCAGCGAACCTTGCTTCCGGTTGTCAGACATACCACTGCCGTTTCCTACACCTTCCCTTTTGCAAGCAGCACACCACCACTCCGCTAGCCGATAGCAATGACGTCAGTAACATACAAACCAGAGATCATGAAACAAAACAGCGATCTTGTGGGAGGTATGAAAACGGTCAACCTTGTCACGCATGAAAACTGATTTCTTGAACTGGTTTACATTCCATTGCACACCAATAAAACCCAAACTAAATGTGCTGTGTTTAAGTGTTTAATTACACGAAGACTGAAACTATAAGCTGAACCTGAACATTTCGGTACTCCGTACCGAAATTGAACCAAAACTCCGTGCTCACTTACGCGAGACAGAAACTTGCCCCTGCCATTTTAGTTCAGGTTCAGGAAGACTGAAAGTATTAGAACTGCATGTTGAAACTAGTAACAAAGTTGCAAAATGCACGAAATCGCCCGAATAGCGGTGGCGCTGTATGCGAGGAAGATTGAAACTCTTGCCTGTACGAATAACAATGTTGCATGAAACAGATTGATTTTCTGTTTTCACACAAATTATATGCTCTGTTTATACACTTTGAACAAACATTTTTATTGACATGTTGAAACTTTCATTAACATTAATTTCCAGGTACATATGAAAATGATTATATTTACTAGAAAATATGACATTTTTCCTAGGAAATTCTATGCGGTGTAGGATATAGCGGTGAACTCAATCAGTTCTTATCTATAGCACTTTAAACTCAACACTCTTCTTGCTTCTGAACTTCTACAAGAAAGGCTTTAAATTCCACACCAGCAATGTAATAACTCCTGCTTGTAGGAATCAATCAAAATATTTATTACTATATCATCCTTCTCTGTGAAGTCTGCAGTTTTATACATCCCGACTCTATCCTCATCCTGGACCTTTCGGATGTACCGCACTAATTATATATCTAGAGGATTCTTTTCACTTGATCAGGAGTGTTACCAAATAATACAGTAACTGCATTCTTCCTAAAACTTATTTCTGCCTGGTGCAGTTTTAGAAAAGGCGTACGTCAAAGAAGGCCAGAACCAGAACCTTTTACAATGAATATTTTGGTACTAAAATTCATGCCACCAATATCAAGTTCTACATGTTACGTCCCTGACAGGGTGACACCAGTCTGGCTTAGGCCAGGGTAAAACATGAGATTCTCAGGGCAACTAAAACTGATTGATAACTTATTATAGAAGGAAGGAAAAACAAAGAAAACAACTTGTTTAACCTACTACGGAAGGTATGATGCACCATATATTCTTAATTTTCATATTACATTAAATTTATATACAGGATTGTATTTAAAGCTGTATCTTTGTTTCTTGGTCAAATATATCTCTATTAAACATATTTCATCTCCTGAAAGGCTTCTTCTTCTTCTTTCTGAATACGTGAAATACTTCCTCTTCTTCTATCAATTAATCCGCTGATTCATCTATTGGTTAAGAGGCTTCTTCCTCTATCAATTGGTTAATAGACTTCTTCTTCTATCGATTGGTTAATAGACTTCTTCTTCCATTTGTTAGTAGACTTCTTCTTCTATTAATCAATATACTTATTCTTCTATAAACTACTTCTTCTATTGATCAATATACTTATTCTCAACTACTTCGTCAATAGGCTTCTTCTTCTATTAATTAATAGAATTCTTCTTATACTTCTTCAATATATTTAGTCTCACATTAATTACTAGACTTCTTTTTCTATTAGTTGATATATAAAAATTTCTATTGGTTAATAGACTTCTTCTTATACTAATTGATAGTCTTCTTCTTCTACTAATCAATATACATATTCTTCTATTCGTTAGTAGACTTCTTCTTTTATATACTTATTCTTCTATCAACTTCTTCTTCTATTTAATATACTACTTCTTCTATCGATGAGATCATGTTCCTTTCATATATTTATTCTTCTAGTAAATATATCTCTTATTTACCAAGGCACCTATATCCAAATTTCTTCATTGGACTGATTTCCGTATCTTCCCTACTATATTTCCTTCTTTTTGTCAAAGATACAACAATAATGAATCAATATTTTGTTGCGCAATAGCCTAATATAAGCAGAAAAAAGGGGTTAATCGAAGGGCACCGCCTGTCCCACGATCGATCTCGATCCGGGTCAGAAATAGATGCGCCGCAACGGAAGTGCTTGGGGGGCCGCCACTTAGTTGGCGCCACACCAGGGGAAACATCCAAAAAGGTCTAGTGGGAAAACTCCTTCCCACTAAGACGGTAGAAAGATATAAAATTGTAATCGCTTTTTAACTTCATTAATCTTTACATACAATCACATATGCTGCACGTGTCGATTATTTCTTTATCTTGCCTTTATCCATCTCCATTGTTTATCTCAGTTCATAAATTTATGTAAGCACAATTAATTTCAGTTCACCCAACACTTTCATTCTATTCGCGTGCGCATTGTTACTATAATCTGCGATCCTAATATTTCTTCCGTGTGCTGCCATATATGATTCCTTATTTCAATCATTGGCCATATGGTTTACATGTGCGGGTACGTAACAATGTCTACTACCTATCACTCTCTTCTTATGGCTTCCAGGAAAACCTAATAATTTTTCTATTTGGAAAATTTTGCATTTGAATTCATGAAAACGACTTTTCAGTCAGGAGAAAATTCAATTCTAATTCTTGTATTTTACGTTCCTTCGAGTTCACTTGCCTAAACAAAGAGGCACTTAGAATAGGCCAAAGTTTGTTTGACACGATTGGGATTGCTGGTTGTGTAGAAACTTTCTAGTAGTCTCCACTCCTTCTTCCTCCTCTGACGGAACATCATGTCTTGGTGAGAGAGAACCACAATTGTCGCCTCTACGTTGTGGAGAGTACCATCTTGGCGGTCTAGGTCTAAGTTTTTCTTGATAACGCCATATGTCTGGAGAACTTTGTCCTTGTTCTGGACAAGTCCTGTAGAAATTCCTCTGTCTTTGGTTTTGATCTTGGTTGAAACTTCTCCTGCCTACTCCTATATAATCCCAGAGGACGTGAGTAATTTCTTCCTCGACCTTCTGAATTCGTCTGGATATTCCGAATCTTAAAACTTATATTGCCTGCAGCCTTTTTATTTCTGGGGTCTTGTTATTCTTCCAGGCAGCAGGGTCAACATAAATATCGAAGTCCTTTAAAAAATGTGTCAACTCCTCCACATTTCGCGGAGCGTGTGCTAGACAGAGGTTCCGAATGCGATACGGTAACTGTCGAATGATTAAATTGAGAGCTTCATTCTCATTAAAATCGTCAGCTAGGTTTCTGTACGATGCATAGATACTCCAGGCGAAACACTGACGTACCTCCGGTTCCTCACAGCCGCGCTACTTGTCCTTGTTTCACCTTTTCAGAGGCAAATTCCTCCTTAAAGTGGGTGCAAAAAATCAGCATAATTTACAAAGCTGTCCATATTACCAGCTAACCAATGCTCAGCCTTGCAGGTGAAAACCCTAGGTAACAATTCCAATCTATAGTGCTCAGGCACTTGCATTAGGTCAAAACTTACATTTAACTCAAGCAGATATCTTTCCGCTCATTGGGCTTTGATATCGCCTTTGAACTTTGGAATGTTTGCGATATCAGCCATTCTGGGCATCTTAAACTCTTTTCTGCATCGAGGAGAAAAAAAACGTCATTACTATCCATTTCCCTAGGTCTCTTGCATCTATCAGCAGTTGTGGTCTTACCTGGGAAGAAGGGGTTTGGAAGTACCATAGGAGGTTCATAGGTCTCTGGGTTCAGTTCTCCTCCCCACTCAATTGAATCAGGTAAAATTCTGAAAGAGGTTTCTGGTCAAATCTGTAAATGATGGATCTTTTCCTGCAGCTCATTCATAATTGTGCCTATCTGTTCCTGAATTTCTTGGCGAAGAGATACTTCCATCTTTTTAACCTTCTCATGGAGAAAATTAACCTTTTCTCCTACTGCCTTTATTTCGACTTTCTGTTCTTGCACCATATTTTCCATGAGTTCAGTTTGTTCACCTAAGGTTTTCACTGCTCCATTAATAGATTCCACAGAAATCTTTAATTCTTGAACTCACTCTGGAGGGTCAGATTCAGATTATCTTCCAGACTGGACAAGTTCAAGACAGGTTTCCATATTCCTCTTTAATTGTTCCTGTTCCTTCTCTATCCGTCCTTGCTGAACTGTTAAGAACTCTAGCTACTCTTGGACAATGTCCTTTACCTTTTCAGTGATTTTAATACTAAGCTTTTCTATTTCTCCTTGGATACTCTCTACATGTTCAAGTTTGTGCTGAGAGAATAGAGCCTGTAACTCTGACCTTAGTTATATATCTTCCTGTAGTCTCCATTCTTCCTGGTTTTCAATCAAAGAACGGAAAATACATAATTCTTCTTTTCTGTTTTCCTCCTCTTCCTCTTTTCTTCGAGCTCTCTCTATCTTACTCTGTATCTTATCCTCCTTTTCTTTCTGTCTTCCTTCTGCTTTATCTTTCTTTAGCCAATCAAGTAATCAATGATCTGACAAGGACTGGGTAGGAAGACTCGATTCTGGTTCTGGTGCTGATAAACATGATGTGCATCTCATCACTATATTTGATGCCGAGATTACTTCCTGCTCTTCACAACTACAATGAAAACTCTGCAAACATTGGCAACACTGGAAAAAATTTCTGTCATCGCCAAGATTCTCACAGCATCCAAACTTGGATTCGGTGGACATTGTTACCCTTCCTCTGCTTTGCAGGTTCATTCCCATCGTGTCTTTCTTCATTCTGATACACCATCTATGGTTTTTCAGTAAATACCTTCACTTCACTATCACCTTCGTGAATTATGTGGACAAACACTTTCACTAAATCAGGCATTATGTTTGATTTGCCAAAATAATTTTGCACTCGAGCTCCCACAATTGTGCACCCAAATAACTATGCAACATTCCCCAGTTGGACACCAGTCACAAAGTTAGTCTGCTGCTCCTTGTGTCGGGAACATGAGACTCATTGTAACTCATCAGGGCTAGCTGTGTAAAGAAAAAACACCTGATTTTCAAAGTAAGACAAACTTTTATAATCACTTATATTTCTTACAAGCAATGTACAGATTTACTCACGTTTCTTTGCATTGCCTGAAGCATTTCAAATCACAATCAATAACACACAACTTCATATAGTATTAATGTTGGACAAAACAAATGAAAACACACACAAGCTTCTGCAAGTAATCAATAGGCCTACTTCAATTAAATATTTTTATAAAAAGTGAGGAGCGAATTTACAATACCGGACCCCTCCCCGATTTTTGTAATATTTCACATACTCACTAATTGAGGCCTCCTAATAATGAATTTGAAGTTAAAATTTGGGGGTCATGTGTAGAAATTGCAAAATAAGCAAAATTGATTCAGAACAGATATGCACGATTGCTCATTATTTACCAGAAGATTTTGTGTTTCTAATACTTAAAAAACAAAATATACATTCCTGACATTACTACGACCCCAAATTTTTACTATGCTTGCCTAACCTAACATAACCTAACCTTACAGTGAATGGTTCGTGGGGCTATCCGTCAATGGTTTATGGGGCTACCTGTGCATGGTTTTATGACCCCAATTCTTAAATATGTTTAAATAACCTTACCGAGAATGGTCAGTGGGGCTATCCGTGATTGTGATAACGAACCGATAAAAAAATTTATTTTCGTAGCACTTTAACAGCAAACGTTCTTCATCGAAGACGCCATTTTCGTATCCTGCAATTTTACGATCGATGCATTGTTGCCAAACTTTCCTGTAATCAACAACTTTTTTACTGTTCTCTTCCGCCATTCTTACACGATCCATGCTCTCCTAGTATGAAATGAACAGTGTGGCAATGCTGTAGAGAGCGTAACTAATTGCAAACGTCAATTGTTCATATCAACAAATATGGTTCCCATACATCAGGGCATGAAATTTCTAGTTTGAAGTCAGTCGCCGGACTAAAATATTTGGTCGCCACTATTTTTTATTGAGAAATAATAAAAATATGAGCAATTATTAAAAAGAACATACCTTAGGAATTAATGTTTATGTAGCGCTGTCGTTCTGCACTGAAGTACCACTTAACAATCGCAACTGCTGGGTCAAACACTGACAGGGTGGTTCATTTACGGAAACTCTGATCAAATCATCCAGTGTCTCAGTCTTTAGAGAGTTCCTGTAAATAGTCTTGAGTCTGTTGTAACAGCTGAAACCTCTCACACATGAAGCTGTGCTCACTGGTAAACAGCACAAAATGTCAAAATCTGGAGCAAATTGGGGAATCTTGCTGAACACTCTTCACTGTGAATCTTCTCCAGCATCTGATTCAAAGTCAGAGAAGGAAACAAAAGTTTGTATTATGTCCACTCTGCTAAGAGAACATCCATTTTCTCATTATAAAGACTCGGGTTCAAGTACATGTAGAGCTTCTTTATGTCTTCTATCCCAAACTGAAGAATATTTTCTTTGGGAGGCCAACCCAAGGTGTCGAAAACATGCAAAGATGCAATCACATCTGTTGATATAGATTGCAATCTTTCTGTGATGTACACCTTCTCATTGTTAATTAAGTTTCCTCTAACAGTCTGAAACTCTTGCTCTCTATTTTGAATGTTTGTGAGCTGCACATCCCTGATCTTTCCTGAAATGAATACATGGTCCAAGAAATCTTGTTCGCTTGGTCCAACATTAGATTCCAGGTCAGCCAAAACTGAAATACAGTGTTCAATTCTTATTTTCAGAGATGAAATCAAAAGACTCTTATTTTGTAGTGCCACGCTTAAAGGGTTCAGTTTCCTCTAAAAATCCAAAACAAACAAACTTAACAAATTTAAATTGCTTCAAACTTTTCAGCAAACCCTTAGGTTTAGTACTTTCATTGTCTTTTCCATGGGTCACAACAGCCTCATGATTGCAAGAGATCTCTTACAGCACTTTCTTTGCTGGCTAACCACCTAATAGTGTGGATATCACTCAGTTTTAGAATTTCTTCTCCTATAACTTCTGCTGTTTCTCTCAAGAGGTGAAGTCTTTAGCAGAGCCATGATAAAACTGAAAAATATTCCTAATCACGGAATCAAATGCTCTTAAGATATTTAACTCCAACACAGCTAACTGCAAACGGTGTGCAAGGCAGTGAAAATTTATAATTTTATTACAAATATCTTTCATTTGCACACCCAATCCTGATTTGTGCCCGACCATATTTGCTGGACCATCAGTACCCAAGCCTACAATGTAATACTTGTTTCTGTATTTATTTGAACCTATTGCCCAATCTAAATACTAAATAATCAGTTATGGCTGTGAAGTGACCAGCAGAAGTAGCGTTTGGGAGCTCTATTACTCCTAAAATGTCCTCTTTGATGTGACCATCAATTGCATCCACGTATCGAACATACACATTTGCATGCTCGACTGACTATCTATCTGTGGATCCATCAATCAGAAGGCTGATGTACGTACTTTTCTTTATTTTCTCCACTAGATCTAACTTCAAAGTTTCAGCTATGAAATGAATAAATTCTCTGCATTGCTTTTTATTGCCATACTTAGGTAGAACACTCACACTTAATTTTCCTCCCAAACACAGCAGATCTGCAAAGTCTTTAAATGGCTTCTCATGTTTAGCTACATAGTATGCTACATTAAATAAATTTGTGAGATGGGGTCGGCGTTGAGTGGACACGGGGTTTTCAATCGGCTCGCTTTCCAAAACCATGTACGAACGTTGGAATGAGATGTTCGGGCATGTTTGACACACATTTGAAACAACAAAATTTTAGTCGCCAGCCCCAAAGTTTTGGTCGCCAATGGCGACCTGGCGACCGGAAATTTCGCGCCCTGCCATACATGTAAACAGAGAATCATTGGGAGAATATAAAAGTTTATTCTACACATTAATAAACAATTTCTACACCTCACCCGAACATGTTAACCTCAGATAAACCATAGTGACTATTAACTATTTCGTGAGTATAAGCAGTAGCATAGAAATTACAGAAGGGTCCAGTATTGTAAATTCTTGCCAAAAGGGAATTAAAAACAAACTTTGTCTTGTAAAAATGATAATTTAGAGAAATGTTCCAAAGAACAAAATTGTGTACTGTGTTTTTAAAGGCTGTAACATATCACTGTCACTTTTCTTATGTGTATTGAGACAGGCATATAAGATATGCTGAAAAGTGTATACAAATATATGCATAGTGCCAACACATCTGCTGACTGATAAGCAGTATTTCAAATTTTCTGTGAACATTATTAGAGACGGTACAGCAACCACACGCGATGCAAAGCATGTGGATGTAAAGAGCAACACAAAACTCATATAACACTACCCTTAACACAGTACTTGCCCTTCAAATATGATTCATATTTCACCCCACATTGGAGAAATCACGCCATCTTAACCACTGAAGAAACTGTATGAAGGTATGGTGTTCTCTCATAATTAATACATAAACAATGTCACACACACAATACACACACATAAACAATGCATAAATTTACCAAAAGGAAGCTTCATTTGAAAATATACAATAATACAATTAAAAATGTTAAACATCGGGTCATATTCATGCACGTAACATTTGCTTAGCTTCACGCTTGCTATGGATTGCCGGACTGAGTGCTGGAACATGAGGTTTTGGCCAGATTTCCCATCATGTTCTGTGCCGCTGACGTCAAATCGTATATCATTAAATTCGACAATCATTTCGGTAAAAATTTGATACGGTCCCAACGGAATTCTTCATTTTTACACAAGAAACTACTTACGGAAATGAGTTTCTGTTTAGAAGTTCGTGGAGGTATTTTCTTTCATCATGGAATCTCTTTCACCGGGAAATCATGTATTTTTTAACAGAAACATCTCTCCGACGCACAATTGTTGTTCCTTTCATTTCCTTGCACTACATGAACCAAATGTTGTGAATGTTTGATGAAATAACTACCTGTCATGTTTTCAACCAGACCATTTTTTTAAGATGCAATTTTTACTATGTTTGCCTAACGTAACCAAACCAAACCCAACCTTGCCATGCATGGTTTGTGGGGGTATCCGTGCATGGTTCGTGGGGATATCCGTGAATGGTTTGTGGGGCTAAGTTTGCATGATTCGTGGGGATTTTTTGGTTTCTGGGGCTACTCATGAATTGGGGCTATCCGTGCATGGTTCGTGGGGCTATTCATGAATTGGAGCTATCCGTGAATGGTTCGTGTGGCTATTCATGAATTGGGGCTATCCGTGAATGGTTCATGGGAATTTTTCGGTTGGCAAGATTGGAAACACTACATACCCAATGATGATGTACCACGCTAGTCAAGCTGTCTCGCTATATTGTGTCTTACGGAAGCTGAATAAGGAACAACAATAATTACTCCTCATGACACAAAGTGAAATTATTTTCGTGAAAAAAGAAAAATACCACCTTGAAGAATCTTTCGTAATACAGAATAGGGATGGTACTACTTTCGTATAGGTGAAACACCTAGAAATCATTTATTTCACACTTTTTAACGTACTATTCTGCATTGCTGAACATTTCTTTATGTGTAATAATGAATTTCTAATGAAAATAATGTCTATTTCTTACATTTACAAGTACTTACTGTTCTTAGTTATTTCGATTCTGTAACAAACACTATGGCGATAGGTACTGGTTCATGGTTTATCGCATGTTGTGAGTGTTTTTTGTCAATTTATGCAGTGTTGCAACCTTGTTCACAGAAAAATACCTACTTTCGTGCTCGGATTTGAAATTATGCTAATACCTCACAAACCATTGACGTTAGCCCTACAAACCATTTCCTGTAAGGTTAGGTTAGGCAAGCATGGTTTAATTTTTTTTAAACAAAAATTAAAAATACTCTACACGTAATGTTATAGTCAAAAGACAGTGAGGTTTAAAACACTTACTGGGGGTTATGTCATGTAACGCATGGAACATTGTGCTCAAGTGCAGAAAGCAAATGGCGGCAGCGGCAATAATGCGTCGGAGAGATATTTTTGCAGATAAATACACATGATTTTGCATTAAAATGGATCAAAACTACATTCCCAAACTTCAACAACCCTAAAGAAAATGATTCGCGTAAGTACTTTCTTATGTAAAAAGTAAAAAATCCATTTCCGCTATACAAAAGTGTTACCCAGATTAGGAGGCCTCAATTAGTGAGTATGCCAAATATGAGGAAAACCGGAAAGGGGTCCGGTCATCTTAAGTCGTTCCATCAATGGTTTTTGGGGCTATGTGTGAATAATTTTTGGTGCTATGTGTCAATGCTTTGTGGGGGTATTCAGGTATTTTTTGGTTACGAAGGTTGGAAACACTGCATACCCACATAATGCACGACGCGACTCAAGCTGTACCCGCCATATTGTGTGTTACGGAAGCAAAAAACTAAGAACAACAATTACTGTTAATGTGAAAAATTGGAATTATTTTCGTGGGAAAAAAGAAAAAAGGCCACCTTAAAAAATCTTTGGTAAAATTTCAGTAACCAACAAAAGTCTCTAATTCCCTTACTTTTCACATTGATACTTATGTATTCTGCATTCCTAAGGATTCTTGAAGGTGGCATTTCGTTTTTTTCCACGGAAATCATCTTAATTTTAGACATATAGAGTATTTTTTTTTTTTTGTTCGCTTTCGCTTGCGTTACACGGGATATGGCGGAGAAATCTTGACTAGTGTTGTCCATGATCAGTGGTTATGCAGTGTTGCAACCTTCTTCATAGAAAAATACCTACTTTCGTGTTACTGATTTTGTATTTCTTTCCAGGTTCGAAAAACGCACGAACCATGAACAGATAGCCTCACAAACCATGCACGGCAAAGTTAGGTTAGGTTAGGTTCTGTTAGGTTAGGCAAATATAGTAAAATTGTTTTTTTTGATATTAAAAAAATATATATTTCTGGTTCGAAAACCCCACGAACCATGCATGAATAGCACCACGAACCATTCATAAATAGCCTCACAAACCATGCATGGCAAGGTTAGGTTAGGTTCTGTTAGATTAGGCAAACATAGTTAAATTTGTTTTTTAAATTAGAAAAATATTTTTTTCGGGTTCGAAAACCCCACGAACCATGCACAGATAGTGCCACGATTCATTCATAAATAGCCCCACAAACCATTCATAAATAGCCTCACGAACTATGCATGGCAAACTTAGGTTAGGTACTGTTAGGTTAGGCAAACATAGTTCAAATTGTTTTTTTAAAATTAGAAAAATTGAAGATCCTTTTATGGGACATTCCAATTCCTTCACAATTCCATGGTGAATTACAAATTCTAGTGGATCTTCAACGCGGTGCAATTTCACCATGCATCCTGTGAATGTCATGTTGTCGCAAGTTCGTAATCAGAAATGATGAAACAGTAATGCACGTTTATATACGTTCTACAACTGTTACACAGTTACAAAACCGCGTATTTGGATACACTGACCGGTTGTTACGTCATTAAACGCACAAAAAAATTTGGTTCAAGTAGTAGCCAGGCATCAAGGGAACAGCTTTCGTACATCGGAGTGAAATTAATGTAGAAAATTACATGATTTACCGGCAAAAAAATTTGGTACTACTATCGTATAAGGGAAACGCCTACGAATCACATATTTCGGACTTCTTTACATTGCTAACGTGTTATTTTCGAAAGTGGAACATTTCCTAAAGTGAAATAATGCATATCAATGTCTATTTCTTAGATTTACGAGTACTTACTGTTACTTGTTGTTTCGAATCTGTAACACATTATGGCCATGATAGCGTATTGGTTTAGGGGGCGTTCTGAGATTGTTTTGTCGATTTATGCAGTGTTGCAACCTCGTTCACCGGAAAATATCTACTTTCGTGCCCGGATTTGAAATTATGCTAATACGTCACAAACCATTGACGTTAGCCTCACACACCATTGACGTTAGCCCCACAAACCATTGACGTTAGCCCCACAAACCATCGACATTAGCCCCAAAAACCATTCACGTTAGCCCCAAAAACCATTTTCCGTAAGGTTAGGTTAGGTTAGGCAAGCATAGTTAAAAAAAAAATACTCGACACGTCATGTTCTAGTCAAAACACGGCGAAGCTGAAACACTGGCTACGGGGTTGCATCATCTTAACACACGGAACATTGCACTCTTGTGCAGAAAGCAAATGGCGGGAGCAGAAACAGCATGTCGGACAGAGATTTTCGCAGAAAACAACATGCATTCACATTAAAATGGATCAAATCTACATTCAGGAACTTCCACAACGCTAAAGAAAATGATTTCCGTAAGTACTTTCCCCTGTAAATTTGAAGGAATCCGTTTCCCTCACACCATAATGTTACCAAAAATTTAAGTGACGGGAAAACACACTTCCAAGACCTTCCTAAAGTATAAATAAACTCATTTCGGTAAGTACTTTCTCCTGTAAAATTGAAGAAATACGTTTTTCGGAAACGAAAATTTTACCGAATATTTCACAATGCAGAATAGGGCTAGATTCTAGTTTACGTCCTTCTTGCCCATTTACGTCTCTGTTGCCCGTTTACAAAACCGTGCTAGCAGACAGCCGGCACTCCGGCATCCGTAGGGTGAGTAAGTTTTTCTTTTTACACTTTCTGTCACTAACCATTCACGGGAACGAGGTATGCCTACGAGGTTAGGTTCCATTAGCACTCATTTCACCCTTAAATATGTGCTTCATCATCGAAAAATGTCCTCAGTACGTTCAATCACGCATATCCGGACAACATCGGTTTTTCTCGATTTTCTCCTCCAGGAAATTTTTCCTCGCCTTGGGATTTACTTTGTTGAATTCCTTATAAAATAACTTTTCCAACGAGATATGACACGGATTCCTAAGGAAAAGGACATAAACTACATTCTTGCCCAGAATAGGTAAGTTCGAATGTTAGAAACGACGAAATAAACGAGTGAGAGGTGTTCGGTGGAAATCGCACTGGTACCCAGAATAGGTAAGTACGAATGTTAAAAATGACGAAAGAAACGAGTGAGAGGTGTTGGGACCATACTGCTTAAGCATTGAACTGTGCTAGTCATTTTCGCCAAGCTTCAACCTTCAATTCACAATTGTTTTGAGCATCCTAAAATACTTCCCAATACTCCCATAGAACTTGAGAAAGTCATTAAACATTCGGAACAGTTTCCCCACAGAAAATGGAGTTTTTCATTCCATTTGCAAACAATTTTTAAGTGAGGTACTTTAAGATTTGAAGAGAATTGTGAACCCACTGTGATCGGCGATCGGTAGCTTTATTACATACAATAGTTTTAAAACATATATATTGTATTACGTAACTTACGATAATATCCTCGATACTTTCGTCGTCATCTTACTCGAGGAATCCACCGTCATTAGCAAAAATTTTACTTCGTTTCCAAATATGTCTAGTACGTATATTATATTCTGCTTTTACGATGCATTTATTTCACACATTGTATAATACAGTTGGTGCAAAAAAAAAAACACGGTTGTGTTCACGCATCCGTATAAAAAGCGCTTGCGCACAGACTGGCGCCCACAGATTGTGCATGCGCAGCAATAAATATCTACATCATTGATGCGCAGTTATGCATGTCTGTCCCTCGAGTCCAAAACGATGAATCGAGTGAACAAAGAAGAAGTAATCAATCTTTGGTAACAATGGACGCCTCCAGGATCACTCAGCAACCCAACATTGTTGAGTAGCAAGAACCCTGGAGGCGCTTGCTACCTGGTTGTTGAGAAGGAGCGACCGCGGCTTCACTCAACATAAAATTCTCTCGCTGCCTGCGGTCAACTGTCGTCTGCAAGTCTGTGGTAGCATAGAGGTAGCATAACTCCTCTATGGTGGTAGTCTGCTTTGTAACATGGCGCGGCGGAACAAGATGCGTGGAGTGAAAAGTATATACTTGCAAGTTTGATTATGTAGCCCAAGTGCACCTCTAGGTCGCGCATCGATAGATTTAAATAGTAATAACTATTTCGCCACTATATTCTCGGAGAATGAGTCATCTGTCAACGGATAATTATGCACAGGCTTCACCTGAGGTATATTTTAAAAAAATTCCAACCGAATAACGCAGTTAAAAAAAAGTAATGAACCAAGTAATGAACATTAAGTTTCTTTGGCAAAACGGGTGAGCATGCTCTTGCAAACACGTGTCCAGCTTGAAGTCGAGAGCACCTTTTATATCGCTACCTAAGTTCAGGATTCGAGTTCCGGTATAAACAGGGTTGGCATGTTTAAAACAAAAGTGTTTAAAACACTTTGTTTTAAACGTTTAAAACACAGGGCTTTGTTTTTTTACAATTGTTTTAAACGTTTAAAACAATGTGTTTTAAACATGTTTTATTCAGAAGTGTTTAAAACACATTTTGGTACTTGATATTTCATAGTCTGTGTTAATTTTTTTGTTTGGCAACCCTGTATTTTCATTGAATCTGTGTCAATTAAACCGTGCTTTACGGGTTTCACTTATCGCACAACACTTGAGCAACCTTACGTTCTGACGTCGCAGGAGATCGCTATAAGGGAAATGTAGGACATGCTGTCCCAAAATGTGACACAAAATATTTTCAATAAATAATACATATATCTATAGAACATGTTAGAAAATAATTGAAAAATGACACTTCAGTTTTAAAAAATGAATTCTTAAAAGCAAATTTTCAAAACTTGCAATCATACTAAACAATGCACCTCTTACTACAAGATTTAAATAATACTTCTCAGAGGAGCCAATTTTTCTCAAAATTTCAGGTTTAGTCAAAATCATGGTCAAAATATATTTAGGTTAGAGTGGACAGTCAAACTCTTGAAATTATAGAGACCAGTACCAAACATTTTACAGACTTTATGAAAGAAAGCATTTCTCTTGTGAGTCTGTTGTGCTGATGGTAATGAAAGCACACTCTCAACATTTGCACTATGACCTGTAATGGCAAAAAATATTCATCCAATTACCGTAATTTGAAATGGTTCCAAAAGTTTCATCTTGGATAGTTTTTAGTTCAATAACAGGGTGTCTACCAAAATAACACATCCAGAATTCTTGACATTTTCTGGACTTTTCTAGACTTTTCCCGTTTTTCTTAACATTTATTTATTCGACCCCTACTTAGGTAAAGTTGGAAATTCGTAATTAAGAAAATAAATATTGATTTAATGAAACCCCCTAGATGAAAACTGAAGCTGTAACTATTTAAGAAGAGAATTAGATCTGCTTTATCTATAAATGCATCCTGGACTGTTTTTGGCAGACTAGCGATGCTTTGGCATCTGGATTGATTGATCGAGTTGGTGTTTTAAGTCCACTTTGTGCACAGTAAGGCTAATCGGGACTGGACCTACAGTTTCAAGTGGGATCCGAACCATTATGATTCTCCACCGGGTATAATCTTATGTGGGGTTTGTGTCTGTTGTCCCTATATGTTTGTGACTGTCCCTTCATCCATCTTATCTTAACACCGTTCATCCTCATCTTCGCGATTAACCAAAGGGGTAGAAAAAGTGAAGTAAAATAAACTAAATCAGTCATTGTGATAAAATTCTTCACCACAAGAATAATTTATTGCCGTTTTATTGATTTCTTTACTTTTTCTTGACTTCCATTACTCTCTTGACTGGCAGGCACCCTGAATAACTTTGTTCTCTATACCCCTGCTTTACAATCAAAATATTGAATAAGAATGGGAAGCACCTTATTTCATCAGTATATACCCAAAGACAAGAAATTCCGCTTAGGCATTGAATAGTAACATCATCAAAAAGTGGTCCGAAAACTTTGTTCATTAATTGCTTCCATTTTATCGTTTGTTTTCTAGCAGGACAAACTTTTATTTTCTTTTTGGGCAATGACTGAATCAAAATAAATTTCACTAATGAGTTTGGAAGCGCAGTCCATAGACTTGTAACTTGCATGTTTTTTTTTTGTTATGTATTTCCCTAATTTAATTAATATTATATGATGCTCAAAATGTAGGACATTTATGATATTTTTCAAATTCCTCCCGGACACCGGACATAAGGCTACAATGTAGGATATGTCCGGGAAAAACCGGAAGTCTGGTAACCCTAGGTTAGGCAGGCTAGCTATGTATGCACAAGGTAGCAAAACTGTTGCGCGACAAGAAAGACCCGTGCTTTACTGTAGAATTCGAAACTTCTCAGTTCTTTGTTTCGTAACGTCCTATAAATTTGAGACTAGTGGAAGCTGGAAACTAATATCTGAATACACAATGCGTGATTTTGATCATGACGTGAATTTTTTTCTCTTGGGATACGATTCATTGGTTTGTATAACTGAATGAAGCGCAGATGCTTACTTTTGGTAACATAATTTTGTACTTGGAAAGATAAATTGATCTGGAGAATCTATTATCACATTGCAGGTTGTTTTCTGCTATATAAACTGTTCAGGCAGAGAGAAATATTTCACTCTGATTTTTCCAGGACGAGGATAGTAATTCTATAATATTTAGTTTCTTGAAATTTAGATGAATATGAATCCTAACCTACTTCAGCAGTGGCGGAAAAAAGGGGGGCTATTACCCACAACTTTTGTCCCTGCAGTAGAGGTGTGCGGGATCTCGAAAAGTCGGGATCGGAAAAAAAATGACTTCCCGATTTTTCGGGATCCCAAGCAGTCGGAGAAATGCGAATGGTCATTTTAAAAAGTCGTCAATTCTCGATGTTTTCTGGATTGTAAATGTCTGGAACTTATCGGAAATTGTTAGTATTTGTACCAGAAGTGCAAAAACAAGCACTAAAGATGGAAATTACGTGTAGAATTCGAGATTTCAAGAGCGTTGGGAAATTTCGAACATATCCCGTTCCGACTTTGTCGTGAAATTGAGAATTTTCCCCGTCCCGAATGTCGGGATTTAAAGAATTTCCCGCCCCGACCCAAAAAATTCTGCCCCGCAGTATGGTAAACCTTATCTCCAAAGGGAAATAAACTGTCCTTGCCGCCACTGTACTCATAAAAATGAGTATTTTATCTTTAACGACTTTAACTATAATTTACTGGGAAAAGGTTGACTTTCTTTTGTTTAAAACGTGTTTAAAACATGTTTAAAACATGTTTTTTTAAACTCCTGTTTAAAACAAAAAAAACAGTTTGTTTTGTTCTTTTTAAAAAAAAACACAAATTTTGCCAACCCTGGGTATAAACATGGATGTTATTTGATTGATTTAATTCATTTTACTTTGCATTTTTGCCACTTTTGGCTAATCGCGAAGATGAGGATGAGTGATGATATGGTGAAGGAACACTCACAAGGAACAGCATGCCCAGGCCGGGATTCGAATCGGACCCCTGGCGTCGTAGTGCGATGTGTTAATCACTCCGGGATGTTATTTGTGAATGTCGAGTACGTGTCCAGCTTCTTTTTGCAAGAAAAATTGGCAACAAGTATCGAGGCTATTTCCTATGTGAAATATATACTTTTTAAGGAAGCGTGATTCAAAAAATGCATCGTTTAGGAAGTGTGATATTTGAAAATCCATTGGAAGGAGGGTGGTATTACAATGACTTAAACGATGATCATGCAAAGTTAATCACCAAGACAACTAAACATATTGTGGCATATTCATGTATAAACGCTAGTTCGTACCTGTTTATTTATATTGATTTAATTTACATTTTCTTTTGCAGCTACGAAAGCATAATCAGTAATTCATAATTTAAACTATATCAAACATTATTGCGTGAAAACAACGTGATTTCTTATGGACACAACATCGTTATACAATTTTGCACACATTTTGCAACTTATACTCACTGTTTAACATTTCTGTTCGTAAGCCGCCCTCCGTGGCTACCACGGCAGGGTCACAGGTTTCAATCCCAGCCTGGGCTTTCTTTGTGAGTGTCCTTTCATCAATTTCATCATATCATCACTCGTCCTCATCTTCGCGATTAGCCAAAAGTGGCAGAAAAGCGACGATAAAAAACAAAATTACTGTTCTTAAATCATATTTATTATTGTCCTATTAACAATGGCAGATTGATTGATTTGTTTTATTTTACTTCGCTTTCGTGCCAGTTTTGGTTAATTTGCAAAGATGGGAATGAGTGATGATATGATGAAATTGATGAAAGGACACTCACAAACATTCATGCCCACCACGGGGCCCTATTAACAATGGTATGAAACTATTTAAGGAATAATGATCTTATTTCAAAGCACATTCTCGAAATTAATCTTTATTTCACTTATAGTGTAGCGTATGTTATAAGTATTTTAACAAAGGTTTACAACCAATAAGGTCACACGCACACAAAAAAGCAGAGTATTGTGTCGAACTTGCGCTCCTATACGAAAATAATCTTTAATTTAAACATACTTATATATCCTTAAATAAAATTGGCCACAACCTTTCTACACTCAATGTCACTCCTCCATGGCCATTACGTATTATTTTGGTCGGAGAAAGAAAATTGTAGAATCTGTTGTAGCTAACCAAAGTTCTCAAATCAGGAATATCAAATTTCCCCCCAATTGTATCTCTAGTCACAGAGCTAGATCTACTCATGCTTTACTTCGAGATTAACCACACACGTTCATTGGGAAAATAGCATCCGATATATATGTCATCATCCATTCATAATCCGTGAATAGTGGCACTGTATTCAACAGCCCAATACGTCCTGCCATTTTCGCTGCAGACGCCACAAGGCAACGCAATGCGATTTTCGATTGTCATCGGCTGGAACGTCGCTACTTTTCAACTCTGCATCCAGGAAAGGCCATAAAACTGTGTGACGTAGTAGGTCAACATTTGCTACCATGTTGAGCGATCCTGGAGGCGCTGTGGTACTGAAGGTAGAGAAGAAGAAGAAAAAGAAGAAAACTCGATGCTGGCAACGCTGCTGCATGGTTGATCGTGGATGCTTTTGTCGCAGGTGCACGTGTGATTGTGTATAACATAAGTTTACTTCTCATTAGCTAATTATATTTACCTTCGTAGTGATTTTCAGATAAGTTGTGTTTCAAAATACATTTAGTTGTATAAAGTGATCGTGTATTATGCTTAATGAAGACACTATGGAAGGAAAAAAGTTTCGTGTTCGAAGAACCATAAGCGATGCATTGAAGGCACCTAAAATAACAGATATTAGGGATGACGAAGACTTGTGTACGGTCGAAATAACTCGTGCTTTACCATCTATATTAAAGAAAGGAAAAGGCAAGAAAGGTGCAGGGAACAGGAGACTCACAGCTGATGTAAAGAGGTCACCCCGTAAAAACAATGATACCAAAGCCGGTAATAAGTCGCGAACGAATGAAAGTTCACTGCGCCTGACAACAAACATGATGAAAAGCCTGAAAGGAAAGCATACAAATGAAAGCAAGCTTAACAAGAAAACAGTCGAGTCCGGTGAGAAACCGGGACGAGTAAAGCGTAAGGGTGGTAAAAGAACTAACGTTAGACAGAAGGGATTAGAAATGAGAAGAATCGATACAAATGTCAATAAGGAAATTGAACTTAAAACAATGAATCTTCCCTCACTTGAGAAGCTAGCGAAGGAAGACAAAAAAGGATTGAATATAGTGAAAGGATCAAATAAAGCTCAAATAAATCTCGATCAGGTAGGTGACTACATGCATTTATGTGTATATATGTGGTTGATGGTTAGGGATCAGAATAGAGAAAATGACGGTAAGAATTTACAATACCGGACCCTTCTGTAATTTCTATCCTAGTTCTCACGAAATACGTATTCCCAATGAATTATCTGAGGTTAACATCTGGAGGTAACGTCTAGAAGTTGTAAAATAAGCTTCACAATTTTTGCAATCATGGGAACCATGTTTGTTCATATGAACAATTGACTTTCGCAATCAGTTACACTGTTGCTTTTGGTACTACTTCCGTATAGTGGGCTAGAGTCTAGTTTACGTCCTTCTTGACCACTCCTTCTTGCGCATTCCTTCTTGCCCGTTTACAAAACCATGCTAGCAGACAGCCGGCATCCGTAGGGTAAGTAAGTTTTTGTTTTTACACTTTCTGTCACTAACCATTCACGGGAACGAGATATGCCTATGAGGTTAGGTTAGGTTCCATTAGCACTCATTTCGGTAAAATTTTCGTATCCCCAAAATGTATTTCTTCAATTTTACAGGAGAAAGTACTTACCGGAATGGCTTTATTTATACTTTAGGAAGGTCTTGGAAGTTTGTTTTCACCTCGTTGAAATTTTTTTGCCGGTAAATCATGTAATTTTCGACATTAATGTCACTCCGATGCACGAAAGCTGTTCCCTTGATGTCCGTCTACTAAAAAGTAAAGTAAAAAGTAAAGTCTTCCCCTGAGCATAGCACCATGCCATGAAGGCGTATAGGGGGTGTGGGGTTAATGCCCCACACTTTCTTGATCCGGTCGTGAGTGGGGGTGATGTGATCAGCATCACGCCCCTGACCGCCTTTACCCCCCAGGGTTTCCCCCAGGTACCCATGTTATTCGATGCTGGGTGGGTGCCGGGGCCGCTTCCACCGTTAGAAAAGTTCCCGTCTACTACGTGAACCAAATATTTGCGAGCGTTTCATGACGTAACAACCGGTCAGTGTTTCCAAATACGCGGTTTTGTAACTGTGTAACAGTTCTAGAACGTAAATAAATGTGAGTTACTGTTCATCATTTCTGATTACGAACTTGCGACAACATGACGTGCACAGGATCAGTGGCGTGCTCAATGTGAGGTTGATGGGGGTTATAACCCCCCCCCCCTTTCACCCAGTATCTCTAAGGCTATTTATGAATGGTTCGTGGGGCTATTTATGGATGGTTCGTGGGGCTATTCATGAATGGTTCATGGGGTTATTTATGAATGGTTCGTGGGGCTATCTGTGAATGGTTCGTGGGGCTATTTATGAATGGTTCGTGGGGTTTTCGAACCCGAAAAAAAATTTCTAATTTTGAAAAACAAATTTAACTATGTTTCCTAACCTAACCTTGCCGTGCATGGTTCGTGGGGCTATTTATGAATAGTTCGTGGGTCTATCCGTGCATGGCTTGTGGAGTTTTCTAACCTGGAAAAAATACAAAATCGGTAACACGAAAGTAGGTATTTTTCTATGAAGAAGGGTGCAACACTGCATAACCACTGATCATGGACTACGCTAGTCAAGATTTCTCCGCCATATTGCGTGTAATGCAAGCAAAAGCGAACAAAATAAAAATACTCGATATTTCGAAAATTGAGATTATTTGCCTGCAAAAAAGAAACGCGAAATAGAAGAATCCTTACGAATGCAGAATATGTAAGTATCAATGTGAAAAATACGAAAATAAGAGAATTAGAGACGTTTGGTGGTTACCGAAATTTTAATCTAATTTCACCCCATAAATATGTGCTTCATATCAAAAATGTCCTCAGTACGTTCAATCATGCATATCCAGACAACATCGGTTTTTCTCGATTTTCTCCTCCAGGAAACTTTTCCTCACCTTGGGATTTAGTTTGTTGAATTCCTTATACAATAACCTTTCCAACGATATAGGACACGTATTCCTTAGGAAAAGGACGTAAACTAGACTCTTAACGTATAGTGGAAACACCTAGAAATAATTTCTTTCACACTTTTTTACATTGCTAACATACAATTCTACATTGCAGAACATTTCTTTAGCTGTAATAATGAATTTCTAACGAAAATAATGTATGTTTTTTAAATTTATGAGTACTCACTGTTTTTCCTTTTTGTGGTTATGTAACACACAATGTGGTGATAGTGTACTGGTTCATCGTGCGTTGTGGCAGTGTTTTGTCGATTTGGAGTGTGTGTGCAGTGTTTCCAACCTCCGTCACTGAAAAATACCTAATTTCGTGGCCGGATTAGAAATTATGCTGATACCTCATTAGCCTCACGAACCATTGGGGGCTAACGTCAATGGTTAAGGTTAGGCAAGCATAGTTTGAATTTTGGTAAAAATTTAGGAGCGATTTTACAATACAGGGAATTTCTCCATTTTGTTTGAAATTCGGCATACTCACTAATTTTGACCCCCTAATCACGAATCTGCAGTCAAAATTTGGCGCTCACACGTGGAAATAGCAAAATAATCGAAATTAAGTTCTTATTTCCACACCCTCGATTTCCGAATTTCCCGCCGGTTCCGGGCTCCGCCCCTGGGGTAATCGACCTACCGCCCCCAACCGCTATCGTGGCCCCGCCTCCGCTCCGCTTCGCTCCGCTCCGGCTTCCCGCCTATATCTATAGACTCCCTGTTAAGGGCATGTTAGAAAGTGGCCGGATTCACCTGCCCCCAAATAAGCGCCAAATTTATACGTGAGCGCCAAATTTTAAGTGCAGATTCGTGATTAGGAGACCCAAATTAGTAAGTAACCGAAAATTCAAACAAATTGGAGAAATTCCCTGTATTGTTAAATTATACCAAAATTTACTATTCCCCGAACACCTAACTTCTTAATTTTTAACATTCATACTTACCTATCTGCTTCGTGGAACATTGTTTAAGGTGTATTCACATTTTTTTGATGAAAGTAATTACAATTTTTCACATTACGAGTTCTTGTTTCTTGTATTTTTCGCTTGCGGAAAACACAATATGACGCGTACACCTTCGTGCCTCGTCGTGCTTGTGTTTTTTCGATTTTCATTTGCTATGCAGTGTTTCAACCTTCGTAACCGAAAAAAATACTAAGTTGAATTATTATAATTTTTTCTTAACTTTTTCGCATTGTTTTACGAACAACATATTTTTACTATGCTTGTCTAACTTAACCTTGCCGGAAATGGGTCCTGGGGCTATTCGTGAATGGTTTGTGGGGCAACAGTATTTCACCATGCATCCACGACACGTCATGTTTGAATTTTTGGTTGGAAACACAGAAGGTTGCAACACTACATCCCAATGAACATCAATAAAACACAAGCACGATGCGTGATGATCTACCAAGATATCTCCATTTTCGGTTCCTTCCTTTACTGGTCTATATTATCCCCAAGAAGATATCTGTGCAGGATACTAAATGAGTAGAAACAGCCAGGAGAGATTTATTTATTGAAAATTTATCAGTAGACCAAAAAGTGCCCAACAATTCAAAATGAAATACAAAGGTACAACGGCTTTCACGTGGGAATAGTGTAAACACCTACTTTCACCAGGTGCTGACAACAGTAGGGTGCTAATTGGCTCAATTTCCTTTTGTTTAATTGCGATTTCATTATGCTTCGCACATATTTTTTGCACGGTTCGATTTCTAGTTATGTCTGTTAACACATCCTTTTAGAGTTTTAATGATTACATTACTGCACGTATACGCCTATATAATACTTTTCTTGCAACCAGCCATTCATTTACTACACTCTGTCCCAGCTATCTCTGGAAGAAGTGAACGAAAACAAGTCTCTGCGCAAGTCCTGACACAAGACTGCTCCACCAATGAACATGTGAGAGGTTATGGGATTGCATGTAGGGGTGAAGCGACTGCAGTTACTAGCCTTCACAGCAGCTTGTACTTCTTTGTTCTGCCCAATAAATTCCCCCCTCCCCCCTTCTCTGCAGCTATGTGTGACCTTGCTCCATGGAAAACCAGGACAGTATAGGTCACATGTGTGGAGGTGTGATGAGATTTTCTGAATCAGCTTGTTTACTGTGTGCTGGCCCTTGTGGCAGAGTGGTTAGCACATCGTGCTACGATACCAGGGGTCCCGGTTTCAAATCCTGGTCTGGGCATGGATGTTTGTGAGTGTCCATTCATTAATTTCATCATATCACTCATCCCCATCTTTTCTGCAAAGGAACTCACAGTCAAACAGCCAATTACGCCCACTGCTTGGTCAAGAACTGACTGGTAAAATTCCCTCTCCCAAAGCAGCCATTAGGAAAACAGGATTTTGTCAAAATAACCTATCTGCCCCGTGATTGCACACGGTTACTATGGTAACTCCTCTATAGTATTCAAATAATGTCTCTAAATACTTGAGTGATTAGGTTAGGAAGGTCAGATTTAGGAACACTTAGCATTACAATCATTTCCTTAAATGCTTTCAACATCCAATAGTGCCTCATAAAACTACACATTATGTCACTATATCACATCTTCATGTATCTCCCTCTTCCCCTCATCACAACTTACCAAGAGGGAATGAAATATCAGAGAGTCTGAGCATCAACAAGGACATAGTGTTCATATGAGTACATGGGGCATTCCAGCATTACGTATGTAACATTCATACATGAAATGTAATATTCTAGACATATGATAGGAATAAAATATCCATTATGATCGGATTCGATGGGAAAAAAACAAATTAAAAAAAAAAAAAAACTAGTATGATGAGCCTGGAAGTTCAGGCATTTACTTTTGGTAAAATAGGCACACAAAAAGGCATTTATAATGTGGAAAATAGACACACTAAACCGAAAAAAGTATCAAATTCCAAGTCACAGAAATCTATAATTCCATTCAAAAGTTAAAATCTACATGGAAATTACATTTTTACTTTCCTTTGTTGTCTTGATTGCACATAACCATTTGTATTTTCATAACAGAAAACAATTATTTCTCTACTTTGACAAGTAATTGTACCAATCATGAAACAGGCTATTGTAACGAGATTCATATAAGCAAGAAAAGGATATTTCACCTTTAAGAATGCCATGAATTGTTTTCAATTTCCAATTCCACGTTTGCAGTCATTACATGTTTGTACGTTTTCTGCACCAGCTAACTCCTTCTGTCTCTGACACTTCCATCAGCTGATGCACTGATTCCTCAAAAACCTTCATGGATACCAGGATGGATGTTATGCTTGTTCTTTCTGCTTTAAACTTTTTTTTTCTCACTTGTGCACATTTTGTTGAGTAACGATTCTTGCACATCTGGCCTGAGCCAACATCCAATGGTAAATGTCTGTGGGTTTTTTCTCTCTGCCCAAAGAAATCATACCAGAACACATTGTTCTTTTATGGCGGAATCCTGCAATGTAGTGTCATGTTTCTGTTCTCATGGCTACTACTTGTCTCATTACCCATCAATCATTTGCGCACATGTAGCACATTCATCCGTGTGTCCACCTTCTGGTTATGTGCAAATTAAAAACTGCCTTTACTCTCAGATTTGCCCTCGTATATTACACAAAATATTAAGGTAATTTGATTAAGAAGAAAATATACTAATCAAGGGTTTCACTTGATTCTTCTCCTAGTAATATTCCTAACAGGCAACATACGTAGTCTTTTCAACAGCAAGAAATGCATATGGACAGGATAAATTAAAGAAGCATGGCATGTTAATTGCTAATCATTAATTGTAACTGTGTTCTTTGTCTTCCAGGTGAAAGAGGCTGTGTGTGCTCTCCTGCAAGTTCATAAGAAGGAAATTGATGAGAAGTCTGAGATATTTGATGATGATGAAGAACAGCCTGTGTCCATGCAGGTTGTGTGCATCAAAATCCCAGTGGGAAGACAGACTATTTTACGAACGTAAGTAGTATTATTATTTTTTTTAATAGTGGTTTTGCAATCAAACCAGTTTAACTCACTAAAAATCCAATAAAATGATAAGTGTTTTGGGTTTGTGCACATCCCTGTATAGTTGTTTGCATATATCTGTGCAGCCACACTGAATTAGATTCAGCCAGATGAATAGAAAGGTTAATTTTTCTTCAAGTAAGTTGAGAGTACCAAAAATATGCAGAGGGTGCTTAAAAAATGGGGGCAGTTTATCTACTGTACACCCTCGAGAACTACATCAAATTTTCTTTTAATCGACAGATTTCAATGTTTTATGTAATGTAAAAGTGGTTTCACCTTTTAAGAAAGCACAAATAACGTAGATATTTGATCCCAAAGAATGGCCCACATAAGTTAAAACCTGCAATTTCAGGGTATTTTTGATGCTTTTTGTTAGTAAAAACTGTTTGTATGCACACTAAAATAGCGAAAGAACATGTCGAAAATAACTATATGTACCAAACCTAATAATCCTAACCTAACTACGTAAAATTATAGCTGCTGTTGTGGAAAGTCATTTTGGGTGCTATATTCACTTGCACGAAGCCTTCGGGCTGTTCTGCTATGCTGTAAAGTAACATGCTAAGGTAACAGACATACTTTACTTCACAAGAACACATTTCGAAGAGCTAAAATCAACTGAAAACATTCATGAACAACAAAATCTTCATAAACCATGCAAGGTATTTCACATTCTCCAGGGGGTACAGAGGGTCAAGGCTACCAAAATATATTCACACATTAAGATCCATGTATTACTTTTCGAAGTTAAATTGAATTATAGTAGTAGTGTGTAGCATGATGTTTGCTCAAAAGTTGGCATTTATGAAATGAATGCTAGCTTCACCATCTGACAGGCAGGACAGTTGAACAAAATGTCAGAAGCACGGTCATCATTCGAGGAGAGCAAGACCATTTTGAAGTGTTATTTGCAATTCGAGTGAGTGAGTATGCAACAGAACCTCCTCAACACACTAAGCAATATGCATGCATTCGTGATATGTTTGTGACGCATGGTACTACTGTGTGATTTGCTCAAGGGAATTCGCACAGCAATATGTCCTGCTTCTGCTATGGTGTTGGAACAGTTTACATGCTCGCCACAGAAGTCTACCATGCAAAGTGCACCTGAGATAGAAGTTAGCACAACAATCATATGATACATTCTTAAAGCAAAATGGAAAGTTTTCATCCCAAGATTATTACATCCACTGAATGAAGAAGAGTCCACACGAGATGTTGAGGCCCGGTAAATTGATTTCTTTTTCCACATGAGCTTGTGGATTTAGTGGATTACGTCAATTCAAACCAGCTTCATCAGACCAATCCATTTCCCAGACAAACTCCTCATCCTCTTTTTTTTTTTTTATACCAATGCATAGCTCTTGGATTAATTTTTGATCCTTTAATTTCTTTCCATACATTCCAGAAAAATTCCTCATAGATTGGTGTCTGATACCAGTGATGTATGCCTTTTTGTGAAGGATCTGCCAAGGAGAAGGAGAAAAGTTGGACCAACTATCCAGTATTACGAAAATCTTTTGTGCAGAAGAGGAGTTACTGCAGTTACCCGGGTAAATATATTTCTGTAAAATGTGGTTTGATTCTGCAGACATATGGTTAGAGCAGTGGCGTGGCGTGGATTTTTAAAAGTGTTACCGGTTATCAGTAGGACATTTAAGGGAGACTTGGGCGCCTCCCCACCTCATGCCCCCCCCCCATGTCTTCCAAGTAGTTCATATAATATTAATCTGGTACGTATGAAATTCAATACTAGATTTTGATAAAGTTATTAATCAGGAAAAAAAATGTTGACATAAGGACTAAAGTGAAATCGCAAACATTGGTTGTTGACACAATAATACGTAATTTGATAGTTACAGAAACATTGAAGGCTACTTATAGAGCAGATCAATCCGACTTTGAAAATAGTTATATGATGCTGGGATCCCAGGTTCGAAACCTAGCTTGGGCATGGGCGTTTGTGATGTCTATTCATCAATTTAATCATATCATCACTCATCCCCATCTTCGCAAATTAGCCAAAAGCGGCACAAGCGAAGCAAAATCAATCAAATCAAATCAAAAAACTTCTATGATGCTGTCATAAAGAGAAGTTTTTCATTTGAATTTGAATTTTTGGGTGCGTCATGGTCATGGTCCATGTTATCCACATCTGAATTCGACACGTTTTTTTTTTAAACCCGAAAATAGACTACATGGCCAACAAAAGAGTTTCGACAACTGCACACATCCACATAACC
Source organism: Lepisma saccharinum (assembly GCF_977018435.1). Classification (NCBI taxonomy): domain Eukaryota; kingdom Metazoa; phylum Arthropoda; class Insecta; order Zygentoma; family Lepismatidae; genus Lepisma; species Lepisma saccharinum. The sequence continues at coordinate 54,136,426 of NC_139237.1, read as the reverse complement.
ACGGATAGTCGTTATACCACGAAACATTGAAATGTCGGTCATATCCAGCAGACGACTTGGTTTTTAAATCGTTCAAAATAGGCTTTGGCCTCCCTTTCGCCACAATTTCGATTTTTTCTGCAAAATAACGAACCAAAAGATTGCTTCAAAATATCTTCTATCGCATGATTACACACACTGTCCAGATAGGATGAACCCGCCGCCTCGGAACTCGGAGCAAGCTTCATTAATTAATTGACAATGCCCGAAAACAACATAAAGACGAAAGACACCAGTCACAAAACTCCCACTGCACAGTCCCTCCCACAAACCGTTGTTTACTTTTGTAACATGTGAAGCACCCTCCTTGCCCCTCCCCTCTCAGCATCGGCCCTTCCCCAATATTTCCTTCGGAACCTGCAAGAAGTCCAGTTCTACTAATGTTGCCATCTTAGTTCTTTTGAAACCAGATTTGCCCAAATCACGAAACTTTTCGTTTCAAATAAGATGTATGTAGAGTAGATGTAGTCTTCATCTGTTTCCTAACTACTCCCACTCCCATGTTTCGCTAAATCCACTGAAATCTCATTTCTGACACCACTACTATTTCGTATATTTTACGTCCTTTGCTACCTTTAAGGCTTTCGCTTTATAGGATAATCGTGACGATGAGGATGAATGGTGAATTATTGAAATAAAATTATTATTTCTTTGTGTATGTAATTATTATTTTTTATAATTACGTAAGTAAAATAATAACAACGACCACTGAAATAACCATTTCTTGCTGAGGATTCGAACCTGCGACACCTGACACTTCAGAGCGTGCTAAGATAACAATCGGGAAATTATGCTTGTAAGTATTGTTTTCACACAAAAACAGTTCTACCACCTCAGAAACATTGCTTCAATCCGAAATTATTGCATTCCTGCGACAACGTATGTCAATCTCAATCAGTATTATCAACAATTATCACAAATTCCTGTAACCGAAATAATATTATATGTGTGAAATATAGAATTTTAGGTTGATATTTTTAAAAGGACAGCTCACCCCTTGACCATCCCCATCCCTCTACTCTCCTTCTCGCCCATGATGTCGAAGAAGGACAAAGAGGACTTTCATAATGGCTGATATTTAGTGTAAATACAAAATATCACTTGGTAGTTTGCTTTTGCGTGTGATTTGATTTTTTTAAATTTTGATTTGGCGATTTAAGTCCACTTCATGAACAGTAATGCTAATCGGGACAGTTTAAAGTTGGATCCGAACCACTTGTGCCTCCACCGGGTATCGAACCCGGAATCCCTTGATTATAAGGCGGCGACGCTACCACTGCGCCATCGTTCCCCAGTGTGACTGGACACCTTCAGAATGAGATAGACCCGATTAGGCGACTTAGCTCTTTTCTGTCAATTGGATATGGCAACACTGGTATGTTTCCGGTAAGTATCACCGGCAACTGCGGCGGCTAAACAGTCATGCCATTAACCCGCCTCCTCCTCCTGCCGAAACAGTCTTTTCTGCGACGGAAAGTCTTCCTTGGGTGGGCTCAGGGCCCTTTCCTCAAGTTGCCTGTGGAGAGTACCGGATCAGTCCTCCTCTTCGCTTTTGCCGGTGACAGAAAAAATGTCAGTCTGCAATGTTTACTTTACGACAATATTACCAGTTTATGTACGTAATAATATTTTAAGACTGGTTCTTCAATTCTTTATATTTTGGTGTTACCTGCGGTAACAGCGGTTACATGCACGCCACGCCTCTGGGTTAGAGGCATGCATATTTCGTTTTTGACGAAAACACAAAATGTTTAAGACCCATTATTTTGAAATTCGAACAAAGTAAGACAGTTGTATTTTTTAATTGGCTTCATTTTTTATATGTTGAAGTACGTAGGTCATGAGTAATGAATTTTGTACAATTTTGAGATGTTGAAAAACTTTTCCCTCCCCTGTAGAATATGTCAAAAGTTCAAGGTCAGACTGCCCATTTTTCATGAAAAGTGAAACATGGGTAAGTTCGGAGTGCTGTATGTTTGGAAATCAACAACATCCCAAACTTTTGTTTTGATATACTGTTAATAAAGGGTGATCCATAAAGAACGCCGGATTTGAAGTTGCTATAAATGAAATTAATTTTTGGAAAAAAAGCACAAAACACATACCATTCTCTTCAGGAGATATTAAGGTTTAAACATGGAAAACAATATCAGGCATATGACCCCTCTACTAGCCCTACATACAATCACTTGGTCCATGAAATTCACCATGAGCCGATCACACATTTCCCCATCAAGTGTGTTGAGGACACGTCGAATTTCTTGCTTAAGTTCAAACAAATTTCGGGGTTTGTTCTGGTAAAATTGTGACTTGGTGTACCCCCACAAGAAAAAGTCACATGGTGTCAAGTCACAAGATCGAGGTGGGAAGGTTTGGTCTCCTCGCAACGAGATTATTCTGTCAGGGAACTTTCACGCAGCAGATTGAATGTTTCTTGTGAAGTGTGGCAAGTTGCACCGTCTTGTTGGAACCATACATTTTCGATGTTCATTTGATCCAAATGAAGCCAAAGAAAATCAGTTACCATTGCACGGTAACGAATTCCATTCACTGTCAGAGCATTTCCTTCTTCGTCTTCAAGAAAGTAAGGACCTACCAAACCCCCACTCCAAATGCCACACCAAACCGTAACTCTCTGAGGATGCATTTTCTTTTCCTGAATCACTCTTGGGTTCTCAGATCCCCATATTCGGCAATCCTGCTTGTTTACGAACCCGTTTAAATGGAAATGAGCTTGATCGCTGAGAATGATGCGCTTTGCGAAACCTTCGTTCTCTCGTTCCCTTTCAAGGATCCAGTCAACAAATTGCCGTCGTTTTCCATGATCCGCTGGTTTCAGTTCCTGCGTTAACTGCTCTTTGTACGTGTGCAAGTGCAGTTCTTGAGCACGACGGCGATACGATTATGCAGGACTCACAGCAACAGAATCACGCACAACAGCAACGTTTGCTTCACTCCGGCGACTTCGAGGGCATCCAGGGCTTTTGATGTCTTCTGTTGATCCAGTTTCTTCAAATTTCGATCAACCTACGAACAGTTGATTCGTTCGGTGCATGAAGATGACCAAGTATCATACGGAGTTTCCGAACAGTCACCGCGAAACTTTCACCATTCTTGCAGTGCGTTTTGTCAATCAAAACTCGCTGTTTCTTACTGTACCTTTCCATGGCGATGGCAACACACACAAACAGTAGAACAAGTGAAACGCTTCTCAACACAAAACCTTAATGATAACTAATAACAACAATCGCACCAGCAATGCTGCCAACCAAACAAAAAAAAATATGGCGTCCTTTTCAAATCCGGCGTTCTTTATGGATCACCCTTTATAAGACTGGTTGCTTATATATATTCAATTGTTTTGATGGGGCATTGTTGCTTTCCATTGTTATACAGCAACAAAGAGGGTCCAAAATGCAGTTTTTTCCTGTTTTCAGCCCCTAATATCTTGGTTAACCAACAGTACCCCAAAGATTTGTTAACTGGGCATTGAAGCTCACTATTAGGACAAGCTACCTGATATAGTACATTGCTTAAATATCGATGCTGTTATCAGATATAACCCTTTGAATACTCAAAATTTTGGAAATCCGCATCTTTAGAATTAGGCCTATCTCAAAACAGCATCAAGGTAAAAATACACTAAGTATGCCAACTTGTAGGTTAATATATGTACTAACACCAGGAAATAAAAAAACTTCGGGGCCTCCTCCCATTTTCGAGAAAATAATTTTTAAAATATTAGGAAATGTCAATGTAAGTTATCACACTTCCTCCCCTATCAGAAATTGGAACAGATCTTTCTCCTACTTTTCATTGTTCCAAATGGAATAACCCATGTCTTGACAAGTTGTGGGACAGTTTTTGTTTTTCTTTCTTTGATGGATAGCATAGTGGTAACATCGCATCCTTGTAATCAAGGGGTCCCGGGTTTGATGCAAGGTTGAGGTACAAGTTGTTCGGATCCCACTTTAAACTGCAAGTCTCCAGTCCCGATTAGCTTCGTTAGAATAAAGTGGACTTAAAAAGAAAGCTATATACACACAGTTTTGTACCAAGGACTTTCGAAAGAGGGGGAGGAGCTATACATTTTTTAGTAGGCAGCCATCTATTTGTCATGTTTTCCTGTCTTTGACATTCTTTTTACTGGGCCAAAGGGGGGTTATTATCACCACCACCCTACCCCCCCTTTATGCACGCCACGGTCTATATTGCAATAAGAGTATGTTTGTAGACGATTCTGTATTATTGTACCAAGTAAAACATAACTTTCTTGTTACACATAACTTAAGATTCCCAGAATAAAATAATTTCAATTCAGGTAGGCCTAAGAGTGGACCTTCGTGATGGAGTGGTTACCACAGCTATCCACGATGCCAGGGGTCCCAGGTTCGAAATCCGGTTTGGGGATGATTGATTGTTCTCTGTGAGTGTCACTTCATCGATTTCATATCATCACTCACCCTCTTTGCCATGATTAGTAAAAATTAACAGAAAGGGGACTTAAAATAACCCAATATGAGGCAATCAATCTCAAATAGGCTTAGGAAAAGTAGGCTTAGGATATTTCCATCATCTTTAATATTGTTACTGCAAATAACCAACGTCCATTTTTATCATCATGGCAATTCTTTTAAAGAAATTTTAAAACATCAGACACAAATTTATATTTTCGGGTGCTTGACCTTTCAAGCATAATGGGGTATTCCAGATTTGCTTGTATCTTTGAATTGTGGTGCGGACAATGCTTCAAAAAGTGATCAGTTCTCCCATGACTTATAAGTTGTAAGGTAGGCAAATTATTTTATATCTTTCATTGCCCATTTTTAAATAATTTTAAAGCTCTGACTTTCCAAATGCATGGAAATGTTTTAAAGATACACCGAATTAAAATTCTTAGCCAATCAAAAATAAAACTCACTTTTAAAAACTTCCAATGCTTGTATTGTGTTAAAATTTGAATATGCCACCACACCTTTGTATGTTCATAAATTATCTCTGTTTTTCAAGAAATTGTGTTAAATTGTCACCACATGGTTCAGGGACAGAGGCAATATCAACTGTCTTCAAGAGGTAGCATTTCTTTAACCTTGTTGTTATTACAAATCTGCACCAGCCAACGCTCCATGGTATACTAATTGCCTGACTCCACACGTACGCACATGCATTCTTGCAGGGTTGCCAACTCAAATTGGTAGATACAATATGCAGGAATTGTACATTTTACGTGTGTACAATTCTGAGTTTAATTGTGTAACTCAGATTACTCGTTATTAGGTTTTCATGAAGAATATGCTGTTTCTTTGCAGATAATTCCTATGAGACAGTTGGAAACTGAATATTCTCATCCCGAAGCTAAAAGGAACCTGTATAATCAATTTGATGTGTTTCTTGCTGATAAGTTTATTGCTTCAAGATTATATGGAGTTTTAGGAAAAGAATTTCGGACTAGAAGAAAGTAAGTGCAGCAATGATGAACATTTTTATATTCTTTTAGATTTTATACTGTGATACTTTTCATTATTTTCTGTTGGAATTACTAGAAAGTTTAAAGTTTCTATAAACAGTTTCAAGTGTTAGAAATATAAATGTATGTCATTTATACTTGAGGGATTAATTGGTTCTCTATTGGCATCGGCTGATGCAGGCATATCGATGGATCAGTAAAATTATCAATAATTTTACTGATCTGATATATTTATAAATATCTTATAATTTTGTGCAATATTATGCCATTTTGTTACAATTTCTATGAATGTAACTACATAATGCTTTAATTTCTAAAAAAATAAAGGTGCAAATATCCAGCTTCTTTTGCACTGCAGTCATCTTGTAACATACATTTATTAAGGCAGTAAAGTATTCAGTTTCTTGAAGGGCCAATTGGAATTTTGTGTATGATTGGTAGAATATCAGTTATTGGTATTGGTAAATTTTGTATTGATACTTTATCCTTTTGTCTCTAATTTGTAGCATATTCTTTGTGAATTTTTCTTGCTGAAACTTCTTTTTTGCAATATTTCTTTGATTGAACTCATTCAGGAAAGAGTTGGAATATTTTCCTAGGAATAAGTGTGTTAAGTTTTAACCATAAGAAACCACTTTCACAAGACTATTGAATATGCAATAACTACATGTGCAGTGAAACTCCGATTTTACATTTTTCAGGAGCTCTTAAATAAAATATTTAAAATGCGGGGAATGTAAAAAGTGGGAGGGGTGAAACACAAGTGTAGTAAGAAACAGCTGCAGAATCAACTTTCACCAAAAATAAATTAACTACTGGAAGAAGTATGATTATGAGTTCCTAAGGGAGAAAAAAGAAAGCTAGATATACTGTAAAAATCTGTGGCAGTTTAACATGACCCACTTTCGTGGATGATTGCTTCTAATTGCCGCCTATTGGGTTCAATTTATGCATCTGATCACTGATCATGTGGGATCTCCATTTACTGTGGAAAGTGATAATTACTTCTGTATTTGCTCAGAAGAGCGTTACCAACTTAGAGATGTTACCTAGCAAAACCTCTCATCCCCCAGTGTCTACAAGACTTCATACCGATGCAACAACCACTACATCTACAGGATCATACATACTGTACAAGAATGGATTGGAGAACAATTAAATGCAGCATAAAGAAGATTCACCAAGATCAGGGGTGTCTCTACACAAACCATTCTATCTCTTCTACATCCATACTTCTTCACCAAACTGGCTCCCTCACTGAGAACATCATCAAGGAAACACACCTTCATCCAGCAGAAATCGATGCTAAACTCTTGACGGTGGACAAGCACACCTGACATGGCATACTGTAGTTAAAAAAAAACTTGGGTAACTAGAACCAAAGCAGACTTTCCGTACAACCCTATATCACTTGCCCAAGGAATGCAAACCATTTCGTGCTAAGCAGCACAATGCGGCAGACACCTCAACCTCCAATTCACCACCATCCAATGCAGATGATGGAACCTGGAACTACTGCCAGCAGATGGCTCAATCCCAGATATTGTAACCTTTTTTAAGGAAGGCAGTGGCTCTTGGAAATTAATTTTCAAAAAAAATTGCAATGTGGAAATAAGATATGAAATATGCTGAAACTTCTTTTTCATGACAGGTCACAAAAGGATTCTTTCTACTAACTTGCTTTATAAAAACAGTAGAATTTGTCAAGTTTAACTGCTATTTAGGGCCTCCCCGATGCCGCAGTGGTAGCAGCATCGCCATGTAATCAAGGGGTCCCAGATTCAATACCCGGTGGAGGCACATAGTGGTTCAGACTCCACTTTAAACTGTAGGTCCAGTCCCAATTAGCCTTACTGTGCATAAAGTGGACTTAAAACACCAAATCGATCAATTAACTGCCCTTTATACATTGCTTTGACTCATCTCAAATCATTTGCCAATACCAACAGACAAATAACAGGTTAGATAGATCCTTGCAGTTAGCTTAGTCATCATAAGGTTTTCTCAAGATATATACTTTTTATTAAAATAATGAACCCTTGTGTATGTATTTTATTTATTACCTTCAAAATTTGGTAAATATATTCTTTTATGTCAGATTTTACTTGGAATCCCCTAGTGTAGCTGCCCAAGAAAATACAATGTGAGGAGTGTGTCTAACCTTGAGCCACCCCCCTTGGCGGAGTGCTTAATTCATTGTGCTACAATGCCAGGGGTCCCATATTCGAATTCGGTCTGGGCTAGGATGTTTGTCACTGTCCATTCATCAATGTCGTCATTCATCCCCATCTTCGCAAATTAGCCAAAAGTGGCACAAAAACTGAAGTAAAATAGAGCAAATCAATCAATCACTCAATCTTTAATCTTGAAAACGGCTGCATATTTGTAAATTGCTGTGATGCTTAAAAGACACATTTTTGCATGAAAGTATTGGATCACACACATAGACAATTGCATTTTTTCCAGGGTTCCTTTTATTCTTGATCTGGCAAAACAGAATTTGAAGCGAGAAGTGCGAAAAGCTTTGTCCAAAACTTTCCTCCGCCTGAAAAGTAAGGGGGACTCTTCCTATGTTCAGGTAAGTTGTTGGTTTTTTAATTGGTTATTTGTACTTTACATTACATGTTGCACATAGTTCACGGTTCCCACAAACCTGGAGAAACTTGAAATCTCAGGGAATTAAAAAATATATATATTTAGGGAAAAATTATCTAATTATTCAATGTTCTAAATGCTAAAAATTAGGAATGGGACAGATTAATCGGTGCTCTATTGCAGCCATGTCAAACTCGCGGCCGGTTTGCATGTGGCCCCCACCATCCCCCACTTTCACTTCAGGCTTGAAATTCTATCTATGCATTTTAGGCCAGTCAATAAGGGGCTCCAATAATGAGGAAAATTGGGGAAAGCTGGAACAAATTTTATTATTTTTCTAAAAGGCTTCTTAACATATTAATTTTGCACCCCTGTACCACCCCGGATTTGGCCGCCATCTTTGAAAAATGGCGCCCAAAATCATTTTTTTGCAAATATCTCGCTTGGAAAGCACTTTGCAACAAAAGAGGTTATGATGAAACTAATCTACATAAAATTCTCTACAAACAAGGTTTTTTTTTGTTCTAAGAAGCACCGTTAGGGTGCTAGAGGAGCGAGTAATTTCACAAAATCACCCCTTGTTGACTGGCCTATTTGGAGTTAACCCGTTTTCCCTTTTTTCATGAAACAAGACCAGATTCATCCAAACTTCACCACATTGACCAATTTTCTCTGCTCAGGTATACATTCCATCAAAGTGCAGGTGGTGTGTGAACTAAGCAAGCTGATTGACAGGTTACTCCTGAAGTACAAAAATATCTTGCCAGCTGGGGGAGGGCAGCATGCATACTTTCTGTCGCCTATGAGTCTGTTTCTTCATTTTGAAGGGTTTACCTTGAAGAAAAGTCAGTTTCCGGAAAAGTTTCAGAGAACCATATTGCTGCCCAAGCCTTGTGGGAGTAAGAAAAGGACTATACAAGAGGAATTTAGAATTTTTGAAGTGAAATGCGTACTTTTGTTGTGAAAAGCGTAGAAATCTTGTACCCTGATAAAGTTCATTCATTCAGAAGTATTTCTTTATCACAAAATAAATTTGCCAACCCCTGTGGTGGAGTGGTTAGCACAGCCTGTTACGAGACCAGAGGTTGCATGTTAGAATCCTGGTCTGAGCATGGGTGTTCTTTGTATGTGTCCCTTCATCAGTTTCATCATATCATCATTCATCCTCATCGTCACCAGTAGCCAAAGCGACGCTAATAAACAACTTTATTCATGAATGCGATTCTCATCTTGATATGACAGTAAAACTACTTGAGTGATTCCTCTCCGTGGCACAAGAGCTGATATTTTGAAGGAATTGGAGGCCATTTTGCAAAGTAACAGTCTTCCTTTATCTTATAACTTTTTTTATAAAGTTTTAATTTGTCCTTCCCAACTTCTCAGGGATATTTGTCCATAGTAAAAATACTACGTGATGAATTTGGAAACAGGTTTCAGAGGGTGCGAAGGACAACATTCTTGTTCACTGCTCTGCTCCCTTTTCTTTTGATGATGCTTGTACAAGTCCTGACCTTCGAATAGAACTTATTGAATTACAGTGCAACTCGTATTGAAAGATAAATATCGCGAGATGGGCTTTCCTTGATTTTTCCCAGAACTCCCATAGCAGTATCCTCGAATATGCTATTTTGTTGCCGATATTTTATTAATGTTGGTTGCACTTGCCATGGTGAAAAGTTGTTTTCCATAATAAAGATTAATAAAACATCGGAACGATCAACAATGACTGACAAACATTTGTTGTCTGCATTAAGAGTTTCATGCTCACAGAAAACGTATTGCAGACTTGTGAGAAGCTAGTTTTAAAAAAAAAAAAAGTGGTGTCAAATCTATGGGAAATGAAACTATAATTGCTTACAAACAGTTTCTTGTAAAAATGTTTGCTCAATTGCAACCTATTTAATAAAACATGCAAGGGTATTAAATAAAATGATTTTCACAAGAATTACACACACACACACGTAATCTTGTAATCATCCAGATACAGGGTGGTATGTGAGGGAAGATGAAGCAAATTCCTCCTGGTTTTTGCATCACCCTGCAGTTGATAATTTATGGTGGGGGGTGAGGTCTACATATAATTTACATACCGATGCTGTAATAATAATAATCACTGGAATCCCCCCCCCCCCCCGGCAGGGTCGAACCACTTAGTTCTTGACTTCAAGGGGTTGGGGTTTTACATGTGCGGCCCAAAGAGTTTTGACATTATCGTTATGCGGCCCTACTCACAAATGCAATATTGTGCCATTTTGTTGTAGTTTTTATGGATATAAACATATAATTTTCCATTATGTGCTTTTCTTTTTAATTAAATGTCTAAATGTGCAGCATATTTTACATTACAAAAGCTTGATTCATCTGGAAACATGAACTTTGGAATTTTATGAAATATGCACAAATATAGTCAAAGTAAGTCATATACTTCGTTATATTAGGTCTATTGTAAAATTATTAAAATAGCTTGTGAGGGGACAATGAGTCGCCAATTTTTTTTTTTTCAAAGGTACTTGGAATTACAATATAATGATATAATTTCCATCTCCCTCATCAAATATATTTTATGTATTTTGACTGAAGAAACAGTCGTAATGCCTTGTGCTGGAAAATATATTATTTATTATTTACTATATATTTATAAACAGCTTGTTAATTATTTTATAAGAGGTAATGTTTAAACAACGTCTCCTTTACATTGCCATACTCAATGGAGAAGGAGTAAAAATAATTGTATTTTGTAGCACAGTTTGTTGCATCAGTTCCAAGATGGTTAACAAGACATTGGATCTGACTGTGCAATTTGTGAAATGTTGTGCAATATAAAATTATCAATATGCTGTTTATAAGTGATGAACTTGTAGAGCAATGGTTTTTCTTAATTTTGTAAGAGGTAGTGTGAAAATTCCTTCCTTCTTGTTTCATGTGTAGGTTGGACATACCAAACAGTCCCCAGAAAATATAGCGGAGAATATTTTAGCTGTGATTGAAGGACTGAAGAAACACTACCCAGGAGGGTTTGAAAATATCCGCAGCCTGCTTTTGAAAACAGATGCATCTGTATCAATTCCAATTTACATGAATTTAAGTAAGTTTTAATTTTTATGATCATCATTGTCAGGTACTAGAATGTTATGACTAAAAGGGTTGGAAAGTAGATTTATGAATAGAAATAGTTACCTTTTTAAACTTTTAATTCAATATATATTTTCCTTTACCCAAAATTTGCTTTTTTATTATTCATTGATTTTTACTATCTACTTCTATCCACAGACTTTGATACTATATTTATTAACTGGAATAGGTACAGATTACATGAATTTTAAATCAACAAATATCCATCTTTGTGGCCAAGAATAATGAGGAATCAACTAATGATCTATGCACTCAAGGCTCTAGGTTGAGTACAATTCTGTGGATGGTTGCGAGTGTTTCCTCATGAATTTCATCAAATCATCAGTCAGTTATCTTCATTGTCACATTTATTCAAAGTGACAGATAAAATTATACAAATAAGCACCTGTGGGTGCAGATGTTGCAACCCAGTAGAAACCACCATCGCTACCAAGTGTAAGGAATGCAAACTCTTGCCAGATGATTGCAAAACTCGAACATTGTACAACTCACATTCGAAACACCCTAACAAATAATGGGAGTATGTCATTGAAATTAGTAGGTTGAAACCAAATGAAATGCGCAACACACAGTTTTTGTCGCCATGTCATGAATAGGTTATCTTCAACCTGGCTGCCCATAACACTCAACAACCATTGTCTTTTAACCTTCAGTCAGATTTCACACCAAAGCTACAAGCAACATGTGTCACTTGGCAAGGAACCCTCAGTAATCAATTGAACCTTTCAAAGTAAAGAGACACATGAAGATAAATCTGCTGCTTGTCACTTGCATGTTGCTTGGACTGGGCCATGTTCTCAATATAGTTCATCATGTTGCCTCAGCCAACCGGCAGCCTTACAACATTTTTGAATCTCTAATTTGTTGATATAATGAAGTATGAATATGTACAATGTTTCAAGATTTAAACACTACTTTTTTTGGCTTTGTGAAGCATGTTTCTGAAGTTATCTGCTGTAATTTGCCTTCAACATTGCATTAAACTCTGAGGATCGGACCTTTTCATGCACATTCTTTTGCTTGCCATGAAGTAAAAACTTAGGATATATATATATATATATATATATATATAATGGATAAAAGCAAGGAGGGCCAAAAGGGCTAAGTAAAAATCAAAGAAGGTAAAAGGAAACACTCACCGGACAGTAGAAAAATTCAAAACTTTCGCTAATTTCATAGCATCATCGGTGTGAGGAGAAAGAGACGGAACCGGAAGTTGGGGGCACTGCAGAGTTGCCAGGTCCCCATCGAAGAAGAAGCGGTGCGTAGGACGAAAGAAACTGTTTCGTCACCAGGCTTGTCGTAGGATGTAGGATGGGATGGCTTGGGAGGGATGGTGGGTGAGGGATGGGCATTACTGGGTGGCCTTGTTCAAGCCAGGTGGAGTGGTTGCACTCATGACCAATATATAGGCCCTCTCCCATCTTTTGCGAACAGAGGTGTTGGCTGGTTGGGGTAGGAGATGGATAATCGCTACCCGGAAGCAGTCGTTGAAACTGATGTTGTGGTGGTTGGTGTGGACGGCGACAGTGAAGTCCAGGTTGTGGGTGGAGGAGCGGTGGTTATTGATGCAGAGATTGAGGGCCGTTGATGTTTCCCCCAGGTAAAAATCACCACAGATGTTGCAGGTGAGGATGTAGATAAGGTTTGAGGCATGTCAGGTCCCTTTGGGATGGAGGGTAAATTTGCCAGTGGCCCTGTGCACCTGGAGGGTGTGAGAATTGATTAGGATGGGGCAGGTCTTGCACCTTTGAAGGTTGCATTTATGGCGGGGGGGGTTGGATGTGTGGTGAAGGAGTGTTGTGGACCAGGATGTTTTGGAGGTTGGGGGGCATTTGAAAACCACCCTGGGTTTGTCGGGAAATATGTTCTTGGTTTCAGGATCACTGTGGAGAATTGGGAGAAGAGAGTGCAGTGTGTGCCTGATTTTGTTGAGGTGGGGATGATATTGGGTGATGAGTGCAAGTGGGTTGGTGGCAGCAGGTTTCTTGGTGGTAGTGGTATGTGAGGCAGCTTGCGATATTTGCTTCGTGACCAGGATGGAGGGATATCCACGGTTAACCAGGGCCTGGTGTAGGCGGAGGTTATAATTCTGGCGGGAGGTGGGTGAAGTGTTCAGGCACTGTCCCCTGAGGGCCAGAGAGAATGGAATGGCTTTTTTGGTGTTGAATGGGTGGGAGCTGGAGAAGTGTAGGTATTGCATGTGGTTGGTGGATTTTATGTGGATGGAGGTAGTCAGGTGTCCTCGATGTGCACGTCCATATCCAGGAAGGTGATCTGGTTGGGGAGTGCGTCCAGGTGAATTTTAGGGAACGGAAGTGGTTAAGTTGGTTCAGGAAAGCTGACAAGGATGGTTCTCCATGTGTCCAGAGCATGAAGATGTCGTCAATGAAGCGGAGCCAGAGGAGGGGTTGGGTAGCCAAAAACTCTTGCTCAAGTTTGCCCATGAAGAGGTCTGCATAGGATGGGCCCATTCTGGTACCCATGACTGTACCTCGGAAATTTTGGTTTTCAAAGGTGAAGTTGTTACAAGTGAGGACAAGGTGGGCTAGGTGGGTCAGGAAGTTGGTGCTGGGGTTGTGAGGTTTGGGTCTGCTATTGAGATAGAATTCTATGGAGCGGTGATGCTATGAAATTAGCAAAAGTTTTGAATTTTTCTACTGTCTGGTGAGTGTTTCCTTTTACCTTCTTTGATTTATTTATATTTATATTTATCTTGAGGGACACCTGAAGGAAGTATAGGGCAAGATTCCCCAGTCAGTCACCGACACATTGATCGACTCCATGCCATGCGGTTGCCAGGCTGTGATCAATACTAAGGTCTTTAACCAAGTACTAGTGTGTGCTGACACCAGTGACTAGTTGGCTGGTTGTTCCTCAAAGGATTCATGTAGTATGGTGATAAGAATTCAGTGCCATGTTTTGTACAAGGTTGAAAAATCTTATAAAGATTTTTCATAATTCTGTATATAGTTCAAACTGTTGCCATGAATGCACCTTGCTGTCCTACATAAAAATTTCACTTGAATCCATGAAGTTTAAAAAAAGTTAGCTCTAAAAAAATGTGATGTTGGTAAATTTTTGCACAGCACTGAATATATATATATATCTCATCTGTCCACCAAAGATTAACATTACCCTGTCCAGGCAATAAAGTTATTAAGGTGAAATTTTGTGAATCAATCCAAACTGAACAAATTTGGATAAAAATTATTTCTTCGTAAGCATGCTGTTATTAGAAATATACACTGGTCGACAATTGCTAAGGAACAAACACGTTTTGACCAATAACTTTTGACTACGTGATCAGGGTGCAAGATTTATTGAGAAAAGATGATGGGGATTCCCCAACAACCAAAGAAACAGGACATCATAAAGCAAAACCAGAATAAGCAAAACAAAGTGAGGAAAGCACATGAATCAAAATTTGGCATGTGTAGAGTGAGTCCAGAGGAAATCAGTATGGCGTGTGGCCACCACGGACTGCACAGCAAACTCCGCACCTGTTCGGCATGCTGTCGATGAAAGCGTTCGTGAACGCGAGGGGTATATTGTCCAATTCATCCTGAAGTGCAGTTTTCAGCTCCTGGAGGGTCCGGGGTGGGGGATTCCTTTGTGCAACCTGCCTTCCGAGAGCATCCCACGCATGTTTGATGGGATTGAGATCCGGTGAATATACAGGCCAGTCCATGTGGGTGATGTTTTCTCTTTCCAGTGTCTCTGTCAGTTGGACAGTTCTGTATGGACGTGTAATATCATCCAAGTAAGGAATGTCAGAGCCCACTGCACTCCGAAAAAAACAATCATAACCTTCCAGGATCTCGGTAGAATACCGTGCTCCAGTTACGGATCCTGCGGCGAAGATGTGCAGTGGTGTTTCCCATTTTCCCCCCATACCATGACTCCGGGTCCCCCATACCTGTAACGTTCACAGATGTGCTGTGCATGATATCGTGTTCCACGTTATCTCCACACCATTTGATGTCCAGAATCACTTGTCAGACAGTACCGCGATTCATCATAGAACATCACATTTGCCCATCTGGCTTGGTCCCAGTTACGATGCTGCACACACCAGTGTAATCTGGCATGACAGTGAGCTGGTTTTAATGGCACACACTTAACTGGCTTCCGGGCATACAACTCGGACACACGGACAACCTGAAACACCACCAAGGTCTTGAGCAATTTGGACTGGAGTGGCAGATCAATACCTTTTTGCCACCTGGACGATGTACCGATCCTGGTGAGCAGTTGTACACCTTCCACGACCTCCATCATGCATACGCAAAGCTGTTCCTCTGGTACGAGTAGCTTTCTGAAGTCGGGAAATGCCACTTTTCGATACCTCCATAACACGTGCCACTTCAGTGACATTTCGCCCTGACTCCAGCTGACCAACCACTCTGCCCGTTCGTATTCACTTAAATGTACTCTTCTCGATATCTTCCTACATGCTTCTTCTGTTGCACACCAGTATTACACTGCCAACGGCCTCTACCGTGTTTGACTGTCTCCCGTGGGTACCACCTCCTGCCACAGCACTGCAGTCTTTTCCTGATAATGATGCTCCCAGCGCACACATTCCTTTCTGAATGGGTGCAACGATTCCTTGCTGCCCCCTACTGGCTTTCTGGCAACAAACTGACACGGAGTTTGTGTATGAAAAAGATATGGGTCAATATGTGTTTGTTCCTTAGCAATTGTCAACCAGTGTAGTATGAATTTCTTATTCAGATACTACTTTTCATGTTTTGAGGAAGGTGAAACACAATAAAATATGCTAACCTTTAGTGGACTAGAGCCTCTGTGGATGGGAACTTTTCATGTGTGCACTTTTCAATCTTTCCGTGATGTACAAAGAAATCATAGCATGAGAACTAATTGTCGAAGAGAGATTAAACCTTTTTTTTTCCTCTCTCTGAATGAATGGCCTCTTAGCGGGCATAACATTTATACAATTTATCTCCAAATAACAAAAGTTACAAGAGGAGGAAGAATATCAAAATTTTACAGATAACTTTGTATTCAGCATGCCCCCGTGGCCACTTCACTAGACCAAAATGAATTTAAAATGTAATATTTATCAGTCGTATATTCCTTGAACTTCGCAAAGTCATGTTGAAAATGAGTTGATACTTCTTGGAAGATCAAAGTAATATAAGAAGAGCAGTGGAGTCACCTTATGGAACAGATTTGTTGAAAATTGCTTCTAGTGTTAACTCTATGGATATTGGATGTATATTTGCAGGGAAGGGGGGGGGGATGTAACAGCTTTTCTCCTGAGATTTTGGCCAGTGTATGTGATCGGTGGCCATCCACTGTTGTGAGGAAATTGGGGAGCTACAGATGAGTAACGTAAGCTGGTCGTCTAAACCGACAACAATGATTAAGGGTTTGCGGTGCTGACCACATGTCACACTGTAACTGGTTGGAAGATTGCCTACCTCTGCTGAGGCATGTGGGAGTGAGGCTGGCAGGCGTAGGTAGGCTTTGGCCCTCAAGTCCTGTTGTTCCACGAGTTATTATTATATTATACAATACCATATTAATGATGTTTTCTTCTAATGTGTGACCATTAGAGGCATGCACATTTCGTTTTTGATGAAAACACGAAATATGAAATAACATGCTGTAATGTTCATTTTTCATGTTTTTGAAAGGTCTGAGGTGCATTTTTCTACCCTGTTTTGTCACGAAATAATGCGAAATTGACTCTTAAACACGAAATTTACCGTTTATATACCGACCTGACACTTTCTGAAGTCTGAAGTATCCTGTGAGTTATGCAATTCATGGAAAATTGATAAATTCTGCTGTAAATATTTGAGAAGTAAAAATGGACCGCTTTACACAGGAATCAACTTAATACTCTGGTAACTACATAAATGTGCTATTAGAAGGGATAAGTTTATTTTGTGTAATAAGTGCAGTTTTTAAGTCAGATTTAGGATTATATTCACAATTTTAAAACCAAAATGTCATTTGATATAGCACTTTTGATGTGATTATTCACCCACATTATACATTCAGTCTTGATGGTCCCAAATTGAAATTGTCCTCGATTTTAAATTTTTGCGCATTTCAAGTTTTTTTTAGCTTGGTCCCCTGAAAAACGTAAAGTGAAGGTTCCAGTGTATTCGGTCACTATTTCATTGCGTATTATGGTTTTCTGAAATTTCATGAACGTTAAGTCGGTTACCAAATTTTATGTGCTATTGAGCTAGAATTGTAGCTACAAGATACTTTTCAGGTCAGATAAGGGATAGAATCACTTGCAAATTTTTCACTTCCAATAAGGACTTGGAGATAGTTTTGAATCAAAATATAGATATTGTTTAATATGTATTGAAATACACTAAAAAGTCCATGTTACCTGCTGACGAATGTAAACAACTAAAATCAACACATAGTTCATATTATTCATTATCAAGTTATAAGACTTTCTGCATTAGGGGACAATATGTTGTGATTAAAATATTGCAGGATCATTTCATTTAGTTTGCAGAAAAACTTCATTTTAGTTCACCTTGTGTATCACCATGCAATTTCTGCTTTTGAGCCTGAAGCTTTATTAGCATTGTTGTTTTTTGCAGAGTCTGCCAATTCTGTTGAAGTGCCTAAACTGTTCAAACCTCGTCAACCACCAGTGGAAGGAGAGTTGTCAACAATAAATGATCGAAAAGTCATCGTGTATCCAAATGGAACTGTGAAAGTTCTTCCAAAAGAATCTGAAAAACAACAGAAGACGAGAAGGGCCACAGCCTCCCAGTTGGCAGGCGGTAAAATGCTAACAGCTCAAAACGATACTGTTGATCCTGAAACAACAGAAAATTCTGAGGACAGAACAGATGATAATGACAACAGCACATCAGATAGTAAGTTTGATTCGATGTTCACTGACGGTGCTAAGCAAGAACCTTCCAACAGCAATGATGATGAAGATGCATATGGCATGAATGAAGGAACATCGGATAGTGACTCTGACAGTGATGATGAGGACATTCTGAAGAAAGCAGAGAAATCATACTTGAAATTCTTAGGTGGAGGCTGGAAGACTTCTGGACAGGAGGCAAAGGTTGGTACATGTATTTTTTTTTTTTTTTTGTTTACAGTTGAACCTGAGTTATAGGTATGTCAAGGTGAAGAGAAAATAATACGTATAACTCAGAATTACTTAATAAGAATTAGATTCCATGCCATATCATTATTAAAATAATGAAATTGTATTTATTTTCAGGAACAAGATGATAATACAGGCTGCTTCTGTCATAAAGTGGTAAATTAACAAATCTAAAGTTAAAGTTAGATTCTTAGGTTTTATGGAGATTAGCATCCACTTCCCATTTAAATTTTAGTTTCTGGTGAAGCTTGTAACATTTCCTCTTGTCTGTTTTCCATAGCCGAGCAGTAGCAACTGAAAACGTTCACTGAAGAAAGCGCTGTTCTGTTTTTATTATGGAACACTGCAAACGTCAGTTATCGGCATCTCTTTTTAACGTGTGTACGTTCGTATTGCGATTATGCACAAAATAAATGCATCTCATGATCTGAACAACTGCGGCAAATCTTTCTCCTCTGATTTCACACCACGTGCTGTCTCTCCTTGCCTTCTCTGTGTGCTCGTCTTTCTTGTCCCCATCTTGCAAATGGATACCGACGCTCCCATGCCCGCCTATTGTTTTCCATATTCGAAACTCACCTTGTGCTTTTGAAACCACAAGAAATGTATACTTTTGTAGCGTGGTTACATACAAATGAACTGTATTTTATGAAAATTAGTAGTATGTATAACTCAGAATTATATAGAAACGCATTACATACAAATAAGATTTACTTAACACTTTTCTGCCGAGACCTACAGTAATTTACGTGTAAAACACAATTATGCAGAACTAACTGCATTATGTATAAAACAGTCTCAACTGTATTTTTGGTATAGCTGAGCTAATACCGATGCAGGGTATCAGTATCTGAATGTATTAGTTTGAATTTAATCACTGACACTGATGATTCTCATAAATGAATATTAATGTTTTAAACTGGTATTCACCTTAGTCTCCTGAAAAATGTAAAATTGAGGTTCCATTGTATTCCGAACAATGGACAGATGGTCAATATTTCGACCAGCAGCATGTGGCAGCGATTAATGTGCCATTTCTTGAAAACTACACATGACATTTCTGTTCTGTCTTTTTTAATCTTTAGTATACATATGAAGGTATGGCTTATTCGAATTACAAAACAAGCGAAGTTTGAAAAAGTCCTTATTTTCCCTTTGTTTGCCTTCATTACCACCATATTATTATGGGATATAGATTTATAAAAGTGGCTATAACTTCAAAACTACTGCATCTTCTTGAAAAATTTAAATTCTACAAGCAAAAATGAGTAGAAAGCAACATTTTAAGCAATGCCCGACAATTAATGATTGAAGTGGGAAGTTGGGGCAAAGGCCCAATTGTCGAAATTTGCCCCTTAGCACACATCAGTAATTAACCTGCCATTTCTTGAATACTATACACTATATTTCAGTCCTGTCTATTTTGTTCATTAGTTTAAGTCTAAAGCTATTATATACTCAAATTACAAAACAATACATCCATTGTTACTATTATTAACAAGTGCCATTTGAAATGCCCTTTCTTTCTCTTTTGTTACTATGGGCTAAATTGAAGATAAAAGGCTGTAACTTCTCAACCACTGCATCTTTTTGAACAATTTAAATTCTAAATATAAGAATGAGTAAAAAGCAACATACAGTCAACTCTCGATTCTATGACCCCGGGTATAACGACCCTCTCGAAGTAACGACCCTTTTTCCGGGAACCGTGAAAAATTTAGAAAAATTTGAAAAAAAAAAGTTGAAAAATTGAAGGAAATCGGCCGAAAAATGCGTTGTTTTTTCCCCCCACTCATTTCCTTCACGAGCGCTCTACCGCTCACAATTGGGTCTGAACTAAAAATAGACACCACCACACCATGCTTGAGTGATATCCAATAGCACTTGACCTCTGCCCTCCCCTCCCTCAAGTGCACCAATGTTACCCCATACCCGACGGCCGCTACCCAACGTGCCAGGCTTGTTTTGCCACACTTTCTCTTGGATACGCGAGAAGAGAAGATCGAATGTGCTTGGATGTTATTTTAAATCGACCTTTTGTTTCCTTGTCCTAAGAGCTGCTGAAAACTCGCGGGGAAGGGTGGGAGCAGCCTGAAATGACTGCTGGACTTGCAATCTTTGCCAATGTGTATGGCAGGTCAAACTCTTTCATCAATAAATACACCACCTTGAGAGATAAGATCGCAGGAATGTTCGAAAATACAGATGTGTGGCACCTGGAAGTCTGGCCTATCTGTCCAGTTCAGCAGGTTCCCGTGAGTGAGCAACTCTCGGCCTTGTAGCCGACAACTTCCGGTAACCGCTTTAATTCAAAATGTGTTCTTTGTTCCCTGCAACACTTCATAAAAAAGCGAAACTGTTAGAGATAATCAAAACCACATAGGTGAACTAAAGATCGTCAACCCGCTTAATGCGTTGTCATCCAGGTTTCCACAAAAGTTTACTTCGATCTTATGTGCATCATAACTCCCGTTTCCCACTTCATATGTTTTCCTAATTGTGTCGATGTCGTAATATCTGCTAAAAAAGTGTTCCATTGGCTTACTGACTTCTCCCCCTTTTCCTGTCAGGAAACCGGGGGGGGGGGGGGTGCGATGCAGATTGTTTCAGCCAGGATTTTCTTGCTGATGCGGGCTGATTACAGGCGAGGGTGGAAAAGGACCCATCCCTCTCCTTTCCTTTGACGTCTAAAATGGGGCAACCAGTTCTGGATATATTCTTGAAAACGAACAAAAACCATAGAACAAGTAAAACAAAAAGGGACCCCCTTCCTTTCCCCAGCTCATTCTCCGCCACTGGTGTGCACAGCAATGTTGATAATTGCAGAATTCAGTTGTTTTTTTTAAATTTATTTATTTATATATTTTTTTTAATGCTGTTGTCTGCATAGGAAATATTGCCCGTATTATTTTCTGTTGCGTGGTAAAACGTAAAGCAAGGGTCATTTCTTTCTTCTTTACACTGCTGTTAAAAGTTCCTCTTGCGTTATCTTTAAAATGCTGGGACTTTTCTCTTCCGCCACCTGTTGCTCGAACTTCCAGCTGGTCTAATTGTTTTTACGATGCAGCTGGCGTGTCTGCCGATAACAGCGATGACTCATCCAGCACGAAGGAAAAAGTTATTGTTTTGAATCTCGCAAAGCTGTTTTGATTTTGACGATAAGGATGTTTTGATTTTGACGATAAGGAAATTCGATCTCCAGAAAGCAAAACAAGAGTTAAGTTTCTGATAAGCACAACTGTAAATTTAATTTACCTTTCTTCAGAACCATTCATGTGGAGGGGAAAAAAAAGTGTGTTCAATGAAGGAATGGTCGCTGAGACTGATTAAAAAGACATTATTCAAGGGGAAAACGTTTGGAGGGGTGGGTGTTTGACATCGAGAATACTCCTAAATCCAACATTAAATCCACGATTAAGGTAAGAGTAAATAACGATCTACCATTTTGATATGGTGAAAATGCGCAGTTTCATAAACCTTGTTTTCAGTTCATTTTATGCTGATGGGCTAATCGGGACTAAATATACAGTTTAAAGTGAAATTCAATTCCAAACCCGAATGATTATTAACTGCCACGTTGTTTAATGACCTGTCCTACAATACGCATTGGGTGAAAATAGATCGCAAGTTGCGCATTTCCTTTTTCACACTGGATTACAATGCAAGTCAAGGAAGGAGTTTGGACTGCTCCCTTGAATGGGGAAGGGGGGAGGGTGAATGAAGTTGGTTGAAGCAAAGAAAACGTTTTTTTTTTGCGCGATGTATTTTACACAGCCAAACCAGAACGAAAATTACAGCCCCGCCTTTTTTTTTTTTTGTGTCTGGTGCCTAGAAAGGTTGTGTTGTTTCTCCCGAGAGATCTAATCTTACCAGTTAATCTTGTAACAGACAGTGCTCCAGTAAACCCATATAAAATCCAACATTCATTCTGCCCGATTATCTCCTGACTTTTGCTGGCACCAGTCTGACTGGTGTCAAGATTCTTCGAGTTTCGCTTGCAATAAGCGAGAGATTGTTTTCCTTTCCATAGGTCTCAGTGGAAACAGGTTTCTCATGAACTAGAATTGTAAGAATTTCCTGGAAAAGCAACGACTGTGCACAATTGAAACAAAGTAACATTATTTTAAATTCTCTTTTGTGAAAACTTTTTCATGTTCTATTTTCCTTCTCAAAACATGCATCCTGTGCATAACAGGTTGTATAACTATCAGGATAAATGGTGTTAGCATCTCGTAGGCATCTTTGTGTCCGTTTGAGCTCCCTTTAAGCTGAAAATTGGTGCAAATTCCAATAACGACCCCTTCGAAATAACGACCCTTTTCCCGGGAACTGTGAAAGGTCGTTGAATCGAGAGTTGACTGTATTAAGTAACATCCGACAATTAAGGATCCAGGGAGATTTTCCAAAGTTGTGGCACGTGCATTACATATCCTCATAGAGGGTTTTTTGTCTTGCTTCCCTCTAAATTTGGTCCATCCAGCATCCATCGAGCTGATGCTAGAAGCCAAATCCTGGACATAATCCCGATGCTGGCAACACTGCAACTTTATATAATAACGTTATTTTTTACTTGAGAAGTAACAGTCTGATTTCAACTCAACTTTGTATAGCTGTAGGAATGTACCACCGCTACATACTACATTTTTTTGTTCACTTCGGTCTGTTGAGGGCACAGGGGCATGCCTAGTGTCAATTTTTTTTAAAAATTCAACTTTCTTTTTCTTCCTTTATCATAAATTATTTGGAGGCACGAGGGATAAATTTAACCTCTTCTAAAAGCCCTGTATTTTTTAAAGAAAACAAAACCAATTTCATCTGTCTATGACAATCAGCTGTACAGGTACGATTCTTTTGACACTTTGCGGCATGTTTGAAAAGCATGCGCTTGAAAAGGCTCTGGCTTCAAACAGGTTACATGTGCACGAGAGGTCCAGCGACTAAAAGTTAAAGCAAAAAGAAGCAAAATAATATATTTTTTTTCAAGATGTCTTCATCATGCCCCCTGTGGCCACCAGAATAGACTAAAATGAATGAAAGAATGTAGTATGTAGCAGTTGCACATTCCTACAACATTGCATAGTTTCATTGAAAATAGACTGATACTTTTTGAGAAAAAATAAGAACAATGTATAAGAAAAGCAGTGTTTCCAGCTTATGGAAACAATTTCTGGAATTTTGGTTCTAGAATCGGCCCTGTGGATGCTAGGCAAACTAAATTTGCAGAGAAACACGACAAAGACTGACTCGTTGAGAATAAGTAATGGCCATCCCACAATTTTTTTTTAGAAAAATTTGAAATTATGCAACATTTTTGAAACTTGAAATTTTGAAAATGCACTCTTTCAACGTTTACATCCGAAACACTTGGCGTACTTGTCCCCTTTTGGTGTAACATGCTACCAGTTTCCTGGAATTGTTCTAATCAATGCTCCAGTGATTGTTTCGTGAGCTGATCCTCCTTGTATTCTTTCCTGTAACTGGACAGGAAATTTTGTTTCTCATAACCACAACACACACACATTTTCTTTTTCTGCACTGTTGTCATTTTCATGTTTTGTTGCAATGCATGATGGTACCAAGTGTTGCCAAGTACATGGAAGACGTTTTTGGAGATGTTCTGGTTAATACTAACTACCTCCACTCCACTCGCATAGAAAGTTTTTTATGGACAATATTTATGGGGTGAATAATATCTGAACATGCTATATATATATATATATATATATATATATATATCTCACCTGTCCACTAAAGGTTAATAACTGTTCAGAGTAATTTAAAAAAAATGAAATGTCAATGTTTTCATGTAATAAGAATTTTAAAATCATTCATTGTATAGGTATCTATACTATCACCTCAGCTATAAAAAAATGTATTTGATTTATTTTCTCATTAAATAACAAGGTTTTATTTATTTGCTATTACACATCTAGAATTTTCTTCCTTTTCTCCATAAATTCCCCATTTTATCTGTGTTCATGTGATGAAAGACTGTCAGAGATGATTTTGTCATTGTGCAAATATTTATTTTGTGTAATAAGTGGCACTAAATTCTTATTTTTAACCTTTTGGAGCCCAAGGCCATTTTCACATTTTCACACCCCCTTGGTGCCAGAGCCGATTTTGAACCAAATGCAGGGTTTCAATTAAATGAGTGTAGATTTGAGGCTAATTGCCCTAGAGAGATGAATGATATACTGTTGTATACGGAATGAACCAGTGATTCAGACTATATAAAATGTATGGAAATTATGTGTATATGTGGCAGGGGGGGAGGGGAGAACCCCGAAAATTCCAAAAATTCGGGGAAAAATGAGGATCCCCCCTCCCCCAAGAAAAAGTACATGACAGTGTCGACATGCACATGGAAATTATCGCGGGCATGTAAGGAACACAAAAATATGTGCATTTTTATCGTATGACCAATGTAACCCGAGTTGTACCCCCAAAAGGAATGGTCAGCCCACCACTGATTCAAGCTTGAAAATGCTGCGGTACTTTGAAATGACTGTAGCTCAGAGGCTAATTGCCGTAGAGAGACGAATGATATACCGTTATACGCAGAATGAATCACAGATTCAAATGATATAAAATGTATGCACATTCGGCGTATATGTTGAGGGGAGAGGTGGAATCCCCCCCAAAATCATTTTTTTTAAAAAAATAATAAAAACATTGCCCCCCCCCCATGCTCCCCTGAAAAAAAAAAAGGACATGAAAAGGTCAACATGCACATAGAAATTATCGCTGGCATGTAAGAAACAAAAATATTTGCATCATTATCATATGACCAATGTAACGCAAGTTGTACCTCCAAAACGAAAGGCCTGCGTGCCACTGTCTCAAGCTTCGGATTTCAGCTAAATGCAGGGTTACTTTGAAATGACTATAGCTCAGATGCTAATTGCCCTAGAGAGATGAATGATATACCGTTGTACGCAGAATGAATCACAGATTCAGACGATATAAAATTATGCACATTCGGCATAAATTTAGACAATGCGTGCTCAAGGACAAAGGCTCTTCTTCAGTGTGCCTCGAACTTCCATTCTTACGACGCAGTTTCAACAACCCCTACCCCCCCTCCTCCCCCCCCCCGCTTTTGCCCGCATGGAAAACATTCCTTTTGACCTCGGGTACCGATAAACAAACTTCCTTTGAATGCAGTTTCCAGGGGTGAGGGAAACGCATTGCTTTAGAACAACAAAGCCAGCCTTCCTTCCAGCTTTTCCCTTGAAAAAAGATGAAGAAAACAAGTCTCCTTTTTCCCCGTCATTTTCATGTAAAGAAACGTGCAACAATGATTTCTGTTAGATACATGTGTTAACACCACTATGAAAAAAGAAAATCTGAATTGTAGCCAAAAGTAGCAAAGTTATAACGTAAAGACTACGACCTTAACAAAGCATCTCGATCGAGATGATCGGGCACCCGAGGGTTACCTAAGAGCATCTCGATCGAGACAATCAGGCACCAAAAGGTTAAAGAATGAACATCAAATATATTGAGTTTTGATAAAATGTTGACATTTGTATTTAGTACCACAAAGTTGTTGGTCTGGTAACTAGGATCATTGTTTTTCCCCCCTCCAGAAAAGGAAATCAACAAGTAAAGGTGGTGGAACCAAGACAAAGAAGTTGAGGGGAAAAGAAAATATCAAAGGCAAATCTGGAGGAAAATCTGCTACTCCTGGATCATGGTCAGTGACCCCTTCTGGTACGTAATCACAACAAAGAGGGATGATTCAGAAAGGAAAGAAACACAGGACAGAAGGTAAAAACTATGCCATAATTTTTTATGCAATGACAAGGAAAGCAATGCAGACCAGCATGCTGGATGTAATAGTTGTATCTGTAAACAGTCGGAACTGAAGCATTTGTGTGTTGGTGTAGATGGCCATTGTGCAAGCAGACTGTAATAGTAGTTGTTTGGGTTGGTGTGAGATGAAGCCTTTCTTTTTTCTTTTTGTATATAAGAAAACGATAGTATATTATACTGTGAAGATGAGTATGTTTCAAATAGATGTATTTAAATGTATTTCAACACTGTAGGTCAAACTGTAGCTGTTGGTCAAACTGTAGTTAAATTGAACTTGGTGCATCCCACTGTATTTTCCTAATTACTTTTCACAGTTACAAATTATAGTAAATCATAACAAAAAAAAAATAGAGGAATTGTTAATGGCAGTGTTATGATATGGAAGAGGAAAGAGTTTATTTAATGTGCTGATTTCTGTGCAGATAGGAGTAAAATTGCCTTTTGTCAAAGTCTAGTAGACACATGTACTGGAAATATATTTAGAATATATTTTAATGGATTAATGAGATTATTTTTAACATATCAAACTATAAATAAGTACTGAAGAAATATGATAACTTTGTTAGTGGTAAATGCATTTCAAGATAACTTTGTTAGTGGTAAATGCATTTCAAAGAAGAATTGTTGTTCAGTTTTCTTAACCCCTTCCCTCTGAAATTTTCTGACAATATGGTTTCCCGTTCTGTGTAATTTTTTTCTTCTGAGTTTGCATATTAATATTTTTAAGTAGCTACTGCTTCAGCACGTCTTTCTCTTCAGAATAGAACAGGCTTTCAAATGGTACCATGCACATGTGTACATCTTGTATGATCGGGGATAATTCTGGAAATTTCCCTCCGAAAAATCAATTTTGGTAACTTTGGGGCCCTCTGGACCGCCCGCTGGATATAGGTACCCGATTATAATCTACCTTGAAAAATACTATGGTCTATACGTAATGCATCTGCCAAGTTTCATTGCAATATCTTCAATAGGTATGAGGGAAAAAAATATTTTGCAATCCTGTTTGACAATACAATACTAATAGAAACTCACGAACTCAAAAACCAAAAATAAATCGTCAACAATTCAAATAACGCAACACCAAAAATTATGTACATATAGCAACTGACTAAACGTGGCACACAAACGAACTCACGTTTGCAGTTCGTCAGCATAACACAAAATTAGTTTACTATCATCTGAACTACTACTACTACTTCTTCGTCGGCACTGAAAATCGTGACTAAATAAAAGGTCGTTGTTTCTTCAATAGCAAAACATATGTTTCAACAACAAAAAACGTATTATTTCGTTCAACACAGGTTACTTCAGTCAGAGATGTTCGCGGGCATAATATTATGCCCAACACAGAATAAGCTATAGTGACCAAGGGCATAATATTACGCTGAACACAGGGAAGGGGTTAAGTGTGATTGATGTAGAAATATGATATGGCAAAAGGGAACACTTTATGCAATGAAAGCAAAAGTGTGTAACAGTGTACTTTCATGTAATAAGAGGATCATTTATTTGTAACAAACATTTTGTATTACTAGTCATAGTCTAATGGAAATATTGCCATTTTTCTATTTCAGCATTTGTCGAATTCATTAAAAAGTCTAGAGTAGTAACAACTTTTTTATTTTATACATATGTATAACTAACTGTCTTTGGATTTACAAACTCTATTTTTTTGAGTTAAGTCTTCCATGTTGCTGGCATGGGAGAAAGAGCAAATAGCACAAATTCTTCATTCTTGAGCTTCCTGTGAATGAATAAGATTGCCTTAGAATGCTCATGGTACCTGAGTGTATTTTTAACACAAGATTTAAATGATGCCAAGCATTGTTGGCAATTGCTGCATAGCAGTTTCAAGTGCATGAGCATTATTGCATATGGAATCACAGGAGGAAGTGATAAATGTTGTGAAGTGTAGGTATTTTTTAAATCAGTGTATATTTAATGGTATGTATATTATTTCCCATTTCAACATTCATGTCAGTTGATGTTATGAGGTAAATGCAGATGATATTTGAATGTACATCTAGAACAAAACATGATAGTGATTACATTTAATAAACTGAATCCTTGTTTCTGTGTCTACACATTTCTCATAATTACCTTTGATAGCTCCCATACAACAATATTGTTCCATGGAAGCAATTAGTTTAATTCGAGGATGACACTGTGGAAACAACAGTGTTAATTCCGTATGATTCCGTAAAGTTTTGCAACTGCTACAGTGAATTTTGTGTGTTGCATTGAAACATTTGTAAACATGGAATGTAAACCCAACAAAGAAAACTTAGATCTATTTCATGTGTGCACGTGTCTGTACGAATGTATGTATGTAAATGCTGGTTTCTGCACAGTACGATATAAAACAATAAAGGAATCTTGTCTTGCATTGTTTCTGTATCGGTTATTTTCTACTCTAATAAGTATGGAACGGATTTTAAGGTGTAGCACCTTTCCAAAGATATAGCTGTTTTCATTCTAATCAAATCAAGCAAAATGAACAAATTTTGTTGCATCTTTTACTGAGATTAGCACATTTATCCCCTTTTAACCCCTCTATGATGCTTCAGCATCTTTTTCCTTCCTTTTCTTTCATGTTTTGTTAAAAAATTGGACAGTCAAATAAATAATTTTCACTCTTGAGCAGCAGTATAAGATCCTGTGGTCTCATTTTGTAGAACACAACGAGAGCTACAAAATGGTTTAATATAATCGTTACAGCCCAAATAGTTCCCAAGATAATGTAGCAAAACCCACGAGAGAAAACAAACTTCAACAAAACCTATTTGGCAGAACCACAGTTCTCTATGTGCATTATATACTGAAGGAGCAGAAAAAGAGCATTGAATAAATGCATTTTATCAGCACTTTTTTTTTTCCTTTCCCTACCATAATTTGGCACCTTAAAATCCTTTCCCTACCAATAAGTAACATTTCAGTGAATGATGGAAGTCAAAATCTAGTCTTTGTTACAAATATCTGGGGTATGGTTTTTGTAGAAGATCATTTATACACAGTTCCAGGAAATATGACTTGCAAGATGAAAAGGCACAGGTCACCAAGCTAGGACTATATAATGAATACAGTGCGCACCAGCTGTCAACATGAGCGAGAGCAGAACCACAATTTGGACACCCACACCACAGAGGTGATCAATTCAAATGGATTTCATTTCCATTCCTTCTCACATAGTCTGGCAGACTATCCAAGGCACAGAAACATTTAACCTTGGAGCCGGATGGTCGAAATTTCAACCATGCCTGCCCATATTACCCTTGAGAGATATATTGGTGATACATTGGGCGATGACAGGTCATGATAGACGGTTCATAATATTCTTTAATATTTTCGCGACTACTGTACCAAATATCATAACAATTTTCTGATGCAAAGAAATGTTACAAAGAAAAGAATCAGACGTTGCATTAAAAAAACCCATTTACTTCCATTATAAGCAGTCGAGCGCTGTACCCCGGTGTCAACACCAGCGCCTCTAGCGGATTTCATTTTCGAGTGGAACCAGCGAGAGAGAGCAAAACCATGCCGTTTTCCACACTACGTTATTCTAGGCACTGTAACGGAGGTATTTCCTTTTCAGGATTACCAAAATTAACTAGAAACTCAGCGAAAGAACGATTTGTCCATCGAAATTGTCTTAAAGTGCCGGATGTCCTTCTTAGGGCAGAAAGCACACGTCGCTCAACGGCAAAACGGAACTTTTAAGGACCAAAAAGCCGAAATCTCCGATGTTCCTTCGGGAAAATAGAAAAATGTGTCCAAGTGTAACCGAGGATAGAGATTTCACCCCCTCCTTTTTAGGGAGGGCTATCTCGAAAACCGACGGCCAAAAGCTCAACCAGGGAAGAAAGGAGTGCGTGGACCTGGGCAAAGGAGCGGATGCAGCAGCAAAGGCTGATCAAAACCGACAGGGTTGGTGGCTGTTAGAAGGGTCGTTCCACCCAAAGTCTGCCGAAGAGTAGTGACCCTCCGTAGCACCGCACTGCATTTTTGCTTGCTAGCGTAGACCCTTGATTGAATAGTGATGATTTACTAGAAATCAAGAGTCCAAAATATGCTCAAGAAATGATGTTTCAAGCCTTAATAATATCTCGTAGCAAGGGGAAACAGGAAAAAAAAAACAATGCAAGGGGTGTGACGTACTTGTCTTGTCTGTCAAGCATTGGCACGCATTCATTGATATTCTTGCAAGTTGAAATTTTGAGAGGTATTTTCCCAAAATTTTAGGACATTCATTGCTTCCTGAATGCGATGATGATTTGCTGCCGCAACTGAATTTCGCACACTTTAGATCCAGAATTGCGCACAAATCTCTCTAACCTGTTTTGCTCACAGATTTTAATCGAACGTTGCCACTTTGATAGCTTTAAAGTCTGTGCGCAAAACTGTTTTTTTTCTTTAGACAAGAAGAGAGAGAGAAATTAGAAATAAAATAGTAAATCTCTTAAGGATTAAAGAAAAAATATAATTTGAACAGTAAATGTAGCAAGTCAAGATACAATTTTCATACCAATTTACTCAAATTTAAAAGTTAGGTTAGGTTAATGACTGCACAACAAACACTTCTGTCAATCGAAGCTCGGGACCTTCGGTATAAATACGGAGATACACCGACCATTACATTAGTCCACCAATCAGGTTCATCCTCTATGCCTATCTAATGCTACCCTTCCAGCAAAAACACGTGTAAGTCCACACACACACACACACACAAACAAGCATAACAGAAGTGTAGCGTGATTTGCAAAAACATATCTCTCAGACAGTGGTGGCAATTAGGGGGAGGGGCAGATGGCCCCCACTTTTGCCCCAATACTATACAAAACCTTATCTACCAAGGGAAATTAAAGTGGCCTTGCCCCCTCCTAGTTTTGGAACCCAATCGCCAACACTGCTCTCAGAAAACACAATAATGTTTTTCAGTAAATGATAAAGAAAAAATAATAAATATGCATTGAAACAACAACGTAAATATGATTTTATATATCCCGAAAATCTAGTTTTAGTAGTCTCTGTAAACAATGATTTGTAAGCTATTGGACTTCTATTCTAATGGTATTTATTACTGTATTGTATCTTCCCTCGAAATACGTTTTTTAAGTCTACTTTATACACAGAAAGGCTAATTGGGACTTGACCTACAGTTTAAAGTGGGATCCAAAACACTATATACAGTCACCGGCTATATTCTGAAATATACATCGCATTTCATTCAATGTGTTGTGTGTGTTACCTAACTCAACGGCAGTGACAAAACGTGCCATTGAAAATTTGCTATTACAATTCAGTCATCGCCGTAGATTTAGACAACACACAAGACGCATTGCAGAGAAGGTAGAATTTCAGGATCTAGTTGTCCCATTTTTATTGACGATCACTGTACACCCACCGTCTATCGTATCTGGAACTCCTGTATTACAAGGCGATTACGTTACCACTTTGCAAAGGAGGAGGCTCAACTTCCCTCGCAATTTGTAGCAATATGTTGCTGAACTCGATGATATATCAGCAGTGTTTGAATAGTTACTCTTTAAAAGTAACTCAGAGTTAATCACTTGAGAAAGCAATTCACATATAATTACTGTTATTTCCAATGGCGTCTCGTCCCTTGGGGCTTCCGGGGCTTAGCCCCTAAAGAAAAACGGACGTATTCACGTAATTATCAATCACCATAACGCATAACTATCACACAGTCTTTTAAAAGGCGATTTTTACCCACGTAAATTCATCGTCTGTTGTAATGGATACGACAGCGCTCCTAGCGGCATTGATGTCAATTATCGCTTTCCGGGGCACGTCGCAAAGGAAGGCGTAACTTATACCCACCTACGCTACAATGAAGGTCACATGCTAGCAGAGAGAGGAGGGGAGAGTGCAATGGATTTGAGTGCTGATTCGGGGCTACTTCCGTTGCGTCGCGTTCGATCTCGCGTGTTGTTCTGTAGTGTTTTGGTGGCTTTCATTCGCTATGTTTGAGTGAGTTTGGCAGGATTGATGTTCGAACACAAATTGATGAAGGACATAGGCTGTCAATTACAAGACACAATGAATGTGTCCGGAAGAACAGGCATATATTAAATAGAATTATTGATTGCTTAAAATTCTGTGGTCGACATGAACTTGCTCTTCGAGGACATAATGAAAGAGAACAATCTTTAAACAGAGGCATCTTCCCAGATTTATTATCCCTTCATAGAAGAGGTAACTTCGTGTTCTTTATTGTAGTGAAGAGTTGAAAAACATAAACTCTATCAGTAGATTGCATTCATTTTTTATATAAAATTATTTAGAGGGCACCTTTTCAAAAACAGTAAAAATGACAAACATAGTTTTAATAACTCCAGTGGCAACAGCTGAATCTGAACGATGTTTCAGCACATTGAAGCGTATTAAAACCTGCTTAAGAAATGCAATGGGACAAGACAGACTAAATGCCTTGGCACTTGCTTACAATAGAGATAGAATACATTTCATACATGGAGGGCTTCAACGAAAAAGTAATAAGAAAATTTGCTGAGCAGAAGAACAGGAGTCAACGTTCGTAGAAATGTATGTTTCACAACAACACCTGTTTCTTTTGTAATCGTGTGAATTGTCATTATATTTTAAATTCTTTAAAAAAATAAGTCCAGTTTTGTAGTTTAGAAGATAAATACCAGTTTTTTTGTAATTCATATAATTTGTCATTACATTTTAAATTCTTTCAAAAAAGTAAGTCCAGTTTTGTAGTCTAGAAGAAAAATACCTATTTTTTGTAATTCACGTGAATTGTCATTATATTTTAAATTCTTTAAAAAATAAGCCCCGGCCAAATTTGAGACCACGAGACGCCACTGGTTATTTCTGTTCTTTAGAAAGTACCTAACATAGTTATTATTACAGTTACTTTACTCTAGATTTGTTTCATCTCGTAAGACGTTGTTCAGAACACGAGTTGCAAGCGCGATGTCCTTTTCACCACCGATGACCACAAAATGCTTAGCATTAAGTTTCATGAAATTATAACTTATTTCTTACATTTCATGTATTAACGTTGAGGCAATAAAATTCACAGTAAACTTCTGTTACATATCAATGACGATTAACATCTCATTTTATTTTGTTGAGCAAACCAAATGTTTTTTTAGAATTTTTGTTGAACTATAAAATTACTGTGTGTCCATGAGGATTGTTGGAGGTTATGTGTGTAGTCTTATTAGGTACCGTATTCTCGGGTCTATTAGCCGCACAACATGTTTTGGCCTTAGAAGGAAGAAAAGTCCGTGGAAGAAAGAGATATCAGCTTATGGATGATATTAAATTAACTGGGTCGTATGCTATTACGAAGCGTAAGGCAGAGAACAGGGAAAGCTGGAGATTGCAGTGAAAAACCTGCCAATTAGGCAGAAAACAATGAATGAATGAATTTCAGGAAAATAAAATTTCTCGTGTTTAAGCCGCACGATTGACTTTTTTTTTGCGTAGGTAGCCAATTTCAAGCAAGTATTTAAAAGTATTTTAACCTTTATTTTAGCGCAATGATCTACATATTAATACCGCATCATTCAGTTTGAGTCCTCAAAGCCCATATTCACTGTCGTTGCTGCTAGTCGTTGAAATATTTTCTGCACAAGAGGTATTGTCATCTTCATCACTAGCATCATCATCCCACAGCATTTCATCCTGGGTATCATCTAGGGCAGTGTTCCGCAACCTTTTTTTACTCACGGCACACCCCAGACGGGCCTAGACTCAACAAGGCACACCAAAATGTCGGTCCCCCCCAAAATCATATGAATCTTAATATAATTTCGAAATATTACGTCGTTATGTAATCAATTATTATTTTTATCGTTGTTGTTAATATTATTATTATAAAACATTAATAGAATTATGCATTTATTAAAAATTTAATAACTTTAATTCACTGTAGAAAATACACATTTCTAATACGAATTTTAAAGTAAATAACTATACTCATACCTTCAATGTGATACTTGAGCCTGCTTAGCTGCACACAGACGGCTGATTCGTGGCGGAATCGTTGACAAAGCAAGCTTCATTTCTTCATCGATGAATTTCAGTCTCTCTGTCTTTGATGTTTTAATTGCAGTCAACGTCGAGAAGCCCAGTTCACACAAATAAGTAATTGAAAATGGTAATAACATATTAACTGCCATCTCGGAGATAGCCGGGTATTCACTGCTTATTGACAACCAAAATGTATCCAAAGGCACTTAAAAAATTTTATTTTCAATGTTCTGTCTGCTTTCAAATCTGCCAGTTCCTCTTGTAAGCGTAATTTTTTCGGAAGATATTTCGAATCCATACTGAATGGATCACGAACCCAGTCAAAATCTTCAACGCTCTCTCCAAAATATTTTTTGAAAGTCTGCTGCAAGACTACTAAATGTTCTTTAATTAAGTCCATCAACAGCTTGTTATCGTCAGCAAGGGGCCATACAGTTTGGAAAATCTCACACGGTCCATTTTTAATTGTCTGTATCCACAAGTTCAACTTATTAATAAATCCTTGAATCTTATCCATACTAGTCACAATATTTTCGTTTCTACCTTGTTTTTCTGTTTAGTTCATTCAAGTGAACGAAAATATCGGAAAGATATGCCAACTTAGATACCCATTCATCATCTGCAAATAAATCCGCATACTCGTGCCCCTCAATAGTCAAAAAAGAAAGTACCTCCTCTTTAAGTTCAAACATTCGCGTTAACACTTTACCTCGAGATAACCATCGTACTTCTGTATGTAGCAGAAGTGTAGTGTGCTCTGATCCCATTTCATGACACAAAACGTTAAAAAGCCGCATATTTAGGAGCCGCGATTTGATGAAGTTCACGACTTTTACTACTTCGTCCATCACAATTTTCAGAGGAGATGGCAAAGACTTAGCAACAATGGCTTCGCGGTGAATGAGACAATGGTCGGTTCGTAAGTTAGGATTTACTTCGCGTAGTTTACCCACGAATCCTTTCATAGGAGCGGCTCCGTCTGTACAAACACTAACGCAGTCCTCCCATGTTAATTCATTACGGACCACATATTCATTAGTCGTACGAAATATTTCTTCACCGGTTGCTCGCTCGGGTAGTTATTTGCAAAAAAAGAAATTACTTTCAATTACATCCCCATCAACATACCTTATGTAGGAAAGAAGTTGTGTGTGACCGCCAATATCGGTGGACTCGTCGATCTGAAGTGAGAACTTTCGACTGCTCTTTATTTTCTCCTTCATTAATGTCTTCGATGTCACTGGACATGTCACTAACTCGGCGGCTGATTGTCTCAGCAGAGAGAGGAATTTTTGAAATTTCGGTAGCAGCTTCTGAACCCAGGACTATTTTTACCATTTCTTTACACGCAGGCATTAATAAATGCCAACAATTTCTGCTATTGTGTGTGTGTTTTTTTTGCCTTTACGATAAGTTCGGCTAGCTTCCTGTACTTTTTGCGAAACACGTACCGACGTAGTCATGCGCGTCACTTGTTTTTTATTTTGTTCCCAACAACCGACGAAAATAATTCACATCTTTACTTAACAGAGAGGAATGTTTTGTTGACAAATGTGGTTTTAATTTACTGGGAACTCAGCATTACTGAGTTTTTCACCACACACAACACACTCAGGGATTGGGCATGTTTTGTCACCACACCAAAAAAAACTTTAAGATAAATAGTTATCACTATATTGCCGGTGAACTACTTTCTGTTTCTTTTTTTCGGGCTCGATGGTTTCACAACTTGCACTCGAAGACGGACCACTCCGTACAAGGAACTTATCCATATCGAAAAAAGAAAATAGTAAGACTGGTGTAGCAATCCAATATTCGCACTACTGCAGAGCACAGCTGTGATAGAGCTGAACTGAAATACTGTAATTGTTGTCTGACAATGTGCGAGTCCTTCGGCGAAGGAAAAGAGCAATAAAGTTTAAGAAGGCCCGACAAACAGGCACAAAACAGCCAGCCGTACACAAAAGATGCAGCGTTACAAACAAAGAACTCGCTTGAATAGCTCTATTGTATGATTGGTGCGGGCCGCTATAATAAAAGGCTTGCTGAAAGTCTTACGCGGCTTTCTTTGCGGTGAACACAAAACTTGCCGCCTGTAACCCACCAAACCGGCTCAATATTACAGGCGAGAATTCATATAAGATGAGCAAACTATAACAATATTGAGTAAATAAATTACATTTAATTTCTATGAAAATATAACAGTTATCAGCAAGAATAAACAAGCACCTTCTTACTTAAAATCGACAATTAATTTCTTACAATATTACAATAGTAGGTAAAAGTTCGCGTCACACCTTTTACCTTGTGACGGCACACCGGTTGCGGAACACTGATCTAGGGCATTGGATATGCCGCACTTCAGAAAACCCTTCACAATTATCTCCGACTTTACACTTTCCCATGCTGCCAGAATCCATTCACACAATTGCTTGACAGTCGGACGTTTGATCTTTCCTGTTGCTGTAAGCTCGTGGTTTCCTGCACTAATCCAGTCATTACACAGACGCCGGAACGCAGCTTTAAACGAGCGAATTACACAAACGTCTAGGGGCTGCAGTACAGACGTTAGACCCCCAGGAATCACATCTACATCCGTTTTCAACTGTTGGAATTTTGTCTGTATCTGTCTGTTAGGTGACCACGAGAGCTGTCCCACACCAGCAAACTCTTTTGCTTCAGCAATGCACCAGACCTTCTATTCCACACTTTGTCTATCCAGTCCAATAGCAGTTCTTCTTCCATCCATCCTTTCTGCTGGGCACGTATGATAATGCCCGGCGGAAATGCCTACTTCGGCACATTCTTGCGCTTCAGCACAACATACGGTGGCAGTTTCCTTCCATCCACGAGAACACCCAACATTACAGTGCATCGTTGTTTCTCTCCACCCGTAGTCTTGATCGATACGGTGTGCGAGCCTCTCGGTGCAACTGTGCTGGACATAGGCATGTCCCAGTAAATAGGTGTTTCATACCCGTTGCCGATCTGAGACAAGCTGTAATCATTAGACTTTCGCATTCGAATGACGTATTTATGAAATTTAACAATTTTCTGATCAAAGTCTGCAGGGAAACGTTGCGCAATTGTTGTCCTACGGCGAATCGATAAACTTTTCCTACGCATAAAACGTGAACACCATCCCGCACTAGCTCGGAAAGCTTGACGACTGATGTCTAACTTTGAAGCTACTTCTCGAGCTTGAAAACGTATCATGTCTACGGTTACAGCATAGCCAGCACTTCTTCTCTCATTTACAAACGCCAAAACTTCTTCTACCTGTGGAAATTTGGCTCCTTTTCCACGAAATGTCTTTCTCTTGCCACTTGTTGCTTCTGATTTCTCCATCGACGAATGTTAGACTCGTCCACATCGTAATATCGTGCTGCAGATCTGTTGCCGTTTCCTTCAGCATATCGTATCGCTTGAAGTTTAAAATGAGCATCGTAGCTGATTCTTCTGCCAGACATCCTCCCTTTGATAGTACCTTTGATAGTACCAACCTTGACCTCAGGCCCACAACCTTCTTTAACAACTTCACTTTACTGAATGGTTTCCAGATCAATACGACAGTAAGGATGATTCGTGTTCAAAGATAAGTTATTATCATATTGTTGCAAAAAGAAGTTTAAAGATAAAATATCATACTGTTGCACAGCCTGCTACAGATGCATTGTTGTTGGATTTGCTGTTAATGAATCCGTTATGTGATAAAGATAACAAATCAACGTACGTATTTTAGTATCCTAGCAGTAGCTGCACTTTCTTTCATTCGCGTGTATAAGCCGCAAATGTTTTCTCATTCCTGTGTATAAGCCGCATATGCTTTTCTTATCATTCGCGTGTATAAGCCGCAAATGTTTTCTCATTCTTGTGTATAAGCCGCACATGCTTTTCTTATCATTCGTGTGTATAAGCCGCACCCCATTTTTTGGTCCTCTTTTCGGGGGAAAAAAGTGCGGCTTATAGGCGCGAGAATACGGTATATGGTAGGTGTTCCAATACAAATAAACTTGGAATACATCCTGGCTCTTGACGAAAAAAATACGAAATTGTTCTCAAGATTTTAATAATCATCAATTGATTGAATTGCTTTCTTTTACTTCGCTTTTTGTGCTACTTTTGGCTAATTTACGAAGATGGGGATGAGTGATGATGTGATGAAATTGATGAATGGAAACTTACAAACATCCATGCCCTGGCCGGGATTCGAACCCGGGACCCCTGGCGTCGTAGCGCGATGTGCTAACCACTCCGCCACTGGGGCGGGCTTTAATCGTCAATTTACCCATTCTTTGAGGAGAACATTTGGTTCAAGATATTATTTCTTTCCATGCAGTAAAGTAATTGTACAACTTACTAATTAGGTGGGAAAATAACTCAGTTACAATTACTAATTTCATAACGTAAGTAGTTTACAGTTACTGTTACTTGAAAATGTTACTGATACTTCCAAAGATTCTACATCAGCTATAGAACTGAAAACCTGAATATATCAAATCCGTAAAGAACTATCAAACAGGACATTGTGTGGTGACAAGACATGGAAATAAATTAGATGCGCTACAAAACTGCATTCAATATTTAACTATTATACAAATAACAAATATGTCTTCTATTGTGTCTCCAGGATTCTTCTGACATTTTTCTTTCAAAATCGCGATATTAAAACTCAGTAAAAAATAATGGTGCAGAATTCCATGTTTATTCATATCAAGGATAAAGGATTGAGGATCGTTAGAGAGCGCTAATATTTATAAATATTTACAAAATGTACACTGAAATTCTGCAAATTTACGAAGAAAATCTGGTAACGTCACCGATAAAAGATATAAATGTGTTCAAATACTGCCATATAAAGTGAATTCTACAGTCAACGCAGCAGTCGCTTCAAACGTAATTGCAAAATGTTATCAATTATTTCAATTACTCTCCTTACTATATGCATTTCGTGTTTGAATTAACTACAGTTATCTTTGTATGTTCCCTTGTGCTTTCGAAATATTAAAAGAAATACATAATAAAATATAAGGGATTTTATATTACTATTACGACTATTACTATCTTCCATTGCTGATAAATTGTTTTTTTTTCAATAAGAACATACAACTAAAATCTCATAATAAACAATTACGTTGCTCCACATCTACTTAGATTTTCAATAAAATCTGCTAACCAACCTGACGTCATATCCCATCAAGGAGTACCCTAATCGACCAACCTGTATGTATCTACCTTGATTACGCGGAGATCTGGCAACATGGCCGTCGGTTAGCATGGCAAACGATGCTGCCACCTGTTATCGAAAAAATACCACAAAATTGCCTTTAGTACGGCCTGAAAGGAACGCGTCAACTAGCGCCGCCGCGAGCACAAGCGGAAGAAGATGGAAGCACGTCGCCCGCAGCAAGACAGTACACGCCTGACGAAGCCACCAAATGGGTGGCGAAATCGATTGCGAAGAAAATTTTTGCGGAAAAAATGAAAAGTAAGCTTATCAGAGTAAATTACCTATCTCCGCGTAACCGCCAAACATATATATTTAGATACAATGTATACCAAACAAAATATTTTGCAGAAAAATATATGCAGATTGTAGACAAAATTATCTTATTTTCAAAATTGGGTCCAAAATTTTCTAGTTACTTTGGCAAGAGATATTGATTATACATGATACAATGACATATGAATGTCAAATAATTGTTTTGAAATTTTTACTGAGAAAACATTTTACATTCATTAAAATATGTGCATTATCAAATACAACACGTGAAATTGATTAAAATGAGTTGCAATGTTTATATAAAGCCCACTTTCTGCACATATATGCTAATCTGGACCGAAACTACAGTTCAAAGTGGAAAATGAGTTTACATCTATGTACAACATGATGAATATCATTACTAATGTTACACAACAAAAATAACAAAACAATTCGAACAAATTTAGTTAGAAAAACAAAACAAACCTTCAGTTTAAATTATGATGTTTCATCACGATCCCTGATAACTACAATATATCTCCAAATTACGACAATAATGTTCACACAATATTATGATATAGACCTGGATTATGAACTACAATTTCAGAAAAATAATTCTTCCCTGTTTTGTACTTGAACATATCAGAAAGATACAATTGCGTATGTTTAATGAGATACATTAGTTCGTCTAAACTTTTACTATACACGTAATTATTTATTCTGATCAGGTACACGTATTATAACTTTCTTCATTTTCTACACAGAATTATTATCGGTTTTATTATCATAAAGTGAAGAAGCTCAATTACGCTAAGAACACTGGCTCCAAGAAATAGTCCAACCAGACCTGTTAATGAAACTGAAAATGATAATTAGTATGACGATTAGAAAGATTTCTAAAATATTTTGAGTAAAATAGAAATTATACAGTGTCACCGTACAAAACAGACAAACTTTCATGGTGTGTAAATGACTTGAAGACAATCAATGTTTCTGATTAACTGATTAACCTTTTGATAGTTGGCATGACCATATTTCAGGGGGGGGGGGGTTGAAGGGGTCCAACCCCCCTTATGGTTCAATAAAATTACCAAATTACCTGTTTGTCCGCTTGTTCATTAAAATTTCTTCTGACTTATTTTATTCTCCTCAATTCGAGACGTATAGATCGGGATACGGATGGGAAGAAAATTACGTAATTTCACACACTAAATGGGACTGTAGACCAAATGTCTGCAATTTCCTGCATTGGAACTGTCAAATCAGTTATATTTTTTTCCTTCGAGTTTTCTTAAATGAATTTGGGTTTTAAGAACGCAGTGCAAGAAAACCAGGCAAGCACCGTAACATTCTCAAGTTGATTGACACAAGATGAACAGAAAAGCATCAATACTAAGTAGCTTCACTATGTAACCTGTGGGGAGTTTGAAACATCTTCACTTGTTCTAACAAATTTGTTTTCATGCAGTGCAAGATTAGGTTGGGCACCTCAAAAGGGGTACTGTGAACATGTCAGAATTCTAAACGAGATATTAAAAAAAAAATTGCCCCCCACCCTAATCATGGAAATCCGTAGATTTTTTTCACGGAGGGACTAGTAACGTATCTCTCCATGGGGCATATTACCCCGATAATAATGTTTCTCCCTAAAAAAAAACACCCCTCGAATTTGAAATTATCG
The DNA here is from genome assembly GCF_977018435.1 of Lepisma saccharinum. Taxonomy (NCBI): domain Eukaryota; kingdom Metazoa; phylum Arthropoda; class Insecta; order Zygentoma; family Lepismatidae; genus Lepisma; species Lepisma saccharinum. The sequence goes on along the minus strand of NC_139237.1, from coordinate 54,095,061 downwards.
CATTCCCGCATCCCTATTATAATAATTAATGTAAATTACTGTAACTGAAATCATATTATACGTGTGAAATATATACTTTTAGATTGGCATTCGTTTTCTAAAGGGGAAGTGTGCCCATCCTTCTCCCCCTTCCAGATGTCCATTTCCTTGTATTATACTTTCACCTACAAATTTAGTGTAGAGGAATCTTATTATCGTTATTAAACGATATTATATTTTCAAGCTGATGAAAGGTCAAAGCAACTACGGGGAAAGGGGGTGCAGTGGACGGAAATCAATTCTGGGGGAGGGGGCAAACATTTAAGTAAAAGGAAGCAAGGACAGCCGAATCTAAGAGTAGCAGAACAAAACACTCAAGATGTAATTAGTTTTTACGTCTTTCTTGCATTATTTCTTCCAGACGGCCAAAAGAACCTGCAGTGGCGCACAGAGGGGCAATTGCCCACTCAATTTAAAATTTTATCGGGAGTTGGCCCTCGGCGCCAAACAATCTAAATGAAAAAGATGTAAAGAGAATGCCATGGCACCCCACGATTTTTTTCTGCCCTATTAAATCAATATTGTTTTCAGTTTGCAATAATTTGGATCACAAATTTTCCATCATATCGTCACTCATTCCCATCTTCGCAAATTAGCCAAAAGTGGCACAAAAAGCAAAGTAAAATAAAACAAATCAATCAATCAATTGTTCGGAGGTAAAGGTGCGCGCACATTTGAGAGACAATTTTTATCAATTTTGCTGTTGATTTGTTATGGGGAGGATGAATTGATTATGTAATGTATTTAAATAATATGTATAATATAATATTATATATATATATATATATACACACACACACACCCTCAATGCAATAAAACTAAAAGAGTGAGATAAAGTGAGTTTTTCTTTCCAGACTGAACTTTCATCACGGCTTTTATCCCCCCCCCCTAATCAGAGGGCCTGCGCACACCTATGTCAATGATATACTTCGAAATAGATTTCTGTTTCTTTTTAAGAAGTGCAAAGAATATGATAATGGATATGTACATACACTCAACTTTGTCGAGTCCATCACCTTCCCCCCTCTCCCCCCTTCGCTTCCCAACAAACTTCAGGTCAGCTGTATGCCGGATTTTCACTTTTGAAATTTAGCAACCCTAATCATACCAAAAGTTGAACAATTCCCCCCTTACGTGAACTATATATACACCCATGATTGTTGGTATCTCATATCTATGCTATGAACACTAAAAAAACCGCCTTCTTCCTATGCTATACGTATGTATGCACACGGTGTACGCTATCTATTTCTTTCCTTTTGGAAAATGCATTTTTTGTAGTATTTCATGGACAGATTGTGTAACCTATCAAGGTAAGAGGATATACAACACGGTGCATGATTTAAAGGAAAAGTATTCCAAGTAAACAAAAGTGGTTAGTCCAACATTGGGCCAGTCATACTAAAGATGGTTGGCCAATTATAAGAACACACCATTGGGCAACGTTGGCCCAACATTAGTTTTCACATTGGGCAAACATAGTGAATGCTAAAGTATAGATAGGTTTGTGTTCTGATATATATAATTAATTTATTGTGAGGCCAAATATAAACTTACATACACATTAATTTGTGTAAAATAAATAAAAAATTACACAGCACTTTCTCATTCACATGGTATCATAATTTTCACGTTACCTGCAAGTGATAGCACAAAACACTTTCTAGAGTTTACTTAATATTCCACCTTTCAAGGAATTTAGTCTGCACATAACATTGTTTTTTTTATATTTAGATATCAAGAACCATGTTCACAAGAATAATTGTAAGAATGTTCTTGTTCTGGCAGACAAACCATAAGGAATTCCAAACACAGAAATGTATTTCATCCATGGAGGATGACAAACGACTGGTGAGTGACTACAAATTACGAATAGCTTCTATTTTCATTAACAAAATATTATATTTTCAGTTTGTGTTAACTGTTACTGAAATATTTGTAAAGAAACACTGTTACATGTCACTTATTTTTCACCCTAGAATTTACATCATGCCCTTAAAACTAGCCTTTAGATTTTCAGTAACAAGATCGACAATCAATCATTGAAGTGTCTACTTTTCTTGAGACCCCGTTGCACGTTGGTATTTGCAGGTCACTTACTATCGCCGCTGCTTGTAAGCTCAGACTTTTATATACGAGGTTATATAACAGACATTGTGCTATTATCTGCACGTAGAATCTCTGACACTTCTGGGTTGTAACAACCCCTTTGCTTTTCAATGGAATCATTACAACCCAGAAGTGTCCGTGACTGTATAATCTATAATTGACATTTGTGCAATACATTTATGAATTCATGGTCAACATTTTACGCACAATACACTATGCACTTGTAATCTCGATCATTACTATAACATTACAAAATATAAAGTATAACATACAATAACTTACTAAATATATCCAGAACATCACGAACTACTTTAAGTCTCACCACCTCTTGAGAGTGTATGAACTTCAGGCGTAAAATACGATATGCTGCTTTTGTTTCACTAAAACGAAATCATGGGTTGTTTCAAGCTTATCTTCCAAGACATTCAGCATTAGAAAAATAAATATAATTATATTCTTAAAATGTAATAAAGATAAAACTATTCAGCTTCTAGACCTACACTGTACTTAAAGATAAATTCTGATATACACAAAATCCATGGTTAAGATGTATTTTTGTGGTTTGTTTTTCTATACTTCTACACTTATGTTGCATTTCCGGTTGTTGGACTTTACCCTTAAAAGATATTGGCTACCATAGATACATGGAAATACCCTTAGATTGATTTGCTAATTCCTATTACATACTTAAACCATTCTCAAGTTTGCATACCTGAATACTTTGCGCTATAATATGGACCATTGTCTACTTGCAATCTATTGAGTAACAATACCTTCACATTGTTTGGATATCTGTAGAGTATGGGAGCCGCAGAAAGTTTCCAAGGATGTTTGAAATCGAAAATTGTGTTCTTGACATATCATAGTTGATTGAATGATTGAATTGTTGTTTTAAGTCCACTTTATGCACATTAAGGCTAATCGGGACTGGAACTACAGTTTAAAGTGGGATCCGAAAGACTATGTGCCTCCACCGGGAATCGAACCCGGGACCTCTTGATTACAAGGCAACGACGCAACCACTGCACCATCGGGGAGGCATTGACATGTCATAATAAGAAGACGAACTTTGAGGAGATAGATTAAGAAAAGTATGAAAGAAGTGATAAAGAACGAGAGGGAGGAAGAGAATATAGAAACAGGGGAGAGGTAGAGAGAGAGAGAGTGAGAGAGAGAGAGAGAGAGAGAGGGGGGAGGGAGGGAGAGAGAGAGAGAGAGAGAGAAAGGGAAATAGAAGAGAAATGCAAATGAGAGACAGTACGAGTCATACGCAGGCGTGCACCTCCCACCCCCCACCAGAAATTTTCAACCGGGTGGGCAGAGTCTGTATACACTGTATGAGTTGTCTCTCTCTCTCTCTCCTTTCACTTCAGATTTTCTGCTCCTCTTTTTTCTTCTCCTCTTTATTATTTGATGCTTTTTTTATTTATCTCTATAGTTCTTTCTCAGCTTGTGTTTCATCCCTCTCTCTCTCTCTCTCTCTCTTGTTCCACTCTTCAAATCTTCCTTTTAACTAATTTTCTCGTTCATCTAACATTTTCTTTTTCTTCCTTAATATATCTTGGTGAAATCAATTTGAATTGGGTTTAAGCTTGTGTGTATCATATTTTGTCATTCAAAAGCAAAAAATACAAGGCGCATACGGCATTTGATCACATCCCTATTCGCCTAATGGTTTATCAGGATCTGTCAATCAGATCTGATAGCTGCTTGCCATTTTAGACGAAATATGATATCGTCTAAACCGGTTGGAAGGCATTAAATGCCAACCTCTCTTCTACTCTGAAAACTGAATTCTTGAACCCCGAGAAGGCTCTGTCGCATGGGACCACACTCAACTCTCTGTGGTGTTTGTGTTTTGTATCTTGTTCCTTCATCACTTTCATGTAACCACCTTTCAACCTCGTAGTCGCTATTAGCCAAAACTAACTGAAAAGCGACGTAAAATAAAACGAATAAGACCAATAAGTCACAACTTTTGTACAACTGGAGTTTCTCCAGTTCATAACACTTCGAAACGTGAGGTAGTAGTTCCCTTCTCATCCCGTGTGAAGACTCTTCTTTTACTTGGAACAAAAAAGGGAAGAGAAAGGGCTGTTAGGGATGCACAAGGAACACACATGCCCAGGTCGGAACTAGAACCCTTATGATATTATGAAATAGCACGGTTGGGTTGAGATCTTATTGGATATTTTCTCCCGAAATGGTAGCGTTGTCGCCTTCCAATTAAGGGACCCTGGGTTCGCCACATTGGTTCAGATCCTACTATAGACTAGATCCAATCCAGAAGAAACAATAACCTCTTCTTGTTATTGTGTGACATGACTTTATTTTTACTTCAGCTGCCATATAATCTCAATGCATTTCAATAGTTAAACTGGATTAGTAAATTGAAGCATCTAAATTACTTTGATATTGTATGTCTCTTATATTTGGATTTTCTCCTTTACAAGATTAGTATGTGACACTTATAAAACTGTTAAACCCACATGATTTATTTGTATTTTTGTGTTTGCATTTGTTCTTTTCATTGTAATCCTACTCCATTTGTAATATTTAGTATTGTATGACGTTTTCCACATCCTTGGATATGGGTCTACGGAAATAAGTAATTCATTATTATTATTATTTAGAAATTGTATCGAAGAGTTCACCTTAACCTATGTTTCCAATCATTTCTGATCGTGCCTCATTATAGGTCTCTGACGCTCTTCAATGAAACTGACCTTCCATTGGTTTTCGTTAAATACAGCCTACTAAGCCTGTTGTT